>NC_060130.1:268642151-268960420 GCF_021461395.2 Schistocerca americana | reverse complement strand
AGTGCAGTGGCCATTGCACCCTTCCCCCCCCCCCCCCTCCGCCCCCGCCCCGGGAATGTCTCATACCAGATGAGTGTAACCCCAAATGTTTGAGTGGTAGAGTAATTATGGTGTATGTGAATGTGGAGACAGTGTTTGTGCAGCAATCGACGACATAGTGTAACTGACGCAGAATAAAGGGAACCAGCCCACATTCACCGACACAGATGGAAAACCGCCTTAAAAACCATCCACAAGCTGGCCGGCACACCGGACCTCGACACTAACTCGCCGGGCGGATTCGTACCGATGACCTACATGCCCTCCCGCTCGGGAAGCAGCGCGTTAGAACGCGCGGCTAGCCGGGCGGACTTCTGCGCAGTGTGAGGTTTATATATCCGCTCTTCTTCTCCTTATGCTGTTCCCCTTCTCGGTAACAGCTACTTTCCCTTCAGTTAAATTGCCTATTGTCATCTCAATTGCGTTAACCCGTTCGCACAATGTCCTTTTCTCAATGACAGCTATTCCCCCTCCAGTTAAACCCTTTACTTTCTTCAGGATTGCATTAATCCGATCATTCAGCGTATTATTCAGTCTCAGAAGGGTTTGACGATATGTTTCTAGTTCCTTACGTGCACCTCCAACTTTATGTTCGAGAGTTTGAATTTTCGCGTCCACGTACAAGCTAATGTTTTGTATATGTGCACCCATCTTATCAAACCGAGCCCTGCCATGCAAGCGAATTTATCCATGGTGATGCGTATACTGATGTACTCACCTCTTTGCATGGCTATATATATAGGAGCTCCTGGAAGTTCCACCTGTACCTGCCATCATTCAGTTTTCTTGTTTTATCAGTAACGAGAAACCCATACTGTGATGATTCCAGCAATCTGCGCATCTTTACAAAACCATTGAACGACAAGTCGGTTCCTACACGGGCCTGGTAAATGTGTTTTAAATTCAGATTGTCTTGTTTATATGCTATAATTAGGTTTGCAGTATACCTCACCAGCTATTTTGGGATTCTGAAATATGTCTGACTCAGACAAAATACGTCAACAACCACATGGCGACCGAAACAGAAACATTGCCTACTTAGATCTTGATTTTCCACAGCAACATCGTCAAATATGAACACTGTGTTTGGCTTTACTTTTTCCGGTGGAGGGATATCACCGCTCTCCCTGGATGTTGTGTACGTCACACCATCCACACCCTGCAGAATCTCCTGTAATAGTTCGTATTTGGGCTGAAACAGTGTTTTCGAAAGTACACATACATGCTCAAAGCGGACTCCATCTGGATGTGTTAGCAGCGACGTGAGAACATTTGTCTTACAGCAGATGTATGTGTCGGGAAGGAGTGCGCCATTCTTCTTCTTCCGGTCTTCTTGCGCACTGTCACAGCTCCAGTCGCTTAGAACAAAGTCTTGATGCTTCACCCACCCTACCACGATACATACTACGTCAGGTACTGGCGTACAATGGTTTTTTTTAGAACATAATGAACACTATGTCCTTTCCATGACACCGACCATTTCGGGTACTGGCATGCAATGGGCTTTTACGGAGAATTTAGTTAAACGACAATTTTCTGCTGTTGCATGTTTCCAGTGAAAATACTGCGGCAATAGCTTTAGTACTTGCAATATATACTATGTGATCAAAAGTACCCGGACACCCCCGAAAACATACGTTTTCCATATTAGGTGCATTGTGGTATCACCTACTGGCAGGTACTACATATCAGCGACCTCAGTAATCATTAGACATCGTTAGAGAACAGAATGGGGAGCTCCGCAGAACTCACGGATTGGGAGTTACTTGCGTCATACGTCTGTACGCGAGATTTCCACACTCCTAAGCATCCCTAGACCCATTGTTTCCGGTGTGATAGTGAAGTGGAAACGTGAAGTGACACGTACAGCACAAAAGCGTACAGGCCGACCTCGTCTGTTGACTGACAGAGACGTCTGACAATTGAAGAGGGTCGTCATGTGTAATAGGCATACATCTGTCCAGACCATCAAACAGGAATTCCAAACTGCATTAGGATCCACTGCATGTACTAAGATAGTTAGGCGGCAGGTGAGAAAACTTAGATTTCATGGTCGAGCGGCTGCTCATAAGCCACACATTGCGCCGGTAAATGCCAAACGATGCCTCGCTTGGTGTAACGAGCGTAAACGTTGGACGATTGGAAAGTGGAAAAACGTTGTGTGGAATGACGATCGACGGTACACAATGTGGCGATTCGATAGCAGTGTGTGGGTATGGCGAATTCCCGGTGAACGTCATCTGCCAACGTGTGCGGTGCGGTGGTATTACGGTGTGATGGCATCTGTTCTTTCGGATATGTAAGAAAGAACAGACGCCATCTTCATATCGTTTAAGGTTAACCGGCTGATGACCTTCTTCAGTGGGGATGCACACGATTTGCCTGAACTCATACAGGACTCTGCCGCGAGTAATGGGTACAATGGCAGCGGCACTACGAATGTAATGTGTGGACTATAAGTTGAGAATGTGGGTCTCACGGGAAGTGTGCGGGCGATAAATCCCTGCAGTCGCACTATCCTCTCTGCCCTCGGTGGCTCAGATGGATAGAGCGTCTGCCATGTAAGCAGCAGATACTGGGTTCGAGTCCCGGTCGGGGCACACATTTTCAACTGTCCCCGTTGATGTATATCAACGCCCGTCAGCAGCTAATGGTATGATTGTGTTATGGTGTGGTCGTGTTTTTCATGGAGGGCGCTTGCACCCCTTGTTGTTTTGCGTGGCACTATCACAGCACAGGCCTACATTGATGTTTTAAGCACCTTCTTGCTTCCGACTGTTGAAGAGCAATTCGGGAATAGTGACTGCACCTTTCAACACATTCGAGCACCTGTTCATAATGCACAGCCTGTGGCGGAGTGGCTAAACGACAGTAATATCCCTCTAATGGACTGGCCTGCACAGAGTCCTGATCGGAATCCTATTGAACACCTTTAGGATGTTTTGGAACGCCGACTTCGTGTCAGGCCTCATCGACAGACCTCGACACCTCTACTCAGTGCAGCACTCCGTGAAGAATGGGTTGCCATTCCCCAAGAAACCTTCCAGCACCTGTCTGAACGTATGCCTGCGAGAGTGGAAGCTGTAATCAAGGCTAAGGGTGGGCCAACACCATGTTGAATTCCAGCATTACCGATGGCGGGCGCCACGAACTTGCAAGTCACTTTCAGCCAGGTGTCCGGATACTTTTGAACATGTAATAAGAGGTAAGAAATAAAAAACATATACATGGTTATACACATTTTTTATTCAGTAATTATACACAGAATGCACTACGTCAGCTGGTTGTTTTCTTTATGTTAACACCAGTACAGAATATAGAAAATGAAGCCTTCTTGTAAGGACAGAATTCAGCATCTATTTCTGTCAAACTTACTGGCAATACATTAGTCTTCGCCAGTACCATCCTGACCCACTGTTCTAAGTCGTCTACATGCACACTGTTCATACTTAGATACCCTGCAATGTCTCTATACACACCTTTAACGCAAGGCAGCCATCTGTTCAGTCTTTCCAACACAATGGGTAGTACCATTTGTAGATCGAAAAAGTTTTATTCGGTGGAGTGCTGTAGATAAATGGATGTGCTACGTGATTTCACATGGACTGCAGAGTTATTGTACACTGTTGTAATGGACAGAGTTCGAGTAGCACAGTAAATGACGGGGGAGGCCGGCTCCGGTGATACTCGGCGGTCAACTGCTGCATAATATACACCTTTGCACGACAGAGATCATCCCATTCCACCTCTGTAAACCGCACGTAATTACTTTTAGCTGCATTTTTCAATCTCTATCACAATACACCACTCTTTCAAAAAAATGGCTCTGAGCACTATGGGACTTAACATCTGAGGTCATCAGTCCAAAAAATGGTTCAAATGGCTCTGAGCACTATGGGACTCAACTGCTGAGGTCATTAGTCCCCTAGAACTTAGAACTACTTAAACCTAACTAACCTAAGGACATCACACACATCCATGCCCGAGGCAGGATTCGAACCTGCGACCGTAGCAGTACCGCGGTTTCGGACTGGAGCGCCTAGAACCGCACGGCCACCACGGCCGGCCTACACCACTCTTTGCCTGTGGCTGCATCTACACCAATATGTCAACGTTTCGAACAACTAGCGGTTAAATTATACAATAGAGAGAAGAGTAGTGGTGTACAGGGCTTAATTGGAATATTCTCATCCACTACATCCTTACTCTGTCCATGCAGTATCACTGGAATATTCTTCGTATGATGGGGGCCAGTGTCCACCTGCGTTATGCTGATTAGGACCCTCGGTGCACTCCAGCGAGTCAGAGGCTGGCTGGGTACATTCAACCGACAATAACAGCTGATTGTTTTGCTCCATCACAGTTCATCCCATTCCAACTCCGTAAACAGCACTTGAACACTTCTCTACGCATTTTCATCTCTAACACAACGTGGCAGTCACTGTCCACTGATGCTTCTATACCAAAATTTAAGCGCAATGGACGGGCAGTTGTTAAATAATAAGGTGAAATGAAAAGCAGTAGAGCACTGGGAGGAATCGGCAGCTTCTCATCCACCACCGCAACACTCTGTCCTTGCAGTAACACCAGGATGATCTGGGATGGTGCATGTGTCAGGGACCACTACTGACCAGCTCCATGTGCCCCCATCACAGTTCTTCCGAAAATCAGAGACTGGCTGAGCGTCTTCAACACACAAATCGACGAGCAGTATGGATAATAGTAGCTCGTTGTACTGCTCCAACAGGCTAGTCAGATGCGCTACATCATCCTACAGTGCTGGTACTGCTGCTGGCCCTGAGAGGCCAGAGGTCGCTTCAGGTCCCAACAAGCCGACGGCTGCTGCTAAATCACACGTGCTGAAGGTAGCTACTGGTCTGAGCATGCTGGAGGTTGCTGCCTGTCTGGGCTTGCCAGAAGTCGCTGAACAAAGAAGAAGAAACAATAAGAATCCACAGACAAAGATATGTAGTTGAACAAACTTTTAGGCTTCTTCTGTGACATGGAGGCAGCTGAGGATCTCGGCTGCTGTTGATGCTTCATAATTCTTCCACTGCCTGCGACTGAGAGTGCATCTGTCTTATATCCCCCTAACGACACAATCACATGACTGGATGTAGTGTTCCTGAGTTTCTATTGGCTCCTGCCATTTTTAAGCTTGGGGAGGGCGGATGCTACTTTCCTGTTGGTTCCCAAGGGAAGTGGTGCAGGGAAAAAACCTGTTTCAAGCTCAACTGAGCTCCACAGGCCAAAGTGAACACCTCTGGTTTATTCTGTCTGGGGTAGTGGAATAGGATGACGTTGTCCTCGATGGTGAGTGTTCATCGGAGGTGAGAGTATCATCTGGAGTGCCCCAGGGAACTGTGGTAGGTCCGCTGTTGTTTTCTATCTACATAAATGATCTTTTGGATAGGGTGGATAGAAATGTGCGGCTGTTTGCTGATGATGCTGTGGTGTACGGAAAGGTATCGTCGTTGAGTGACTGTAGGAGGATACAAGATGACTTGGACAGGATTTGTGATTGGTGTAGAGAATGGCAGCTAATCCTAAATATAGATAAATGTAAATTAATGCAGATGAATAGGAAAAATAATCCCGTAATGTTTGAATACTCCATTAGTAGTGTAGCGCTTGACACAGTCACGTCGATTAAATATTTGGGCGTAACATTGAAGAGCGATATGAAGTGGGACAAGCATGTAATGGCAGTTGTGGGGAAGGCGGATAGTCGTCTTCGGTTCATTGGTAGAATTTTGGGAAGATGTGGTTCATCTGTAAAGGAGACCGCTTATAAAACACTAATACGACCTGTTCTTGAGTACTGCTCGAGCGTTTGGGATCTCTATCAGCTCGGATTGAGGGAGGACATAGAAGCAATTCAGAGGCGGGCTGCTAGATCTGTTACTGGTAGGTTTGATCATCACGCGAATGTTACGGAAATGCTTCAGGAACTCGTGTGGGAGTCTCTAGAGGAAAGGAGGCGTTCTTTTCGTGAATCGCTACTGAGGAAATTTAGAGAACCAGCATTTGAGGCTGACTGCAGTACAATTTTACTGCCGCCATCTTACATTTCGCGGAAAGGCCACAAAGATAAGATAAGAGAGATTAGGGCTCGTACAGAGGCATATAGGCAGTCATTTTTCCCTCGTTCTGTTTGGAACTGGAACACGGAGAGAAGATGCTAGTTGTAGTACGAGGTACCCACCGCCACGCACCATATGATGGACTGCGGAGTATGTATGTAGATGTACATGTAGAAGTTGTCTCCTCCACTGTGGATTAACCGACTGTGGCCCTTTAGTGCAGAGCCGAGTGGAGGGTGTGAATCAGAGGCTCAGGCGGTTCTGCGATAGTGTAGGCTGCGGATTCCTTGACTTGCGCCATCGGGTTATGGGTTTCCGGGTTCCGCTTAACAGGTCAGGAGTCCACTACACGAAGGAGGCTGCTACACGGGTGGCAGGGGCTGTGTGGAAGAGACTGGGCGGTTTTTTAGGTTAGAGGGTTTCAGGGAACCACAGAAGGGGCGTCCGTCTAAAAGTGGGCAGGTAAAACACAATAAGGTAGTTGTAGAAACGATTGGTATTGTAGTTGTAAATTTTCGTAGCTGTGTTGGGAAAGAACCAGAACTCCAAACCCTAATAGAAAGCACTGAAGCTCAAATAGTTGTAGGTACAGAGAGCTGGCTAAAGCGGATTCAGCCGAATTTTTTTCAAACGATCGAACAGTTTTCAGAAAGGATAGATTAAATACAGTTGGTGGTGGAATATTTATTGCTGTCAGAGGTAGTTTGTCTGTAGCGAAATTGAAGTAGATAGTTCGTGTGAAATAGTACGGGTAGAGTTTATACCTAACAATCGGACTAAGATATTCATTGGATCGTTTTACCGACCTCCCGACTCAGAAGATATAGTTGCTGAACAGTTCAAAGAAACTGAGTCTCATTTCAAATAAGTACCCCGCTCATACAATAATAGTCGGTGGTGACTTCAATCTACCCTCGATATGCTGGAAAAATTATACGTTTAAAGCAAATTTCCAGTCTTTAGGTACGGCGGCAGACATAAAACGTCATCCGAAAATGTACTGAATGCTTTCTCAGAAAATTATTTTGAACAATTAGTTCATGAGACCACTCGAAGCGCAAATGGTTGCGAAAGCATACATGACCTTTTAGCAACAAATAAACCTGGACAGACAGTGAGTATTGTGACGAATACAGGGATTAGCGACCACAAGGCAGTTGCTGCTAGGCTGAATACCGTAATACCTACGACCATCAAAAAGAAACGCAAAGTATATCTGTTTAAAAAAGCTGATAAAAATACTCTTAACGCCTTTTTAAGAGACCGTCTTCACTCCTTCCAGTCTGATCATGTAAGTGTAGAAAAGTTGTGGAATGTTTTCAAAGAGCTAGTATCGACGCAATTGAGTGATATTTTGTTGTTGTTGATGTGGTCTTCAGTCCAGAGACTGATTTGATGCAGCTCTCCATGCTACTCTATCTTGTGCAAGCTTCTTCATCTCTCAGTACCTACTGCAACCTACATCCTTCTGAATGTGCTTAGTGTATTCATCTCTTGGTCTCCCTCTACGGTTTTTACCCTCCACCCTGCTCTCCAATACTAAATTGCTGATCCCTTGATGCCTCAGAACATGTCCTACCAACCTATCCCTTCTTCTAGTCAAGTTGTGCAGCAAACTCCTCTTCTCCCCAATCCTATTCAATACCTCCTCATTAGTTATGTGATCTACCCATCTAATCTTCAGCATTCTTCTGTAGCATCACATTTCGAAAGCTTCTATTCTCTTCTTGTCCAAACTATTTTTCGTCCACGTTTCACTTCCATACATGGCTACACTCTATACAAATACTTTCAGAAACGACTTCCTGACACTTAAATCTATACTCGATGTTAACAAATTCCTCTTCTTCAGAAACGCTTTCCTTTCCTTTGCCACTCTACATTTTATATCCTCTCTACTTCGACCACCATCAGTTATTTTGCTCCCCAAATAGCAAAACTCCTTTACTACTTTAAGTGACTCATTTCCTAATCTAATTCCCTCAGCATCACCCGACTTAATTCGACTACATTCCATTATCCTCGTTTTGCTTTTGTTGATGTTCATCTTATACCCTCCTTTCAAGACACTGACCATCCCGTTCAGCTGCTCTTCCAGGTTCTGCTGTCCCTGACAGAATAACAATGTCATCGGCGAACCTCAAAGTTTCTATGTCTTCTCCATGGATTTTAATACCTACTCCGAATTTTTCTTTTGTTTCCTTTACTGCTTGCTCAATATACAGATTGAATAATATCGGGGAGAGGCTACAACCCTGTCTCACTCCCTTCGCAACCACTGCTTCCCTTTCATGCCCCCCGACTCTTGTAACTGCCATCTGGTTTCTGTACAAATTGTAAATAGCCTTTCGCTCCCTGTATTTTACCCCTGCCATCTTTAGAATTTGAAAGAGAGTATTCCAGTCAACATTGTCAAAAGCTTTGTCTAAGTCTACAAACGCTAGGAACGTAGGTTTGCCTTTCCTTAATCTTTCTTCTAAGGTAAGTCGTAAGGTCAGTATGGCCTCTGTATACCACATTAATTAATAAGTGATGTTACTGATCCCCCATAGTACACGAAACGGGTCAGATCGTTGTTGCAGAAGCAACGAAAAATGCATGCCAAATTTAAAAGAACGCAAAATCCCCAAGACTGGCAAAGTTTTACAGAAGTTCGAAATATAGCGCGTACTTCAATGCGAGATGCTTTTAATAATTTCCACAACGAAATTCTGTCTCTAACTCTGGCAGAAAACCCAAAGAGATTCCGGTCATACATAAAGCGCTCCAGCGGCAAGAAGCAATCAATACCTGCACTGCGCGATAACAACGGTGAAGTCACTGATGACAGCGCCACTAAAGCAGAGTTAGTAAACACGGTTTTCCGAAACTCCTTCACCAAAGAAGACGAAGTAAATATTCCTGAATTCCAATCAAGGACAACAGCCAAGATGAGAAACATAGAAATAGATATCCTCGGTGTCGCAAAGCAGCTTAAATCGCTTAATAAAAGCAAGGCCTCCGGTCCAGATTGTATACCAGTCAGGTTCCTCTCAGAGTATGCAGATAAAATATCCCCATATTTACCAATTATATACAACCACTCGCTCACAGAAAGTTCCGTACCTGAAGACTGGAAATTTGCTCAAGTCACACCAATACCCAAAAGGGAAGTAGGAGTAATCCGCTGAATTACGGGCCTATATCACTAACGTCGATTTGCAGTAGGGTTTTGGAACATATACTGTACTCGAACATTGTGAAGTACCTCGAAGAAAACGAATTATTGACACATAGTCAGCACGGATTCAGAAAACATCGTAGTCATCGAGTAAAACAGAAGTAATATCCGGCGTTCCCCAAGGAAGTGTTATAGGCCCTCTATTGTTCCTGATCTATATTAACAATATAGGAGACAATCTTAGTAGCCGTATTAGATTATTTGCAGACGATGCTGTCATTTACCGTCTTGTAAAGTCATCAGATGATCAAAACGACTTAGATAAGATATCTGTGTGGTGCGAAAAGTGGCAATTGACCCTGAATAAAGAAAAGTGTGAAGTTATTCACATGAGTACTAAAAGAAATCAGCTAAATTTCAATTACGCGATAAGTCACACAAATCTGAAGGCTGTAAATTCAGCTAAATACTTAGGGATTACAATTGCAAATAACCTAACTGGAACGATAACAGATAATATTGTGGGTCGAGCAAACCAAAGACTGCGATTCATTGGCAGAACACTTAGAAGGTGAACAGGTCTACTAGAGAGACTGCTTACACCACGCTTGTCCGCCCTACCCTAGAGTATTGCTGTGCATTGTGGGATCCGCATCAGGTGGGACTGACGGATGACATCGAAAAAGTACAAAGAAGGGCAGCTCGTTTTGTATTACCGCGAAATAGGGGAGATAGTGCCACAGACATGATACATGAATTGGAGTGGCAATCATTAAAACAAAGACGTTTTTCGTTGCGACGGGATCTCCTCATGAAATTTCAAGAGCACCAGTTTTCTCCTCCGATTGCGAAAACATTCTGTTGGCACCCACCTACATATGGAGAAATGAACATCACGATAAAATAAGAGAAATCAGAGCTCGCACAGAAAAATTAAAGTGCTCGTTTTTCCAGCGTGCCGTTCGAGAGTGGAATGGTAGGGAGACAGCCTGAAGGTGGTTCATTGAATCCTCTGCCAAGCACTTTCTTGTGAATAGCAGAGTAATCACGTAGATGTAGATGTTTCAAAAAATAGCTGCAGCACAGGCAATAGTCTCTATCAGTTGTGAAATGCATCTTCAGCCCATCCCACCCCATTGCCATTATTTGCTGAAAAGTATTCACCCCACACTCATCCATTACCATCTCCTCCCATTCCTCCTGTAGTATTCTATGGACGCAGTCCTCAGCTGTATGCTCAGAAGTAATATACTTATTAAATTCCTCTCTATCTGACAACATCTGTTCAATTGAACACATTACGACAGTACCTTCTCAGTAGGGGACTATATACTGATACACTGCATTAACACGTTCTGAACAAAGCTAAAAAATCCAGCAAAACGCATGCTATGCCATAAAAATCTCTATTTTTTTCATCACACGAGCAATCCATACTGAGATCCATACTGTCTGACAGCTCAACACAGATTGAGCGATTTAGGGGTGGAAGTCAATTGGAAAACTGTTGCTACCTAGTGCCAGCGTATGCAGCTAGAGCGTCAGCAGTGGACTGAACTCCATGGCATGAAGATGCACATGCTCGGTGGTCTGCACAGTGCCTGGTGGTGTCCAGCTGGCTGACATATGCGTGGAAGACCCAAAACAATGACTCGTATATCACACTTCATTCCATTCCTCGAAACTTACAGATATGGAAATTGGGGGAGAGGTGGGGAAGAGTCCTGTGTCCCATAAACTGATTAAATAAGGAATATGCAAACTGAACTGAACAATATATTGTTATATCAAATTAATATTTATTTGAATTTCATGTTGTGAGAGCATTCCTCTCGAACAGCTCACCACAAAAATTGGTTCAAATGGCTCTGAGCACTATGGGACTTAACTTCTGAGGTCATCAGTCCCCTAGAACTTAGAACTACATAAACCTAACTAACCTAAGACATCACCCACATCCATGCCCGAGGCAGGATTCGAACCTACGACCGTAGCGATCGCGCGTTTCCTGACTGTAGCGCCTATAACCGCTCGGCCACATCGGCAGGCTGCTCACCACAATCTGAGTCTTTTTCCTGTCAGTTTCCAGATGACGGAGGCGAGGGGTGAAGTGATACGGGGGAGGGTAATGTTGGGGGATTTCCTGTGAGGGGGAAAAGAGGCTCAGAAATGTGGATGGGGTGATAAAAATGTGTCCCTTTTCCCAGAGGGATTGGGGAGGAGGAGGGGGAGGGGGAAAGGTGAAAGGGCTATCAGAAGGATGGATTGGTGTGTGGACATTTGCCACGCCGCACATTTGCCATGGCGGACATTTGCCACGATTTTACCTGCTCCGAAGGGTTGGGTCTCTTGTCTCCCCCTCCTCCTGCTCCTCCTCCTCACTCGCCGCCCGACCCGCAGTAAAGGTACTCACTGAGCCTTTCCGCTGGTTTACCTAACATAGGACCAGAATCTCTATGGATTTTCCACCGCATTTCTAGAGAGAGTTTCATTGTGGAAACTATTAAATGCATCTCGCATTTAAATCCGCACCTTATTTCGAGCCTCAGTAAAACTTCGCCATTCTTGGAGATTTTGCGCTCGTCTAAATTATACGTGCCTTTTTCAGTGGTCCTGCAGCAGCTTTCTGTCGTGTTTTGTGTACCATGGGGAATCAGTTCTGTCTGTTATTAATTTATTTTGTATGAATATCTCGAGTGCTGTTGATACTATTTCTTTGAACTGAAGCCACATATGGTCTTCACTTACATAGTTTGTAAGGACTGTCTCTTAGAAAGACGTAAATCGAATTTTTAGTTGCTTTTATAAATAGATATATTTCACGTTTAGTTTTGGTGAATTTCTTTGTTACGGAATTGGGCCTCGCTACGACTGCGTGTTCACTAATCCCTGTATCCGTCGTGATGCTCAGGATTATTTGTGGCTAAGAGGTCAAGTGTGTTTTCATAACCATTTATAATTTGAATGGCCTCGTGAACTAATAGTTCAAAATAATTTTTAAAAAAGAATTTAGTACAATTAAGGAAATTGTTTTCTATCTACAATAGGGTCTGAAAATATATTTTTGTCAACATACATAAAGTAGATTGAAGTCACTGCCAACTATAACAATATGAGTAGGGTACCTATTTGCGATGAAACTCGAGTTTTCTTTGAAATGTTCAGCAACTGTTTCATCTGAGACGGGGGGAGGAGGGAGGGGGAGAGGGTCGGTAAAAGGAGCGAGTTATTAATTCATTCCGGTTGTCGAATATGACCTCTGTCCATACTAAGTCACAGGAACTGCCTGCTTCAGTGTCGCTTGTGAGCTGGAACACACATTACATTATTTTTCCTTAAGTTGTGCTTCTTGTTTCTGTTGCAGTGGAGATCATTACAATTACGGCTTTTCCCTCCAAAACCTAGGATGCTTGCTCTGTGACCCTGTAAATATCAGAGCTAAACAATGTAGAACAACAACGTACGTTACAAGCATAGCATTCTGTATTACTTCATTTCCTTATTTCTAACATTTTAAAATTGTACGTCGACTTTAGATGACATGTCAATCATAGATGTTCTTATTTCTGTTTATGAACATACTTTCAGTCATGTTTTGAATATTGTCAAAAATGGCTCTGAGAAATATGGGACTTAACTTCTGAGGTCATCAGTCCCCTAGAACTTAGAACTACTTAAACGTAACTAACTTAAGGACATCACACACATCCATGCCCGAGGCAGGATTCGAACCTGCGACCGTAGCAGTCGTGCCGTTCCAGACTGTAGCGCCTAGAACCGCTCGGCCTCCCCGGCCGGCTTGAACGTTGTCCCGCTACACTTTATTGACTAATGTTTCGCCGCAAGGGATATCAGATTTTAGAGAGTAAATTAATACGGAGTACGTCGTTCTTCTTTTCAAACATTCACATAGAGAGTAAATTAATACGGAGTATGTCGTTCTTCTTTTCAAACATTTACATACCCATTTCTTCTTTCCTTATTGTCTTTTGGGTATGCAGTTGCAGTAGTTAAAGTAGGCACAAATGCAGTGATCAAAAAGATGATTAGCGTACATTCGCATTCTCTTTACATCGTTCCTTTCTTGTTGCTCTCGTGGCGTTGGACTGTACAGACAGTGGGATCTATATTTATACTTGGCAGAACTAATTACAGACTGACATAATAGTCGGAATTGCTTACGTTTCCAAAAATTTATAAATATATCGATTTCGGAAAAGAAGCTCTGTATTTCGCCAAGATGTCAAAGAAGAAGGTCCCTTATGTACTGGTTGTATTGATTAAGATGTGGAGACGGCGGTTTGAAAGCGGACAGAAGAAGTACGAGGAAGGGCGTCCCTTACCTGAGGGATCGCTACTCAAGCTACCTGGCGAAGGGGCAAGTGTGGCAAATGTCCGGCGTGGCAAATGTCCAGCATTCGGATGGATTACCCCCAGGGGGTCATAAATCAGCCTCCAAGTAGTCATAAACCACTTAGCAGAACAATATATTAGGGAGGGAGGAGTGGTTTAATTGATCAGTTTAATGAATTAGCATATTAATTTCATATCAAAAATGCACCAGAACGAACTTTGTCTCATTACTGATGTGACCATACCATAAGCAGACAGTCAAGTGTGAATGGCATGGACGCCATGGATCCTACTGATCAAATGCTAGAAGCAGGTGGGGCTGGAGTATTTATCTCTCCAAGGAAAGGCTGTGCTGTACGACGTCATTTGTAATGACTGAATTGATTTTCCTCTTCAAGTCGTCAGTGATGTTCAGTTCCTCTATATTTGCTTAATGAATTTGCTGCAGGGTCATTACTGCTTAGTCAGACACTCGCTAGTCGTTGTTACGTCCTACCTAGTGTCCGTTGTGTAACATTACAGGAGTAATGAAGGTGGTTCAGTCTGCACTGTTCTAACCATTTTCTGTTGAGCTATTTGCAGTCTTTCTTAAGAGTGTGGAGATGGTTATTTTACCTGACCCACTGACAGCATTGAAATGTTATAGTTCCTGGCTAGCAAAACGTCGGCATAATTGAGTAACGCTGACTGTTAGAACTTAGAAAAGCTTACTTTTACGTCCTCTTACTAGTTTTATCGGCAACATTCCGCTCCACTTTAATTCGTCCTGAATTTTACTCTTTTTTAACTGTTTGGTTAACAGCCTCACATATTTACATTCAGTTTAGACACTTTGTTTACGAAAATACTTATCCTAGCTTAACCGTATCTGTTAGCTTGCTTCTTTTTACATTTTACTCTAAAAATCTCTTACTTAGTAGTATGAGTCTAATCCAAAGGAATTTCATAACAGGTGTCCCTTTTGGATGATTTATCCTCTTAATCAGGCAAAAGAAGGCTGCACAAATTATAGCTAGTACCTCCCTAATACTGGTAGTCGATACAGTGATTGTTATGATTTGTTGTTTACGATTCTCTTGAAATCTCCAAACGTGCTCCAAACATTTGATATACCGAAATTTGTCCTTTTTCTGCTGTAAGGTGTCAGTATTTTGCACCTCAAAAGAAGTCTTTACCTCCAATATTACTTGGTTAAGAGCCTACAAGGATGTATCAAATAGGTCCTAATCCGTTATTGGATCATCTGTGTGACTAACATCGTCAAGTACACTTAATTTAATTCATACTGTTTGCGCATGTAGGGTGATTGGGTAGAAGCAATGCTGTACTAGCTCAGTGTGCCGGCCGCTGTGACCGAGCGGTTCTAGGCGCTTCAGTCCGGAAGCGCGCTGCTGATACGGTCGCAGGTTCGAATCCTGCCTCGGGCATGGATGTGTGTGATGCCCTTAGGTTAGTTAGGTTTACGTAGTTCTAGGTCTAGGGGACTGATGACCTCAGATGTTAAGTCCCATAATGCTTAGAGCCATTTGAACTAGCTCAGTGTAAGCCACATTGGGAGTGTGTGCATATACCAAGCCGTTTTCCTTCCGGGAAGCTCTTGAGAAGGTCTTAAAAAAAGAGATGCGTAGCCGTGGGAGGAACTAGCGGTCCGCGGCGGCCGTCTTTGCAGAGTTCAGCGGTGGTGATGATGATGTTGGTTTGTGGGGCGCTCATTATCGTGGTCATCAGCGCCCGTACAAGTTCCAATATTTCCATTTCCAGTCTCGCCACTACCCGAACGATGATGAGATGATGAAGACAACACAAACACCCAGTCCCCGGGCGGAGTAAAATCCCCGACCCGGCCGGGAATCGAACCCGGGACCCCGTGATCCAGAGGCAGCAACCGTAGCCATTAGACCACGAGCTGTCGACGAGCTAGCAGTGAACAGGGGCAGCAGCGTGAGATGCAGTAGCGTCTGGCACCTGGAAGTCGAGACAGTGGACAATACAGCGGATTCCGCACGGCTTGAAACCTGCTACCACGGCGCCGCTAGGCCTTAACTTGTTGAGCATGTAGGCATGGCGCGTTCCCACGGAAAGTGTAACCTACTTGACACGGATTGGTAGGTTCACATTTCGTCGATGACGTAGGGAGATATTCCAGAAGTTTTGAAACCAAAACCAAAATCAAAGTCGGAGATTGGTTGGTGCACGGAAGAAATCGACTTCCAGAAATAAGTTTCGCCACCCCCATTTAAAGAGGTTGGGGGACCGAGACTTGCTGTCGGAAACGCAGAAGAAAAACGTGGTCATTCTGTCGTCTTCGATCTTATAGCTCGTTCAGATCAGACGTGCTCTGTGCATACGACAGATAGACTTTCCGTCTTCTGCTCTTTTGTATCAGATAGCTGTTAGGACGCCGTACTTACTTCCTACTATACAGGGTGATTATAATTAATGTTAAACTTTCAAAACGCTGTAGAAATAACACCTCTGGTCACAGAATGACGTCACATTGCATCGGAATGTTATCGGAGAAGGGAGAAAACGCATGGCAGAAGAAAAGAAAATTGTGTGAAAATTGACCAATAGATGGCGCTGTATGGGTCAAAATACGTAAATGAAAACAGCTGTCATCCGCACGACTCATTGAAGTTAGCATAAACACTCCGGGTACACGGGTTTTCCTCCTTTCGCGTCTGCGACGTTCGCCATGACTGTCTCAGTGCAGGATCGTGCTCTGCTTGTAAATCTGTATTACAAGAATGATGACTGTGCACACGTTGCTCTGCAGAAGTTCTGGACACTGAAGGGTTTGAAAAAAGACGTTGGTCCGATGACTGCCGTGGGTCTGGAGAAAAAATTCGGTAATTCGAACAAGACGGGTTCTTTTGGAGTGCAACCTGGTAGAGGGAGGAAACGAATTGATTCGACCTCAGTGGAAGCAGTG
The DNA here is from genome assembly GCF_021461395.2 of Schistocerca americana. Taxonomy (NCBI): domain Eukaryota; kingdom Metazoa; phylum Arthropoda; class Insecta; order Orthoptera; family Acrididae; genus Schistocerca; species Schistocerca americana. The sequence continues at coordinate 268,943,853 of NC_060130.1, read as the reverse complement.
GCCACAGCAACGCAGAAGGAGACGTGTGGAGGTGTGCAAACGTGTCGTGCAAGGAAAATTGCCCGAACATTGGACATACCCGTGAGTACGGTACGTAAAATCCTACGAAACATCCTTCTTTGCTATCCAGTCAAAATTACCCATGTGCACGAGTTGCTTCCCGTTGACCTGCAACAAGAGAGACCTTTGCTTAAGAATTTCTTGCCCGCATGGAAAAGGAAAATGACTGGCCGTGGAAGATTTTGTGAACAAACGAAGCCCACTTCCATATGACAGGATATGTCAATACACAGAAGTGTCGGATATGGGCAACGGATAATCTACACGCAAACCAACCAGTACCACTTCATCCTGAAAAGGTCACTGTGTGGTGCGGGTTTACGGCATCATTTATCATAGGGCCACATTTTTTCGAAGCGACAGGTGCTTCCGGTCCTGGTACCTGTATCGTCACTTGTGAGCACTATGAGTGTCTTTTGCTCAACCACGTCATTCCAGCTCTCCAACAGCGTGGATGTGTGGTTGGGATCATTTTTATGCAAGATGGCGCACCTCTGCACGTTGCAAACCCAGTTAAGCAGCTGCTGAAGCGCCATTTCGGAAATGCTATAGTTATCAGCCGTCATTTCCCTACAGTCTAGTCATCCCAATCACCTGATCTTAATCCTTGTGACTTCTGACTCTAGAGCTATCAGAAAGATGTTGTGTTCAATGTTCCGATTGCAAACTTAGCTCCGCTGGAGGCACACATTGTGCAACACATTCTGAACGTGACACCGGAAACACTTCAATGAGTTGTGGAACATGTTGTTTCTCGATTTCAACTTATTGCAAAAACCGGCGGACAGAGTATTGAACATGTTATGCGCCAGTCATGCGTAAATTAATAATACGATATGATTTTGATTGATGCTTTTTATGCGGTTTTTGGCCTCAGGATACTTAAAAACCGATGTGATTGATGCTTTTTATTCGGTTTTTGGCCTCAGGACCAATAAAAACCGATATGGGCGATACTTTTTATGCTGTTTTTCGCCTCACGACAGTTAAAAACCGATTTTTCCTATCCGATGTGATATGGCGTTGCCGTGGTGGATGGGCTTACGTAACTAACTGTATCGCACCCATACACCCATGCACACTGAGTAGTACAGTTTGTTTAACGTCAAACGTACACCTCAGGCATTGTGTATCATTCATTTGTCATTTGCAGTCGACCATTATTAAATTATGATGCCTACCGCGGAATCTATTTCTACATTTTGTAACTATTTTTCTTCTGATATACGTTTTCCTCCTTCTCCGACAATATTCCGTTGAATTTGACGTCATTCTGACCAGAGGTGTTATTTCTACAGCGGTTTGGAAGTTTAACTTTAATTATAATACTTAGACGTTGTCTGAACTTCGCTCCACGGCAGGTAGTTCGCCTCTGGATCAGTAAACAATCATGGAGAGCACTTCATCCGCTGTACAGTGACGTTATAAGACAGCATTCGTTTAGCAGTATTCGGACTGCAGTCAGCCATCCAATGTTTTCGAGTCACGCTCCAGCAGTGCTGTTGGCGCCGACCTCTTTGAGAAACAGCGCTCTGTATTGACACATTTTTACGTTTATGGTGATATAGCATATGCTCTGGTGGTGTAGGGGCACAAGTATTATTTTTTCTAAACTGTGATTGCTTACTTCGTACAATGGTGATGTCAGTCATTTCGTGCGTATTAGCAGGTCACGTGAGTTAAACAGGACAGAGATAAGCAGTGAAGGGCCAATAACAATACAGGGAAAATCTGCACTATATATATTATTTCTGAGAATATTAATTTTATCAGTGATTTCATTATCTATGGGTTCGATATTAAATAAATGTGATGAAGGTAACTATATTTGTTCTTTGGTAGGTATTAATTGAATCACTGATTGAAAAAATGAAGCAAGTCCAATCAACTCTATTTAGAGAAAATTAAAAAAACACTTGTTAACACTTACAATATTGTTCCTACAGTTTTGTGATCAATTACAAACTTTTAGAACTAGGTTATCTGTACACAGTGATGAGTCGTTCCCGCGCATTCGATGAATATTATTTACGCTATCCTCTTTGGAAGTTGGTGGACATTCGTCTCTTTTCCATTAAATGATCCTCTCGTGGGGAGTTTGCAAAGAACGTCACAGTAACATAGGTTTACACAAACTACACTCCATCGAAACAGACCTTGGAAGGCGTCACTGGATGCAGATACGGAGGTGCATGTGGTCAGCACACCACTCTCCTGGCCATATGTCAGATTACGAGACCGGGGCCGCTTCTTCTCAATCAAGTAGCTCCTCAGTTTGCCTCACAAGGGCTGAGTGCAACGCGCTTGCCAACAGCGCTCGGCAGACTGGATGATCACCCACCCAAGTACTAGCCCAGCCTGACAGTACTTCGGTGATCTGATGGGAACCGGTGTTACCACTTCTGCAGGACCGTTGCCATATAAGTTTTCACAACTATCTATTTTTATTTATGTTAATAACTATTTGAAAACATTGATATTTATTTAGTAAAACATCTTAAGAATAACAGTGTATTGTTATACAATAAAAATTTTTTTGATTAACAATATTCTTTAACACTTTTTAATCTTCTTCATCAGATTCTACTATGTTGTCTTTTTGGAAGTCCTCATCTTCTCCATCAAACTGGAAATCATTATTTCCTGTGGGCCACAGAAGAATGTTGTTAAAATACTCTTGATATTCTAATGGAATGTACTTCGTTATTTTATTAAGATCTTTCAGCTTCTTCATATTTATAGCATTATTATTGTTGTATTCTATAGTTCTGGGATAATAAGGTATTTTTTTCATTTAAAAATCCTCTATGTATTGCGAAGCAGTCCATCTACCCATTCCGAACAATCGACATGACCTGGATTCTGATGCTTATAGGTCAAACGCCGGAATTTAGCAAGCGAAAATATTTCCTTTGTTTGACAATTTATGGCAAATGAAGATTTTTTAAAGTGGTGCAGCCACCATTCCTTAAAGTCAATAATATCTTTATGTTCAATAATCTTGACTTGAAACGAATTCAGTGTTTTTCTTGAATTAACTATCATTTCAACGTCTGTTTGACAGAGTAGATTCTATCTTGGTGTCGTATGACTCTCTTAATTATGGCAAAATCGCTATCACTTGGGAGGAAGGAGTAACCTCGAACAGGAAAATAATGCTGAATTATTTGAAATTTCCCAGTCATTGCGAGATGCATCAGGTACCATATAATAGTTTTGTTTTTATTTTGCACGCCTCAAAAATCACTGGACACATGTAATTCTTTCACTGAGCCAGGTAGTCCACTTATGTAGTCACTGAGAAATGTACATACTTCATTGGTGTTAAGCGTACAACAGCGTTATCACTCACAGCATGCAAACTGCAAAATGCTTCGCGACATACCTGTATCCTTTCGGTCTGTTTCATAACAAAGAATCTGTATGTACCTTTCTTTTCTGCTCTTTCTCCTTTGTACAGGTGAAAGCTCTATCAGCTCCATTAAACGCAGATCTTTCTCCCTCTTAGTTTTACCATCGTACAATCTCCTAATTATTTCAATTTGATCCTCATCTTTGAAATGTTCAAAACACATTTTGGGACAACTTTAATAAAACAGAATGTTGGAACAAGATACAATATACTTCACTTAAATATTTAGCAGTAAAATGAAGACAAATATCACATGAAAATATTTATATAAAATTTACTTGCATGATGGACCAGACCGTTTTGCTGGCACAACTAATCCTTTAGAATTTATGTATTCCTGTCCTAGTGATCTAGCTCTCTTACATCTTTCTTTGACATAGTCATCAACATTTCTTACACCTTTTCTTCTCCCGTGCACTTTTTCAATTTCAGAGTTACTTCCGCTCATTATTCTTCGAGTCTACAAACAGCAACTTACGTGAACACACTGAGAACAATGTGGGACAGTAAAACTGAAACAATGTGTTTAATGCCACTTAGTAGCATTGTTGTAACATTCTTTGCCTGAAATCTGGTGATGCTGCCTACCTAGTTAGTGGAAAACAGAAAGAATGTCCGGACATTCTTCTCTATTCCATTAATTACAAACTTTAAAAGGTTGTACTTTCCGTATTATTACTGGTTTTTTCCTTCCCGTTTCCACTCATCGATGAGTGGACAGCTCCAAAATTAAATATATATCTCACCTTATTTTCGAAAAAAACTTGACTTTCCTCCTTTTTCCAATCAGTGATTTAATTTATCCTGATCATTTAATGTACTTGTGTTTGATTTATCTGATGTAGTATACCTTTTCAGTCAGAAGTGCAATTTGTCTGCACGTCCTGAATAACTAATTATCTGCAGAATAATTCTAGGAAATGGATAGGCAAACCATAGGAAATTTACTAGATTACTATAAATAAGAAAACGAGCTGTTACTGGGGTTACATATAAGAGTCAGGACACGCATCACGTTGCATTATAAAATCCGTTGCGTTAAGTAAATCACTTGTACTATGTACCTATAAACAGTCTCCGCCATCGCTAGCCGGTGGGGTCAACGTTAGGCTGCAAGGACTAATTCGTCTACTGTCTGTAATAAAATGGAATCTAAAGTATTATTTAGGAAGGTTACATTTTGCGTAAGTAACACACTAAAAGGTACCTCCAGCCAGGAAGGTTACGTTTTGCGTAAGTAACACACTAAAAGGTACCTCCAGCATCATACAACATTGGCCGAGTTTTTGTACTTATTGTCATCTGTAATCATAGCAGGAAAGTGAAACTTTGTTCCAGCTATATCCCATTTGATTCCATTTACTATTAATCCACTTTGTTTTGACTCTAATTTTGTCATCCTCGTAAATATCTTATTTGGTGTAGCAGATTACTATAACACTCTCTGGCGGAAACATAGAACATAACCCGTGCCACTCAGTCCTCTGGAAATGTGGCTGTGGCACTGATAATAAATTTTTACACTCTTGTGCTTCTATATTCCCTAAGAACAACTGCATTTCACACGACTGCTTGTCAGTTCGAACCAGCTGTGCAAATGACGACTAACTCCTTGACACAAGTGCTAAGATCTCCCGTCGTCAAGACAACATGTGTACCTCTTTCTTCTGACACAAGTAGCACTTCATTCGTTCACACTTGTACTCACTTATCAATAATTTTCCATTTTACCAGGTATGGATGGTTTGTGACACATTGGTAACAGAAATTTAAACTTGTATCTAGAAACTGTATGTTAATACACACCCTAGCCCGATCTGAATAGACCTTAACTGTAGCAACATGAAAGAAGAATATTATATTCCTTTTCATTAATGGTACAAAATGTCTTGAGAACAATATTCGTCTTTCCAACGACTGGATGTTAATCACTTCTGCTTTACATAAGTGCAAGATCATTAATCCTATGATAATACATCGCAACGTCATCTTCGACACCACCCAAGTGAAAGAAATTACCATGAATTTTCCACATAGTAATTTCTTTCTCTGTGGTAACAGTGTAGGTATTTGTGGTAACACAATAACTGTATCCCTGAAAGGTTCAACTTGATTGCAAATGTACAACTGACGTTTTCATTCGTAACTGCAACTTGACGTTGACTGGTGTAGTCATGTCCACTACCTGGTATAGTCCTTGAGACTTTGTCAATAATTTTTTATTTTTACGCTTTTGGGTGTACGGATTTGCTAGTAGAACTCATTATCCTACTATGTACTGAGATAATTTACTTATATCTTGCCCAATCCTGTTTGACACGGGTATGCCTTTGTGTTTGCACGTTTCACTCGATGCCAAACTTGTTTTAATGTTTTCACAAACTACTACACATTTTCACCCTGCGTTTCCTACCTTTGGTTGCACTAAATAAAAGAGTGACAGCATCTTCGGACCACACAGCACTTCATACAGTGAAAGAAAGACCTGTTTCTGTGTAGATTTGTGAGTTTTGGGGACTCAACACATAGAATAAATAGACATCCCAGTCTAAATGTTGACTGTTCATGCAGTGACTTAACATCTTCGCTATCGTGTGGTGTACTCGTTCTATATGACCGTTAGCTTGTCAGTGGAATGGACTACTCTCCAATTTCTTTGTCCTCGATAGACGAGGTAATTGTTTCATCGGATCAGACATAATGTTAGTTCCTTTATCTGTGAGTAAAGTCTCTGCTACATCAGACTTAAGTAAACAATTCTTAACCAAGGCTTGAGTAACAGCATTCGCTTTCTGATCTGGTATTGCTATCATTACAAGATACCTTAAGAAATGGTCAATTTGTCAGTATAAATTTATTATCTGCTAAACCTCTATTAAGCTCTCCTAACATGTCGATTACTATCATTTGAAAAGGTTCTTCTGAGTCTGGCAGTCTCTGAACTTATATCTTTCAGTAACTCAAACCTGTTCATTGAGCACTTGGAATGCATATTTTTATGTATTGCTATACATCACCATGTGATGCTCTCCACCAAATATCTCTGTGACTCATCTGTCAGGCACTCTCCTACAACTATATCCTGATAGTACATGGCCATGTGCTTCTCATAACACTTCAGTTTGTAGTGCTGTAACAATGAGGATGCATGGCTTGCATTTAATTGACATACACAGTACGCTTTCTTGCATAAGAAACTATGGTTGTTTATTGTATACTGGGCAGTCTGTACCCACAGTTTGTGCATTTTTCAAATGTAATGGATCCAGTTACATTACTTGCATCATTGCAATTTTCCTACTGAGTATATCTGCATTCATGTCCTTGATACCAGGCTTATTAACTGCTTCATTCTGGAACACACTCTATTACAGTGCCCATCTTGTTAACTGACTTGAAGCGTCTGTCAGTACTAATAACCATTTCTCGTATGTATAATCTGTAACTACTTTAAATTTACTCTGATCAGGCAGAACATTATGACCACCGACCCACTATCAATATAAACCTGTCCAGGTGATAGCAGGGTCACCTGGCAAGGAATGGCTGCTAGACAGACACACGCATGGTGCATGTAGAATCAATGAGTGTTCTGTCAGTGTGCAGAATGGGTTTGACTGATTTTGACTGAGAGCAGATTGTAATCACCTGGAGGCTCAGCATGAGCATTACGGAAACTGCACGACTTGTTTGGTGTTTGAGGAGTGGTGTGATGAACATCTTCAAAATGTGATGAAACTAAGGTGAAACCACGACCAGACGTTGTGGGTTTGGACGGCCACCCCTCATTACAGATGTCAAACATTTGAGGCTGGACAGAAAGGTAAATGAGGACAGGCAGTGAACTGTGGTGGAACTGACATCAGACGTTGATGCTGGACAGGGTACAAGCGTGTCTGAGCACAAAGTGCACCAAACATTCCTAACAATGGGTTTCCATAGTCGATGACCCATGTATGTGCGAATGTTAACACTGAGACGTAGGCAGCTACAACCGAAATGAGCACGTGACCATCCATACTGGACATTGGTGCAGTGGCAGAGCAATGCACGGTATAATGAATCCTGATACCTTTTTTTATCCTACCAATGGGAGGGTGTGAATCCGTCGTCTTCCAGGGGAACAGCTCATTGACACTTATACTGTGGGATGTAGGCAATCTGGTGGTAGCTCCGGTGTGCTCTTGGGAACATTCACGTAGGCATCTATGGGTCCAGCGGAGCTCGAGAAAGGCACCATGACGGCCAAGGAGTATCGTACACTGGTTGCAGACCACGTACGCCCCTTCATGACGATCATGTTTCCCGCCGCCAGTGGCTATGCGCTATGTCACAAGGCCAGGAGTGTTGTCATAGAGTGGTACGAGGTACACAGTGGGGAGTTCCAATTGATGTGCTGGCTCCTCAACTCGCCAGATTTGAACCCAATCGAACACATCTGGGATGTGATTGAACATGGCGTTAGAGATCATTGCCCCTCCCCAGAATTTACGGGAATTAGGTGATCTGTGTGTGGGCAGATGTGATGCCCACTCACTCCAGCAACTTACAAGGGCTTCATTACCTACACGCTGCGCCGGCCGGGGTGGTCGAGCGGTTCTAGGCGCTACAGTCTGGAACCGCGCGACCGCTACGGTCGCAGGTTCGAATTGTGCCTCGGGCATGGATGTGGGTGATGTCCTTAGGTTAGTTAGGTTTAAGTAGTTCTAAGTTCTAGGGGACTGATGAACTCAGAAGCTAAGTCCCATAGAGCTCAGAGCCATTTGAACCATTTGAACTTACATGCCACGACGCGTAGACATTGTTATCCATGCCAAAGGTGGACGTACCAACTATTTGGTAGGTGGTTATAATGTCCTGCTGATCAGTGTACAGCCATGAAGGTAGCAACGGAAGTATAAATACCTTACGTCAAAAGTATCATCTCTTTTTCTGTAATAGAATAATTGTACACAGGGTTATTCAGCTGAAAGATGCATAAGCTACCAGATCCTCTTGTTCACCTACATTTTGACTTAAAATGATACCCAAAGCTGTACTGCTTACATCACGTGACAATATAAATTCCTTAATAAAATCAGAAAATACAATATCTGAACACAGTATCACTTAAAATTTTGGAACACTGCTTGACATTCTGTTGTCCACTGAAACGTAGCTCCTTTTTTCTAAAACATAGTGTACGGTTGCACATTGCCCATAAAATTTTTGACGAATTTTCGGTAATAATTTACCAGACCACGAAATGATTGCCTTTGCTTAACCGTTTGTGTCACTGAGGCAACGGCCTTGCCGCAGTGGATACACCGGTTCCCGTCAGATCACCCAAGTTAAGCGCTGTTGGGCGTGGTCGGCATTTGGATGAGTGACCATCCGGGCCGCCATGTGCTGTTGCCATTTTTCGGTGTGCACTCAGCCTCGTGATGACAACTGAGGAGCTACTCGACCGAATAGCAGAGGCTCCGGTCAAAGAAAACCATCATAACGACCGGGAGAGCGGTGTGCTGACCACACGCCCCTCCTATCCGCATCCTCAGCTGAGGATGACACAGTGGTTGGATGGTCCCGATGGGCCACTTGTGGCTTGAAGACGGAGTGCTTGTATTACTGAAAAGTCACATATAGCTGAAGTGACACGAGGACCTGTCATCACTCCATCGTGGCCAATAATATGACTTAGGTAAGTAACTTGTGGGTGGGCAAAATGACATTTATCAATACTTAACATGATACATGCTGTGTTTAATGTATCAGATATATTACTTAAGAACTCCAAGTGTTCGTCTAGATCTTTTGAAAATCCGATAATTTCATCCCAATAGACATCACTTATTTTCGGTTTCAAGTTTCGGAGGACTCCATCTAACAAGCGCTGAAATGTTGCATGTGTGTTTTTTAACTTGAAAGGCATTCTGCGATACTGGTAGTAATCAGATGATGTAGTATGAGTAAAAGCTGTTTTCCGCCTATCTTCTGGACATACTTCAATCTGGTGATACCTACTCTTTAAATCTATCGTAGAAAAGAATTTAACTGCCTCAGGTTATCCAAAGTTTCAGTTATATTTGGAATCAGATCTGCAGCAGTTACTGTCGGTCGTTTAGAACCCATAATCACAAAAGAATCTATATTTGTTGATGGTGTTAGGACAGCAACCAGCCTCTAATTTACTTTCAGTTCCTTTATTCAAAGGGTACCGTTACCGGTTTCGAATCGTTGTGATTCATCTTCAGACGGTTTACACGCTTTCCTTATGACATGTGGTGTGTTTTTTACAGACTAATTGTCGTGAAATGTCGGTTTGGAGTGTTTGTTTTCATAACATTCGTCCAACAGATGTGAATACATTCCCACTGCATTCTTATTGTTGCACACGTAAATTTTTCTCACTGAACACTTTAGATTTGTCACCGAGAAGATTTCTACCACGCACCACATGTTTTGATACATACAAAGAGCTTACAAACATATATGTATGTACACTTATATGTTTGGAAGCTCTTTGTATGTATCAAAACATGTGGTGCGTGGTAGAAATCTTCTCGGTGACAAATCTAAAGTGTTCAGTGAGAAAAATTTACGTGTGCAACAATAAGAATGCAGTGGGAACGTGTTCACATCTGTTGGACGAAAGTTATGAAAACAAACACTCCAAACCGACATTTCACGACAATTAATCTGTATAAAACACGCCACATGTCATAAGGAAAGCGTGTAAACCGTCTGAAGATGAATCACAACGATTCGAAACCGGTATCGGTACCCTTTGAATAAAGGAACTGAAAGTAAATTTGTGGCTGGTTGCTGTCCTAACACCATCAAAAATTGTCTTCAAATAACAGCCACGGTCTCCATCATGTCATCACATGACAAAATTGCAAGAGTCTATATTTTCTTGTTCCATTAGGTGGCTTCTTTGGCATGGTTACTATACTTTTTGGTCAAGGACTATCGCTGCACTCTATTATGCTTTCTTTATGGTGTTGATATATGAACTGTTCTATTAAGAATGGTGGGATGGTTACTTTGCCTGACCCGGACACGGTGTTAAATGTTTATGCTTCCTGGCTGGTGACTGGCGACACTTCCACATGCGTGAGTAATGCTGGCTGTTAGAACTTAGAAAAAATTTTATTTTCACGTTCCCTTCTGGTTTTACGATTATTTTTACCAGCTGTTGCACGTGTCTAGCGAATATGGCTGGGAAATGGAGCAGTGAAAGTGATCGACATAAAAAGTGATCTCGGTAGGCAGAAATAGGATACAGAAACAAAACACATGGAGGCTGCCTGAGGCGCCTTACCAGGGTTCGCACGGCTCCCATCGTCAGAGGTTCGAGTCCTCTCTCGGGCATGGGTGTGTGTGTTGCCCTGAGCGTAAGTTAGTCTGAGTTAGATTAAGTAGTGTGTAAGCTTAGGGACCGATGTCCTCAGTAGTTTGGTCCCATAGGAACTTACCACCACCGCTGGATCCAGTGAAATAAACAGTGATAAAATTATTCGCGTATGTGAAGCCTAGACAGCGAATGCTATCCATGACGATTTCTAACGGAGAATGGAAGACGGCGCTTCTTCGCTGTGGCCTCCTCTGAGAACAGAGGGAGACAGTGAGTCAATACGGAGCTGTACGAGTCAACAAGTTGCTGCGTAAACTCACTGGTGTCAGCTCGCCAGAAAATACTACAGCAGGCGATACCCGCTGTCATCAGTGTCGCCATAGCTCCGCTGCTGCCTGCATTACGTCGTGACACGTGGCAACACGACTGCTTGTACAACGAGACAAAATCGCTCATCGAGGTCAAGCAAATAAATTAAATCGAGAAATGCATAAAATATTGCTTCTAACCAGTTGTTAAAAATGGAACCTACTGGAAAGAGGGATGTAAAAATTTAAGTAGAACCACTTTCTAATGTCGATGGGGTAGATACAGACAGTAACTCATAGACAGAATCTGATGAACAGGGCAATGTTAAAGTAAAACGAGAACTGAGTTTGGGTGATGAGTTATCGGAAGAAGAGTGCCAAGTTAAAGTAAAGATGGAACCAGCTTCTGATGATAATGTAGTAGAGTCTGTAGTTAAGAAAGGAAAAGTAGAGTTACTGAATGTGACAGATACTGAACAGGGTTTGATATGCCTGAAATACAATCGAGTCACGTAATAACAGAGACTTTTTTGAAACCAACTGTAGTGCGGAATGAAAAATGTAGGATGCCAGATAGATTAAAGTTACTGTTTCAAAATTTGAAGGAATAAACCGTAAATTGGAATTCAGTAGTAATGACTTGCACAATAGTTTAAAGTAGGAATCGTAATCCAATAATAATGAATTGCAAAATAAATTAGAGTCCAGTTTAAAATATGAGTTAGAATCCAGTAGCATTGAATTAAAGAACACTTTAAGAAGTAAATTAGAATTCAGTATTGGAAAATTGTAAAATAAAATGTAATCCAATCATAATGCACTAAGGGATGAATTGAAAACAGTAATAGATAGCTTAAATTCGAAAACTGATTCAGATCATAATGATTTTAAAATCAAAGAAGGGGAACAGTTAACAAAATTTTATAATATTTTAAAAAGCAACATCGTATAAGTTCGCAATGAATTAAAAAAAGAGAATAAACAGCTAGAAAAGAAGTTTCCGATTTTAAAATGATGTTAATGAAAGTAATAGGCCATGTGAGGGAAACTAATTCCCTTCCATGAGGAAAGTGCTCACCAGTCACAGAGAATAACACAACTAGTAACTGATAGATTTTCTCTAGTCAATTTAAAGAAATAAATGCTGAAGTGAACATGTCTCAAACAGCAGTCAAAGAAATAAAAACCAACAGTTAAAAAGATTTCTCAAAAAGTTGGGGCAGTAGAACTCCAAGTAGAAGATTTAAATTATAGCATTTCTGACATAGAAAGTAGTGTAGTCTCTGGTAATTTGCGTAACGCTGAGCAATATCTCACTTCTGTTGATGTTGCTTATATTTCATGTCGGCAATTTTACGTTTTGATCCACATAAGCAAATACATCTATCCCAGTTCTGGAATCATTTTGAAGATTTGTTGCTAAACAGGTGGACTGAACGCGCGAAAATCTCTTTTATTAGGAGTCATTTGTTGTGAAATGCTTTGTATTGTTCCACCGATGTCATCATAAGGTGCAAAACATTGACTGGATTAAAATCTGCTTTCCTGAGTGATATTTGTACCACAATAAACAAAATGGTGTTTAAAGGGAATCCTGGAGTGGTAAAAAGTACATTCCTGATCGAGAATCTAATAAAGAATTCTGTAGTAATTAAGTTTCGCGTCTGTCGCATCTGACAGTAAAGATGAAATCGGAAATGATTATGATGGCGTCAAAAGGTAAACTTATAACACTTTTCCCTAGTAACTGAACCTTTAGTTCTATCATGGGGAAAGCTACGTATAACACTTACGTGCCATGAAACGCACTGATGTTACCTCTGAGAGGATTTCAAAGTTCGATCGTGCGTGTGTCTAATGGAAAAGGCTATCGGACTATAATTTCGAATTTTGTGAAGTTGACAGTAAAACCAAATGGGCCTCAACATTGGAAGTTAACAGAAGTGGTAAAATTATAAGTGAATGAAAAAAAAATGAACGGTCGCCAACCTAATTAGGCTCAGTAATTTGGAAATATATATCTGAGAGAATTGGATATTAGTTATTCAAGTTACTTTTGTTGAGATTTCCCTTTGAATAGCAAACAAGATACAAACTGACACAGTTCACTCTGTGCTGTGTGTAGCAGCAGTCACCAATAACACACACACACACACACACACACACACACACACACACACCAGTAAATTATGGGGAGCAAAATTACACCGCGCTCAAACTAATGACGGCCACAGTCAGTAGCATAACTTAATCAAAATACTGAAACATCAATGTATGAAGTGCAGAACTAATTTTGGACATGAGGGGCTTCTATCTTGACTGACACGCATAACACAAATAAAGATGAACAACATCTTAAATACACTGGTTATACTCCTCTGCATATAGTAGTTTTCCTTAGTAACAGTAATATTTCATTTCTTTCTTAACAGAAGGACAATACGATGGGGACCCATAAACTGGTATAGTTTCACTAGCCAAGTTTCTTTGATTATTGCAAAAGTAAAAACTATCCCTAAAAGCTAATCATTCACTTAAATTACTTCGCAAGGTAATAAAATGCAACACTGGGCTCAAACACCATCAGGGAACCTTTCATGATGGGTACCAAAACTACACTATCTTTGAAAATGTGCATAAGTTCACTTCAACACTACTACCGTAAATCGGTTAGTTAAACATTTATATGTACTTGTACTTTAATCACCTGTGAAGCAGGTACTATTGGCAACAATATTTACACAATCTTGCACTGTAATCCTACAAAACTATATTACATTATAAAGTAAGGATACTTTAGCAAAATCCAACTTCACTTTTATGGTTTTTAAACATTATATAATTAAGGTTTTCACTTTCATATTGATTGAGCTTTAAATTTTTGTCCTTAAACTTCCTACCTCAACAATTTCACTTGAAGTAATCCATAAACAAAGCATCCAAATTTTACTCTTACTTTAACTTCTACTACTCCTTTTACTTTAGACAAAAATCACTTTTAAACGCATGAATGCCAGAATTGTTCATTTAAATCAGGATACTCGGTTTTAGTATCACTTTGGTGAGGACCCCGCGTAGGTTCGTGATCAGGATTGGAGTTATGCTTTCGAACATGAATTGACGTTTTATGTGATTTTTATTGAAACAACACACAAATTAACTGGTCCATGCCAATATACATTATGTAACTGAATGTATAAAGTCTGTGAAGCCGTGGCGAAGATTAGTGGCAGGCGAAATGGCGGCTAACTGTACTCACGGCTCTTGTCCGAATGCTCAATAAAATCTCTTCTTGGCGTCGGGTTTTCAACATATTAGAGCCATTCCATTATTCTGTGAATACCAAATAATAGCCAGGTCCACATCCGAGGCAAATCCCTTCTAATGCAGCTTCCAATTGCCTCTCTTAGCACCTTCGAGCTGTACTATACTAAGGCTAGCCACACGCTGCGTGCGTTCACACAAAAAAACTGCTCAGTTCGACCGCCATATCCACCTTTTACATCGCGCCATGCCCCTTTCGTTGCGGAGGGACTTCCCTTTACATGTTACAAATACAAGTGCCCTAAGCATGAACCCGCTTGTAACAAACATACTTCTTTCATAAACATATTCTTTTGCTTTTTTCATATATACATTACAGAACTTGCCATACTACATCAAGGAGTTCAAAAAACACAGAATACACACTTCATAAATTGCAGATACACAGTTATTTATAATAAACCTTCTCCTAATCGATATAAGTGTTACAAACTGTCTAGGTATTGGCAGAAAAGGAGCACTTCCGCACCTAAGGATAATGTGGATATGTTTATGGAATACTTAAAATGTGTAGAGGCAGTGGCAGTTAATGAGGAACAGGTGCACAGTAATAATAACAGGAGTACTGATAGCAATGTAAGCAACAGAGATGACCAGGGTGCAAACGTAAATGTGCGGATCTCAGAAGTTCGAAGTAAGAACTTCAATTATAATGGACGACGTAGAGGAAGAGAAGGTCGACAGCCACCACGTTTTTACAGTTATGACGATAACATACAGGTAGCGAACGTATGGCTGAGACAGAACAGAAATCAAAATGCGCTCCGTTTTAAAAATACTGTTAATGAAAGGAATAGGGTGCGTAAAGGAAACTAATCCGCTTCCATGAGGAAACACGCACTCGCTAGTCAGAGATAATAACACAGATAATAACTGACAAACAGGCCAAAGTAAACCAACACACAGACCAATGGCAGGGATGATGTTTCAGTAGCAACTACCAGTACTGATATTTTGTTCAAACGTACTGATTATCAAATAGTAAGTGTTTTGTACACATTAGAAAGATGGGATAGGCTTGAAAGCGAGAAACAGCACAAATCACAGGGAGAGCAAACTAACTGATTTGTAACAGGTCGTAACAAAGATGAGATAACTGCTTCTATTTTTGATAATGATGAAAATTGAAGGCTAAAATTCCTCTGCAGCAAGTAGATGCAGTATTGCAAAAATGTGAAGAGGAGGAGATAATAGATGAAAGATGTAACAAGTACAGTATGGTTGGAGAACTTACGAGCTGTGATAAATTGTCAAAATAAGTAGAAGCAGACGATAATTTGTATATCAATGATGCGAAGGAACGCAATTGTTCGAAACGTTTACCTGATGTGCAGCAAACAAAGGTATAAAAGGTCTTTAAATGATTTGATTTGAAATTGGTGACAGGTTAGAAAAGGCAGCTGAAAAAGTGATTATTTATTACTCTAAGAGTAAATGCAACTGCAACTGAAAGAGACTAAATAGCTGCAGACAGACCGAAAAAGAATTGCTTGACGAATTTCATGAGGCACCTGCACAAAGTTCAATGAGCCACCCTATTATAGAATTAAATATTTCAGACATACTAGTGTGCTGTCTTCTGGACAGTGGCAGTGAATCAAGCGTGTTGTCCCACGCTTTCTTTGATTCCATTCCTAACAAGAATAAGTTAATTCTAATGAGAATATCTGGTTTAAGAATAGTAGATGCTACTGGAAAAGTTTCTAGACTAGTGAAGCAAGATGCATTGATACCCAAATGTATAAGAGAAGTAATTATAGATCATTCTTTTTAATTGTGTTAAATTTAAGAGTGGATAAGATAATTGGCGTTGATTTATGATCGTAGTACCAAGGAAAGGTTGACTTTGATCAGAGCCAAGTAATGTTAACTTTGGCAAATTCTGATGTACTTACTGTGCCTTTCATTGGAATGCACTCTGTTAGTGATAATGAGATATGGGAGACGCCTATTAGGGTAAGGAAACTTAAGGGGCACTTAGGTGAGCAAAGGACAGAATTACGAAAAGTGTTATCCAGCTATCACAATGTATTTTCCAATACGCAAGGTGTCATAAAAGTTTATGAGTGTCATTTAAATGTAAAACCAGAGCAGTGTTGCTAGGAAGGAATCAGTCAAGAAAAATATTCGATGTATGTTACATTGTGTGGTCACTGAACAGGCAGTTAGTGAATTTAAGAATTCCCTTGTTGTGGTAATCAAACATGACAAAAGTGGCAGAATGGTGTTGGATACTCATTGCTTAATTGGAATCATAATGAGAGAAAGTGACCACGTCCAAAATATGGACGAGTTGCTGCAAAATTCCAAGCGGTTTGAGTATCTCACTTCAGTGGATATAACGGGGGGGGGGGGGGGGCGGGTACTGGAAGTTGCCTTTGACTAAGGAATCTCCAAAATATGCTACAAATGTAGAGTATTCTCGTTTGAATTAAATATATTTCTTTTTTATCTTTTATGAGAGTAATGGCTCATATAGTAGGAAAGAAATTTTAGATCAGATGACAGTTTATGTAGACGATATGGTGCCAGCTAATTCCTCATGAGAAAAGCAAATAAATCTACTAGACAGGATGCTGGAAATAATAGGAAAGGGAGACATGAAGTGTGTTAAAGACAAACTATACTTCTTGGACCATGAAATTAACAGAGAAGTTATTTTATCACATTTTTCAAGATAAAACCAACTAGATCTATCTTTGAATTACTTAGGTTACTAGTGGGACAAAGAAAGTGTCACCCCACTTTGCATATTTGCTAAATTTATTCAAGATAGTGGATGCAAGATGGTAACCATAGATGTGGCAATGTCGCAGTGATGTCATGGAGGGAAGTTCAAATTTTGATGGGAAAATAGGTCAATTGTGCTAGCTCCACTAAGCTAACCCCACCCTCCTTCCCTCCCCTTCCCCATTCCCTCTCTTCTACTCCCCTATCCTATCTGGAAATTGGTGGGAAAGGACTCAGCCTGCGCTGGACTGCTGGATAGGGTGGATATAAGTCTTTTTTGTATGGATTGTTTATTAACACAATTTGAGTTGTCATCGACAGTAGCTATCCAGTGTGTTCACCTCGATTTCTGGAATTCAGCTGACCTAGTTCACAGCACCATCACAAGAGGGCGCTGTTGGCCCTCCCCCCTCTCCTCTCCCTCCCCTCCCATGACATAATCCAAGATGGCGGCCTGGGGAAAATGTTGGGAAATTCGCTTTGTCTGTGCTGAGCTTCCCAAGAGGATGGACATAATTGTTTACTGTGTGTACTGTGTGTTCAATGGATCAGATATCTGTGGTGGAGAAGGAGCAGTTTAACAGGTATATTAGCTGTAATCATGCAACTGACTGTGTACGTAGCCACCTGCACAATGCTTGGAAAGCAACGATATTTGGCGAATGTATGAAAATGGCGAATACGCTTCATCAAATTATGAAGATGCAGCAGGATGGGGCTAACTTACACGTGCCAACTGATGCAGAAAAATGTATGTGTGTTGGTCATTCGATAAAGTAGTCAGTCTTCCGAAGCGCAAGAGGCAAGACGTTCACTCACTTTGGCACAAGCATCCATGTGTACAATTGAGGAAGTGCTGGTGATGAGCTGGGAAATATTTAATACGTGTACTACATGCAAGCCGGAGTGGGTCCGACAGCCGATCAGTTCCAGTTATTCCACCAGGAAGGAGGTAAACGGCTCGTGTTGTCTGTAGTTCAATCATGCCTAGACGGTCATTACCGCGGTTCGATCGAGTCCGCATTGTTGCTTTGTGCCAGGAAGGGCTCTCAACAATGGAAGTGTCCAGGCATTTCGAAGTGAACCAAAGCGGTGTTTTTCGGACATGGAGGAGATACAGAAAGACAGGAACTGTCGATGACATACCTCGTTCAGGCCACCCAAGGGCTACTACTGCAGTAGATGACCGCTGCCTACGGATTATGGCTCGGAGGAACCCTGTCAGCAACGCCACCATATTGAATAATGCTTTTCATACAGCCACAGGACGTCATGTTACGACTCAAACTGTGCGCAATAGGCTGCATGATGCGCAACTTCACTCCCGATGTTCATGGCGAGGTCCAACTTTGCTACCACGACACCATGCAGCGTGGTACAGATGAGCCAAACAGCATGCCCAATGGACCGCTCAAGATTGGCATCACGTTCTCTTGACCGATGAGTGTCGCATAAGCCTTCAACCAAACAATCGTCGGAGATGTGTTTGGAGGCAACCCAGTCAGACTGAACGCCTTAGACCCACTGTTCAGCGAGTGCAGCAAAGTAGAGGTTCCCTGCTGTTTTAGGGTGGCATTATGCAGGGCCGACGTACGCCGCGGTAACGGCTGTACGATACGTGAATGCCATCCTCCGACCAATCGTGCAACCATATCGGCAGCATATTGGCGAGGCATTCGTCTTCATGGACGACAATTCGCGCCCCCATTGTGCACATCTTGTGAGTGACTTCCTTCAGGGTAACGACATCGCTTGACTAGAATGGCCAGCATGTTCTCCAGACATGAACCCCATGGAACATGCCTGGGATTGAAAAGGGCTGTTTATGGACGACGTGACCGACCAACCACTCTGAGGAATCTACACCGAATCGCCTTTGAGGGGTGGGACAATCTGGACCCACAGTGCCTTGATGAACTTGTGGATAGTTTGCCACGACGAATACAGGCATGCATCAATGCAAGAGGACATGGTACTGAGTATTAGAGGTATCGGTGTGTACAGCAATCTGGACCACCACCTCTGAAGGTCTCGCTGTATGGTGGTACAACATGCAATGTGTGGTTTCCATGAACAATAAAAAGGACGGAAATGATGTTTATGCTGATCTCTATTCCAATTTTCTGTACAAGTTCCGGAACTCTCGGAACCGAGGTGATGCAAAACTTTTTCTGGTATGTGTATTATGACGAATACAATGAACTGATGTATAAACTACGGATGCTCATGGCACCAGCTGCAGCAGGTAATACAGCTCATTCGAATGATGCTGCTTCACTAATCTCTGAGCTTAGAGAGAGAGGTATCATCGAATAAGTATGGAGTCAGTAGTTCGAGAATTGTACAAAACACCACGCAAAACATACACTCGTAGGCATGTTATGATTAAGTTTGGATGACTTATGGCAGGCTAATCTTGTAGATATGAGGGAATATTCACATGATAATAATAGATTCAAATATATTTTAATGGTTGTTGATATATACTCTAAATTTGCGTGGGCATTACCTGTTAAAACAAAAACGAGGAGAATTGTTTCGGATGTGTTTGAGCGTTTGCTACAGACAGGGACGAATCGATGCCCAGACAACCTCCAAACTCAAGCCGTGGAGGGTTTTACAACAGTCATTTCAAGACCGTGATGCAGTATTCACCCACCTGAAGGCGAGTATCGTGGAACGTCTGAACATAACAATAAAAGGTCAAATGTGGATGCGTTTTAATCCTCGCTAATCGTACAAATGGACAGATATGCCCCCAGAAATAGTGCTCAGTATAATTGAACCAAACATAGCACATTAAAAATGAGACCAATCAATGTTTGTGATAATGGGCTCATGGATATTGTGTAATATCGTATTTAAATGCTGGATCTACTCAAACAGAAATTTAAATGTAGGTGATTTGCCATCGTATCTCTAAACACACGACAGCATTTGAGAAATCGTATCTGCCAAACTGATCAACAGAGATAGTTACAGTTTCAAAGGTGCAAAGAACGAATCCTAGAACTTATATCTTGAAGGGTAGTAAAGGTTAAAAAATTGCAGTTTGTTTCTACACTGAAGAGTTGCAGTAAAACTGACTCGGATGTGATTCTCGTGGAGAGAGTTATAAGACGTTAGGGAAATAGAGCCCTAGGCAACCGGCTTGGCTTTCCTGCAGCATAAAACAGTTGTATTGATGCTAATGATTTGCTATCAAATGGGACGCGCAATTCACAACCACCACAGCGTCGTAACGTGCATGCTAGGAGACGTATTAGAGGAGATTGTGATATTCTAAACAAACTGCCAGTGGAATTACACATTCCGGGATATAACTACTGTGTACCTAGAACAAAGCTTCAAAAACGTTTGGGGTGAATTGCTAAGGGGATTAATCTGCCCAATGAAGCGTGTATGGAACACAACATCGCATACGCTTCAAATAAAAGTCTCCCAAACCGTCACATTGCAGACAGAATTTTAGATTATAAGGCTAAGGCGATACGCAGAAGAAGAGATATTGGTATAGGTCAGTGAACTGCAGGATCCGCAGTTGATAAAACCGTACGCGGAAAAATTAAGTTGGATTAAGGAGTAATGAATTTCAAGCGAGTTAAAGAATGCTGCACGTTGTGCACTAAAGAAGAAGTGTGGGGAACACAGGTGAGTGAATAACTGTATCCTGACTGTTATGTATGCAGCTCAAATCGCTCTGAAGCAGAAAGGAGCGGGAAGAAGAAGAGAATTCGTTAAAGTCTTTCGAGTTCTACCAATACCCAATATATCTGGTGGTTTTCTTCCATTCTTCATCCCAGCCCTCTACGTTCTCTCGGCAGTGGGGTCCCTCCCCACCGTAAAGGAAACCGTAAAGGAAAGGGATTAGTCTATTCATAAATAAATGAAAAGCCCATTAGCGGTGCTACAAGATCGAGCACTCACAAATACTGATCTAATTAAGTTTGTTAGGAAAAAAAATTCATCATTCCAAGATTGAGTGGTGTGTTTATGCAGGATACATTATGGAAGACTATGTGGAAAACCAGGGAATGTGTTACTGTGAATTTAGGTGTTGCTGGAGGTCCCGGCACCCACTGGGTGTCATATGTTAAGAGAAATAGAGCTGCCATCTACTGTTTCGACTCATTTGGTGACCTGCAACCGCCAGAAGAATTACAGCGATACTTCACTCGCAGACGACGTGTGTTCTACAATTTTCGGCGCTATCAGGACTTCAAAACACACTTCTGCGGGCAGCTATGCATCATGTTTCTCTTGACGTTTACAAAGAAGAAGAAGAAGAAGAAGAAGAAGAAGAAGAAGTTCAAATGGTTCAAATGGCTCTGAGCACTATAGGACTTAACATCTGAGGTCATCAGTCCCCTAGAACTTAGAACTACTTAAACCTAACTAACCTATGGACATCACACACATCCATTCCCGAGGCAGGATTCGAACCTGCGACCGTAGCGGTCACGCTGTTCCAGACTGAAGCGCCTAGAACCGCTCTGCCACACCGGCCAGCGAAGAAGAAGTATACATAGGGAGGAACTTTAAACATACCTTCAGTAGTTGACGTTCAAATGCAATATCTCACACTCTGACGTTAGAAGAACGATTCCCTGTATTACATGCAAATTATTTCCCACCAATTGATTTGAGCATTTGTGAATGGTGTACTGCATTGATTGGACTGGAGACATCCACCGAATATCACCGAGACCAACAACAAATGGCAACTGGATATCAATGATGAAAAACACACTGTGGAAATAGAGCCTGGTGCATACAATATCGAAGATTTAAACGAAAACTCAATACAGTCTGGAAAAGGTATTGAGCTACGTGCAGAAATCAATACACTTAAATCTGAAATAAAGACTGTGAATGCAACGATTGACTTTAACCAAAACGGTTCCATAAGGAGCCCAGTGGGTTACGAAAAAGGACAGGATCTGAAGAAGGATCTTAGTAAATTTTACAAGACTGTGATGTGCCTGTCACCACAATCCAAGTCGATTGTAACATTGCACCGAGCTCCAGTCTCATTCATATTATTTACGGATTCTTCCCCTCAGTTGCGACAGGGTATAAGATTATTGAGACTCCCACCAATGCAATACACCTTCCACTGACAGTTCAGACACTGGAGTATCTGGACTTGCGTACTGTGAACCAGAATAATCAACTTGTTGACTTTCGTGGCGAGGAAATGATCGTGTGATTACACCTAAGGCAGGATGGGCGCATGGTATAAAACCAGTGCACAGCACGTCACTTCACTGCTGAACCGCAAGTGATAACACTTGTGAACCACGAGTTTCTTAAATAAGTTGGCTTGGAACCGCGCAATGACGTCCCCACTCAATATAACTAGTCCAGTAGAGTATGATGAGAAAAATTATACATCAGGAATACTTCTCGCATCTATCTTATGCTTCAACCACATTGAACAAGAATGATGAAATTAGGATTGTCATTCACTACCAACGCGCACTGATGCTTCCATGTAAGAGTTTCATATATTTGGAGGGATCATTCGAGAAAACCAACGGCAGCGCTACAGTGGGATCCAAGATTACACGTAATGCTTTAGCATTCCTGTTTCGAGAGATCTGCTAAGAACTCAGTGGGTCTGAGATTGGCTGTACACGTAATGTCGGTACAACAACAACCCTTAAAATACTTGTCTCTGCATCATTCATATCATCCATGGATCTGATCGGTTTAGAAAATGCAGAATGGTTCATAGACGATCCAATGGATAGAACAGTTGCAGAGTACAAACGATTTACTGCATGCATACATCTAAAATGTTTATGGGCTACTTTGACGACATGAAGCAGATTATTCTGAATGCTAAACAGAAACTCAGTCTGGTACGGAGTGCGACGGTTAATAACTCATACATTCAAGGAACTCAAGAGGAGGATATGATCACAATCAGCAAGATAATATGGAAAATGCCTCACATCAGTGTATCAGACGAGGAGTGTTTGAAGCTTCTACAAGTTCTGAATTTCGGTACATGTCTATCACTAACGTTCCGCTCTTGGGAGGTTTTCGAGTACTCAGTACTACCCACTTCAAGCAGACAAACGTGGGCTATTGGAACCTCTTCGCAGATAGAGACACCTCCACTGTATTTGACAAATGCAAGTTAACTAATGCCAGAGTCTACCTGAATTCATAATTCTACCCATATGACAATTTACACCTGCAGTTGGATGAAGATATATACAGTCTAGCATATGACATGTATGAGTGGTTTCGTGTTTCTTACTATGAAAGCGCTGAAGAAGAAGGAGGAGGGTGTCTACTCAGTCCACGGAAATTCAAGGAGTTATCACTGATCATCGTAATAGACTGCTCAAAACAGAACAAGATAATTAAGTCTGGACCCGTAAATGTAAGAAATGAATTTGAATCTTCAGCAAATTTCCCGGAACACGCTGCGGAGTATGCTCTAGTTCTACATGACCATGTGATTAACCACTGCCCGCTCACTGGTGTTGTGCAACGAGCTGTATAAATGAACAGGTGCTGCGCCATACCCAGAGCATTCCATAATGGTATCTCAGAGTGTGAACATCATTGCAGACACTCAGAGTTTCTATGATGATGAGCGTAGACAGCTCATATTTAAAGATGATGCATTTGTAACATACACAAAAGATGCCGGAATAATGAAGACTTTATCAGTAAACATTACAGCACCAAGGTCGTTCAAAGATGTGAAGTGTGCTAAACACAGAAGAGTGCAAAGTGGTTAACACGTTGCTATCGTGAAACGCACTGCAGTGATCCTGGCATACCGCATTAGGATATGGTGACGTCGCTTCGAATATTCGACCAAACGGATACCATCATCTACGTGAAGGGGAAGGAGAAGATCTCATGGATGCTTCGAATCTTCAAGTTTGCTGCTATTCAAGACCTGGAATTCTACGGGTGTCCTGCTCTCCATCTACTCAAGAAGAAGAAGCAGATGTGTGAAAATAATGTTGCTGTGTCTGCTTATGAAAATGTAAAATTGCCGTTAAGTTCGATGAGAAATAATTTTATTTTTACCTCATAATCTATGTAGGACTTCTCTTCACCCTGTTCCCTCTTTGAGAGTAAACAGTTTTGTTCAGGTACTGTCTGAGGTTTTCTTCTCAAAACACAGGAGACAATTTTAGAAATGTTGACTACACAACTTTGGAAGCAGAAGTGATCACTTGCCTCCTGCTCACATAACCCAATATGTGCTGCACCACAGGCGTAATTCCATGCGACCACTCTATACATTTTTGTTACCCTCTGTCTTAAATTTCAGCCCGTTAATAGCACTTATTTTCAGAAAAACTAATGTCATTTGTGTGATGCACAGTCTTAATACGAGGGCGGTTCAGAAAGTAACCTCCGATTGGTCACAGTGCGGGTTGTGGGGGGAGCAGCGACGCCATCTGTGCGTTCACGCACTCAACAGGTCAGTCGGCATCAAGCCGTGGTCGAGTGAACGTCGTACCTGCGCTAGTTTAGTTTTTGTGGCAGTTTGAAATGTGTGCTGCAATAGAAAACCCCGCTAAATGTGAAGTGCGTGCTGTCATAAGGTTTTTTACAGCCAAAGGATATTCTGCAGCAGCTATTCATCGTGAGCTTTGTGCCGTGTACGGACCAAGAGTTATGAGTGAAGGAGTTGTCCGTGAATGGGTACGTTTATTTAAAAATGGACGAGAAAACGTTCATGATGAAGAGAGGAGTGGTAGACCATCATTGGTGACTGACGAACTCGTTCAGACAGTTGATGCAAAAGTTCGTGAAAATCGACATTTCTCAATGTCGGAGTTGTCTACTGGTTTTCCACATATTTCTAAGACTCTCTTGTACGAGATAGTGACAGCAAGATTGGGTCACCGTAAGTTCTGTGCACGATGGGTGCCCAAAATTCTTACCGACCACCACAAAACTCAAAGAATGGCCTCTGCATTAGACTTTCTGTCACGTTATGAGGACGAAGGAGAACCATTGTTAAACAGAATCGTGACCGGTGACGAAACCTGGATTAAGTACGTGAACCCTGAGACAAAAGAACAATCAAAGATGTGGGCACATTCAAATTCGCCTACCAAACCAAGAAAAGCCTCGCAAGATTTTTCTGCCAGAAAACTGATGGCAACGGTGTTTTGGGATGCCAAAGGGGTGTTGTTGGTTGAATTCATGGAACGTGGTACGACCATTAATCAAGACGTGTACTGTGAAACAATAAAAGTTACGACGGGCTATACAGAACAAACACCGTGGTATGCTGACTTCTGGTATCGTTTTTTTGCACGATAACGCCCGTCCTCACTCTGCTCGCAGAACAACGGCCCTTCTTGAGTCCTTCAAGTGGGACGTTATCAACCATCCACCTTACAGCCCAGACCTGGCGCCAAGTGATTATCACCTCTTCATGCATTTGAAGAAATGGCTCGGGTCAAAGCGGTTTGATGACGACGAAGAGCTCAAATGTGCGGTCACAGGCTGGCTCCAGGCACAAGCGGGTGATTTTTATGCAGAAGGAATTTCAAAGCTTGTGAAGAGATACGATAAGTGCCTCAATCGCTATGGAGACTATGTAGAAAAATAGTGCAAAGATGTAGTTGTAAGATGTATATATTAAAATATTTTTATTTAACTTGGTGTATTTTTTTAAATCAACTGGAGGTTACTTTCTGAACGGCCCTCGTATATACACTACCGGCCGTTAAAATTGCTACACCACGAAGATGATGTGCTACAGATGCGAAATTTAACCGACAGGAAAAAGATGCTGTGATACGGAAATGATTAGCTCTTCAGACCATTCACACAAGGTTTGCGCCGGTGGCGACACCTACAATTTGCTGACATGAGGAAAGTTTCCAACCGATTTCTCATACGCAAACAGCAGTTGACCGGCATTGCCTGGTGAAACGTTGTTGTGATGCCTCGTGTAAGGAGGAGAAATGCGTACCATCACGTTTCCGACTTTGATAAAGATCGGATTGTAGCCTATCGCAATTGCGGTTTATCGTATCGCGACATTGCTGCTCGCGTTGGTCGAGATCCAATGACTGTTAGCAGAATATGGAATCGGTAGGTTCAGGAGGTTAATATGGAACGCCGTGCTGGAACCCAACGGCCTCGTATCAGTAGCAGTCGAGATGACAGGCGTCTTATCCGCATGGCTGTAACGGCAGCAACGTCTCGATCCCTGAGTCAACAGATGGGACGTTTGCAAGACGACAACCATCTCCACGAACAGTTCGACGACGTTTGCAGCAGCATGGACTATCAGCTCGGAGACCATGGCTGCGGTTACCCTTGACGCTGCATCACAGACAGGAGCGCCTGCGATGGTGTACTCAACGACGAACCTGGGTGCACGAACGGCAAAACATCATTTTTTCTGATGAATCCAGGTTCTGTTTACAGCATCACGATGGTCGCATCCGTGTTTGGCGACATCGCAGTGAACGCACATTGGAATCGTGTATTCATCATCGCCATAATGGCGTACCACCCGACGTGATGGTTAGGGGTGCCATTGTTTACACGTCTCCGTCGCCTCTTGTTCGCATTGACGGCATTCTGAACAGTGGACGTTACATTTCATATGTGTTACGACCTGTGGCTCTACCCTTCATTCGATCCCTGCAAAACCCTACATTTCAGCAGGATAATGCACGACCGCATGTTGCAGGTTCTGTACGGGCCCTTCTGGATTCAGAAAATGTTCGACTTTTGCCCTGGCCAGCACATTCTCTAGATCTCTCACCAATTGAAAACGTCTGGTCAATGGTGGCCGAGCAACTGGCTCGTCACAATACGCCAGTCACTACTCTTGATGAACTGTGGTATCGTGTTGAAGCTGTATGGGCAGCTGTGCCTGTACAGGCCATCCAAGCTCTGTTTGACTCTATGCCCAGGCGTATCAAGGCCGTTATTACTGCCAGAGGTGGTTGTTCTGGGTACTGATTTCTCAGTATCTATGCACCCAAATTGCGTGAAAATGTAATCACATGTCAGTTCTAGTATAATATATCTGTCCAATGAATACCCGTTTATCATCTGCATTTCTTCTTGGTGTAGCAATTTTAATGGCCAGTAGTGTACATACATAATGCAACAGGCGACAGGCTTCTTGTGAATAACAACAATAACAACAACAACAACAAAGACCTATGGTAACGAAGTTTTTCGTTTATTCAGTTCACAGAGCTAGAATATAGTTCTTGAGATTACATCTCAGGTCTTGAGGTACAGTTCAGTTCATGAGGTACGATGTACGAGGGTTGGAACTTTAATAGTAGCAACTACTTATTTACAGCTCGTATAAAATAAATACGTGTTTCAAAGTTTTACTGATCTTCAAAGTAGTCACCAGTATTGTGTATAACTCGTTGCCATCGGTGTGGAAGTCGTAGGATACTCTTAACAGTGCCAGTTGTGTTGACAGTTCAAGTGGCGCGGTCTATTGCCCGACGAATTTGTAGCAGTTCTGAAGTGAATACCGTGAAGTGTTTCCTTCAGTTTAGAAATCGAGGTGAGCTTACGAGGGCTTAAGTAAGGGGGTGTAGTAGATGGTATAGCACTTAGCAGCCCCATCAGTCAAACAAATCAGTAACAGCTTGAACGTTACGTGCTTGTGCATTATCCTGGAAAATGATGGTCAGGTCCTGCAGAAAGTGTCATCATTTCTATCTCTATGCTGTTCGTTTTTGGAATACAACCTATGACCAGCTTTCGATGCCACACAACGCACAGCCTTAGCTCGTCTCTTTGTGGTTCTTTCCAATGCACGATACGCATACATACTCCACAATCGGCAATCCATTCGCCTCGTCTTTCATATGGCTGATAACCTACTTGTTCTGTGGAACAATACCATAAGGGATTATTGGCGTGTGTGAGGAAGAGTCGAATTCATTAGCATGGTACCTAATTACCTCATATTGTTCGCAATTCTTCACCCACTAGATGAATCTATCAAAAATGGCTCTGAGCACTATGGGACTCAACTGCTGTGGTTATCAGTCCCCTAGAACTTAGAACTACTTAAACCTAACTAACCTAAGGACATCACACACATCCATGCCCGAGGCAGGATTCGAACCTGCGACCGTAGCAGTCCCACAGTTCCGGACTGCGCGCCTAGAACCGCGAGACCACCGCGGCCGGCAGATGAATCTATCCGTATCCATATAAAATAATTGGGAATCTGCGAAATGAGTTTTCGCAAACTCATAATGAAAGCAGTACATGTGAAGTTTGGATAGGTCAAGTACATATACCCCACATAAATAGGTTTCGTAAACTCTACTGCAGTCTTCGCCATCTCCACAGTAACCAAGTTCTTATTGAATATGGTGACCTACTTAAAATTTGGTGTAGCAATGCATTTTCTTACGCCATAACATCTACTCCATTCCATTCTAATCAAAATTTCACGTCGTTCCCTCAAATTCTCCATTGTTTTACCGAAAATTGAATTATTCATTAATTTATAAAAATCTTTTTCAAAGTGTTGGGCCTTGTCCACTAGTCTCGTATAGGGTGCGTGTGGGGTGCTGTGTTCTCAGAATGCTATACAACAGTTCCAGCAAATAAAATTAGTAGTTTTATTTCAATAAAACAGATTGACAATACTTAACTTTCTATTTAGAACAAGTGTCACAAGCGATGGGCAACATGCAAACAGTAATGTTCTTCATAATCGATGAAGTCCAAACAAGCAATGTATATGGATCACTAATAGCCGTTCCCATGGCACTCTCTGCTAGGCTGTGCTAATACTAAGCGAATACTGTCCACTAATGTCCCTGAGGCTGGCAGGAGCGGCGCTTAGATTCACTTCAGCTAGATGCCACTCCTATTGTGGCGACATCCTGTTCAGCGCGCTATTTGTCGACTTCACCTCGCCGCCTTTCCTGGTCTTGCATTCTCCGTCTTCGTTCCAGCGCTTGCGATTACGCCAGAACAGAAAGTTACCTGTCACAGGAGCTCTCTGTCTCGTATTGAAATCAATATACTCTTTTAACCAGGGGGACTGCTTGAAGGAGATAGCCCAGGTTATTCTAACCAGCTACATCCCCAGGCTGAGACATTGCTGGAGATTATGGTAATGAATAATATGTCTCCGCTTATTCACCAGTGTTGTCCGCAGCTCGTGGTCGAGTGGCTGGTGTTGCTGCCTCTGGATAATGGGGTCCCGGGTTCGATTCCTGGCTGGGTTGGGTGATTTTTCTCTGCGCAGGAACTGGGTGTTTGTGTTGTCCTAATGATTTCATCATCGTCATTCGTGACAGGGGTTCGATTGGACTGTGGAAAAAAACTTGGACTGTGTAGAAATTGGGACTTTTGTATGTGCGCTGATGACGGCGCAGTTGAGCGCCCCACAAACCAAACATCATCGTCATCATCATCCTTGTGGAACTAGTTGCTCTGCTTACAGCACCAATTCGGCGTTTGCATCACGCAAACTAATAGGATATGAGAGTTCTATCTCCACCATGTATCCTACATCAGCTGCCATACCCCTCCATGATTTTTCCACCTGATCCCTTGCATTCATCTTCGGCCACCCATCGAAATTAATCAATCGCAATGACTGCTGCACGGCGTGCCCATATCATTTTTTTAAAATCCAGGTATTATATGTAGCTCAAATCATGGATGAGTTGAACCTGTCACCCATCCATGGTTTCTTTGTTTTCGCATGGCTGTGGACACATTGACAGAGTCTCCCATGGATTCCTGGCTCAAAGGAAAGAAGCATGTCAGCATCGGTCAGTAATTTGATACTGCACTTTGTTTTCTTGAGCAAAGTGTCCCAAGACAAACCAAATGCCATGTAATAAAAGGTGGGATCCAGAGAATATGTGGCCACGCATAGACTCATAAAGAG
This sequence comes from Schistocerca americana, assembly GCF_021461395.2. Taxonomy (NCBI): domain Eukaryota; kingdom Metazoa; phylum Arthropoda; class Insecta; order Orthoptera; family Acrididae; genus Schistocerca; species Schistocerca americana. Next base: position 268,913,785 of record NC_060130.1, on the reverse strand, counting down.
GAGATGTTGAATACCTGCCAGACATTCATGGCATGCTCATACTCTGCATCTGTTATGGCATCGCCTGTAAGGTTGCTGGAGAATATGTCACGTAGCCCGGTTTGGTTGAGTTTTGCCACTATTGTGATAGTGTATTTAACAATTTTTTTTCGTGATGTAGGATCGCCTTCAGAGTTTCGATGCTGTGTATTGGCGCTCATTTATTTCAGTTTCAGTTTATAAACAACATTCCCTCGTGATGTATTTTCGAATCTATTTTCTGTAATGTATTTCCATTCCACATGCACCTGGGAAGACAGTGGAGTGCTTTGTGTGCAAGTGTATTTGAAACAAATTGTTTAAAGCAACATTTGCAAATTAATTGAGGCATTAAACACTTTACCTAATTTGTTTATGCACCCAAATATTACAGAACAGTTGTGGAAGACTGAGAGGCCGCGATCATTTTAGAATCTGTGTTCAAGTGTGGCGGTATACATCGCAAAATTGAGGTGAACTTCTGTACAGTGATCTTTTTGAAAGTGTATTTAGATACATATTCAATTGGATTTAGTAACTCCTGAAGTAACGCATACCATAGATAAGGGAAGGATGTGATATTTGCCACAAAAGAGCGCGAAGTGTCTCAGGGACAGTTTCACAAGCATGTAGTGATTTTTTTCTTAGACACCGTGTTCAAGTGTGATGGTGGTATTCCTTGGAATAAAATGTGAAATTACATCGAAAATTGTTTAAATATTCTTGCGTCATCTGCAAAGCTCTCTCACTCTCTTTGTACAGTGATACATTTAGTTCCGGTGACATCTTTAAGTTATGTATGTGACAATATTCCGCACATTGCTTAAACACCCGATGTAATAACTCCCAAATCTGTTCTTGTTCACGGACAAAGGGTATCCATGGGCTGGGGATGAGAATGAGGAGGGCTGTGGGTATTTCCAACGTGAAAGGAAGTACTTAGCACGTGGCCACTGCGGTTACCGTGTCACAGTGCAGTGAGCCCAGTGCATGGCCTCCTCCAGCAGGGAAAGGCTTAGATTTTTTAAAATGTGACTTGTAAGTACTGCGTCTCTTTCCAGTCAGTACAAACTTTAATTTTATTAATGTATTATATACCTAATATGTTTCAGAACAGTTAGTTTAATTCTGAAGACGATGGTGGTCAATTTTGACTTAATATTTGTGACTGAGGGCTTATTTGTTCTAATATTATTCTGAAACGGTCACTGAACCTTAGCAGCTGTGTTCAAAGCTTTATACATGCATTATTTTGACAAATTACTAGTTTTTTTTATCCCGCCTGGAAGGCGGCGCGTGGGACTGCTCCTGAAAACTGAATGGTAAGCCGAATGTAGGAAGCTAGGAGGAGCGGGTGAGGTATAACTCTCGGTACTGCTTTTAAAGTAAAAGTGGTTTTACTATGTCACAATGCAATATTAACTTGAATAACTTTGTACTGAGGAGCACATAGGTGAAAAGCCGGATATATCAAAGTTAACGCAGGCAAACTCTGTAGTGGCTCGCCCACTGTGAAAATGAAACAATGTTAGTTGGTTGTCTGCTTGTAAACAAATGGGCTGAATCTCGAGCGGCGCTCGTCGAGCTCCACAGCATCGCCTAGAGGGCGCTGTGGTCGGCGTTGTTCGTCTGCTTTCGTAGTGCCAACCTACGTTGTGGCATCGTAGCTATCGATACCACAGTTTTCGTGTCGATGCATCAGTGTCCTGCATTTTTTCAGTGATTTATGAGAAGTTTGCTGGTTTAAAAATGGTTCAAATGGCTCTGAGCACTATGGGACTCAACTGCTGAGGTCATTAGTCCCCTAGAACTTAGAACTAGTTAAACCTAACTAACCTAAGGACATCACAAACATCCATGCCCGAGGCAGGATTCGAACCTGCGACCGTAGCGGTCTTGCGGTTCCAGACTGCAGCGCCTTTAACCGCACGGCCACTTCGGCCGGCTTTGCTGGTTTAGTGAGCGTGTTTGCAAACCATTATAGAGGCATTATTTTGACAATTTACGAGTTATTTGCGTGTCTGTACATCAGTGTACTTCATTTTTCCAGTATTTTACGAGCAGATTGCAGGTCTGTAGGCTATGTATTGTGACCCCAGCGGAGGTCAGAGCGAATGTTTTGTATCAGTGTAATAAATAAACTATGTGAAATCCATTCCTAAATAAATTGTTCCAACTTCTCACTGTTGTTGTTGTTGTGGTCTTCAGTCCTGAGACTGGTTTGATGCAGCTCTCCACGCTACTCTATCCTGTGCAAGCTTCTTCATCTCCCAGTACCTACGGCAACCTACATCCTTCTGAATCTGCTTAGTGTATTCATCTCTTGGTCTCCCTCTACGATTTTTGTGGTGTCACCGCCAAACACTACACTTGCTAGGTGGTAGACTTTAAATCGGCCGCGGTCCGTTAGTATACGTCGGACGCGCGTGTCGCCACTATCAGTGATTGCAGACCGAGCGCCGCCACACGGCAGGTCTAGAGAGACTTCCTAGCACTCGCCCCAGTTGTACAACCGACTTTGCTAGCGATGGTTCACTGACAAAATACGCTCTCATTTGCCGAGACGATAGTTAGCATAGCCTTCAGCTACGTCATTTGCTACGACCTAGCAAGGCGCCATTACCAGTTACTATTGATACTGAATCATGTACAGTCAAGAGCGACGCTCATCATTAATGGATTAAAGTTAAGTATTCCACCAGCTACGTCCGTTTTTCTAAAGTCTAATTTCCTTGTCCTGTTCCAGACCTCATGCCAGCCTGCCTGAGCTAAAACGCGTGCCTTTCGGCTTCCTCTAGTAACCCGGTGTTGACTCTCCTGCCAACCCACAACAATTTTTACCATCCATGCTGCCCTCCAAAGCTAAATTGGTTATCCCTTCATGCCTCAGAACATGTCCTACCAACCGATCCCTTCTTCTAGTCAAGTTGTGCCACAAACTTCTGTTCTCCCCAGTCCTATTCAATACCTCCTCATTAGTTAAGTGTTCTACCCATCTAATCTTCAGCATTATTCTGTAGCACCACATTTCGAAAGCTTCTATTCTCTTCTTGTCCAAACTATTCATCGTCCATGTTTCACTTCCACACATGGCTACACTCCATACAAATACTTTCAGAAACGACTTCCTGACACTTAAATCTACACTCAATGTTAACAAATTTCTCTTCTTCAGAAACGCTTTCCTTGCCATTGCCAGTCTACATTTTATATCCTCTCTACTTCGACCATCATCAGTTAGTTTGCTCCCCAAATAGCAAAACTCCTTTACTACTTTAAGTGTCTCAGTTCCTAATCCAATTTCCTCAGCATCACTCGACTTAACTTCTCACTATAAATAAGTAAAGTAGACTCCTTCCTCTCCAGCAGCCCAGCACAGACTGAGTCCTTTTCCAAGTAAGATGGTTCAAAAATGGTTCAAATGGCTCTGAGCACTATGGGACTTAACATCTGAGGTCATCAGTCCCCTAGAACTTAGAACTACTTAAACCTAACTAACCTAAGGACATCACACACATCCATGCCCGAGGCAGGATTCGAACCTCCGATCGTAGCAGTCGCGCTGTTCTGGACTGAAGCGCCTAGAACCACTCGGCCACCGTGGCCAGCGATGGTCGGATGAATTAGGTTAGTGTAGGTAGCCCAATTGACCTATTTTACCGCCAAAATTTTCCCGCCGTTTTCTTAAGTTAGTGGAGATAGCCCAAGTGACCTATTTTCCCGCTAAATTTGAACTTACCACCGTTTTCTGGGGTGGGAGGGCGAGGAGTGTCGGGGAGGGGGGAGGGGTGGGGGTTAGGTTAATGGCGGTAGTCCAATTGACCTATTTTCCCGGCAAAATTTGAACTTCCCAGCATGACGTCGTTGCGACGTTGCTACACCTATCGCCGCCATTTGAAACCACCATCTTGAATAAATCTGACAACAATGGAGAGTGGGGCCATATGAACTTTGCCCCACTAGGGGTGTTGCACGAAAGATGAGACAACTAGTAATTGTTTGGGCTGACTTTAGTTGCACAATGCATAAACAAAATATCAGCTATCTACCGAAACACCAAAGAAAATGCGACTTACGACTCTTGTGAGAGACACCCGGTATATCGATCACAAGGCTCTTACGTCCTTAAAAACTTGCAAATTAGGGCATGCAAGACTAGCAGAGTTGGGCGCTATATCTTCAGCTGCTCGACCTTTGATTTACACACATATAAGGTAAGGACATTCTGGTAGCTGATGGGCTATTAAGAAGTGCTGGATTGTATAAAGAACCAGGAATTTCTTGAACAGAGATGGATGAAGTATGTTTGCTACACATGAAGACAAGGAGACAAGCGCCTTGCAGAAAATCTTTAAGAAATAAGGAGAGAAAAAGGTGATGACGACCAACTGAAGCTAGTGAAAAGTCATTTGGGAGACTGCAGTTATCCTAAGGTAGCTCAGTATTATTCCCTCCATAACGGAACTATGTTCTGAAGATGAAAACTAGATTCAGCAGAATGGAAGCTTTGTTTGGCATCTCAGCATCTGGACTTGTTGATAGATTATGTGCATTTACGATATGGTCGTTATGGAACTAAGAAAAGCATCGCGCAAGTAAGTGAAATGGTGGTTTTTGAGAACGTGTATCGTAGAGTAGCAAAGAGGCTGGCTTTCTGTGTCGTATGTCAGTAGGTACATACAGTAGATATCATAGATCAAGGCGATTTGCACACTGTAGAACCAAGTGAACCCTAAGAATTAGTTGCCCCTCTTCCCGCCTCTAGAGGAGGATATACTTATGTTTTTGTGCTGATAGATAGTTTCAGTAAATATGTAAAATTTTATCCAATGAAAAGAGCAAATACCGAAACTCTGGTAGACAAACTGGACAAGGACTATTTTGTAAACGTTGGCAAACCTAAGAGTCTCTTATCGGAAAATGGTGCACAATTTGTATCAGATCGATTCAAAACATGTCGATTCGACACATAAAAATCTCAGTGTATTTCCCTCAAGAAAACATGAGGGGGAGAATATGTGTAAATTAAATCGATTATGTCGAATCTGTTATGCAATAAAATATTCAACATTGGCCAATTGTATAAAGAACTTGGTATATCTCCAAAATAACCTCGAACATGATGCAACGGGAGTTGCTACTTGCAAACTAATGTTCTATCAGGAACCGCATTATATCGTTTCGGATATGCTGGATTTTCCAGTTCTGATTAAAATCTCCCAAAATGAAAAAAATATGCAGGCGAAAGCAAACACTCATAAAAGATAAATGGACAGGAAAAGGCGTCATGACGCAAAATCTTCTCCCACCAGTTTTAGGATAGGTGAACTAGTGTTAATTATGACGCAAGACGAATCTAAAAAAAGTTCTGCTTAAACCAAAATGTTTATGCATGCGTCCCAAGGACCATTTAGTATCATTGGTAAGCCTCATGCAAGTTCTTACCGACTGGAGTATCCAAAAAGTAAGAAAGAGTTGGATCTCAGAAACACTAAGGAACTAAAGAAATTAGAGTCTATATGGAATCTACCACTCTTTGGGGGATACGTAATCTGGTGAACTGAGCAGTCCCAGCTGAATGAAATCTTATTTCCTTTGAGGTTTCATCCGTTTTTATTTTGTTTGCTATCAGGAGAGTAGAGTTTCCTGTCTGTAGTGAGTATGAATTATATGCCTTCATCTTTGTAAGCAAGCTATTAATGAGTGGGAACCTTCATAATTGAAGTATTATTCCTGATTTGGACATACCTGATTTGAAACATAACAACCATAAGCTGGAAGTTTGCATTAATGGATTTCAAATTTTCATTTAAATACTGGGACTAACGACAAGAGCAGAGAAGACAGTAGGAAATAAGGACTGTAACCTCTTAAAATAATGGTTAATACGAGAATTTTTAAATACTTTGCATGAAACACACTGAAAGCTAAATTTTCCTCAAATCTGAGAAATGGAATCTGGTACAGTTATACACTCCTGGAAATGGAAAAAAGAACACACTGACACCGGTGTGTCAGACCCACCATACTTGCTCCGGACACTGCGAGAGGGCTGTACAAGCAATGATCACACGCACGGCACAGCGGACACACCAGGAACCGCGGTGTTGGCCGTCGAATGGCGCTAGCTGCGCAGCATTTGTGCACCGCTGCCGTCAGTGTCAGCCAGTTTGCCGTGTCATACGGAGCTCCATCGCAGTCTTTAACACTGGTAGCATGCCGCGACAGCGTGGACGTGAACCGTATGTGCAGTTGACGGACTTTGAGCGAGGGCGTATAGTGGGCATGCGGGAGGCCGGGTGGACGTACCGCCGAATTGCTCAACACGTGGGGCGTGAGGTCTCCACAGTACATCGATGTTGTCGCCAGTGGTCGGCGGAAGGTGCACGTGCCCGTCGACCTGGGACCGGACCGCAGCGACGCACGGATGCACGCCAAGACCGTAGGATCCTACGCAGTGCCGTAGGGGACCGCACCGCCACTTCCCAGCAAATTAGGGACACTGTTGCTCCTGGGGTATCGGCGAGGACCATTCGCAACCGTCTCCATGAAGCTGGGCTACGGTCCCGCACACCGTTAGGCCGTCTTCCGCTCACGCCCCAACATCGTGCAGCCCGCCTCCAGTGGTGTCGCGACAGGCGTGAATGGAGGGACGAATGGAGACGTGTCGTCTTCAGCGATGAGAGTCGCTTCTGCCTTGGTGCCAATGATGGTCGTATGCGCGTTTGGCGCCGTGCAGGTGAGCGCCACAATCAGGACTGCATACGACCGAGGCACACAGGGCCAACACCCGGCATCATGGTGTGGGGAGCGATCTCCTACACTGGCCGTACACCACTGGTGATCGTCGAGGGGACACTGAATAGTGCACGGTACATCCAAACCGTCATCGAACTCATCGTTCTACCATTCCTAGACCGGCAAGGGAACTTGCTGTTCCAACAGGACAATGCACGTCCGCATGTATCCCGTGTCACCCAACGTGCTCTAGAAGGTGTAAGTCAACTACCCTGGCCAGCAAGATCTCCGGATCTGTCCCCCATTGAGCATGTTTGGGACTGCATGAAGCGTCGTCTCACGCGGTCTGCACGTCCAGCACGAACGCTGGTCCAACTGAGGCGCCAGGTGGAAATGGCATGGCAAGCCGTTCCACAGGACTACATCCAGCATCTCTACGATCGTCTCCATGGGAGAATAGCAGCCTGCATTGCTGCGAAAGGTGGATATACACTGTACTAGTGCCGCCATTGTTCATGCTCTGTTGCCTGTGTCTATGTGCCTGTGGTTCTGTCAGTGTGATCATGTGATGTATCTGACCCCTGGAATGTGTCAATAAAGTTTCCCCTTCCTGGGACTATGAATTCACGGTGTTCTTATTTCAATTTCCAGGAGTGTATTTTAATCTGGCTAATATGTTGTCTGTAGTCGAGAGAATGTAATATACTTGTACCATATAGAAGCTAGCAAAGCGTTTTTTCTATTACAAGGTGTAAAACTTTGCTTCTGCCGTTTGCCGATAGGTGGCGACAGTGGTAAGAAACGGTTGAATGAAACAGATCGCAGACATCAGGCAGTTAGCTTGGACCTCGGTCAACAAAACCTCATTCAAGCGTTAGTCGATTTGTGTCTGCATCATAAAGTTGTTCTTGATTGAAAATGTCAGTTTACGAGCCTAATTCTCGTCATTTGAGGGAAGTATTATAGTTTGTTTCAACATGAAGAAAACAGCGGCTGGGTCTCATCGAATGCTCTCAAGTACGTATGGTAAGGACGCTATCAGTGAAAGAACGTGTCGTGAGTGGTTTCAACGCTTCAAGAACGGCGATTTTAAGTTTGTAGACCGGCATAATGGTGGAAGAGTTCGTTTTCGAAGATGCAGAATTGGAGACATTGTTGAGTAAGACACGCGTCGAACTCAAGCAGAATTGACACGATTAGTGGGAGTGACACAGCAAACCATTTCAAAACGTTTCAAGGCTATGGGCATGATTCAGAAAGAAGGAACTTGGATCCTGTGTGAGCTGAAACCAAGAGACGTTAAACGGCGTTTGTCTGTTTGTGAAGTTGCTTCAGAGGCACAAACGGAAGGGATTTCTGCATCGCATTGTGACCAGGGACGAAAAGTGGGTTCATTACGATAACCCTAAACGCAAAAAATCATGGGGATATCCCGGCCATTCTTCCACGTCGACGACCAAACCGAATATTCACGGCTCCAAGATTTGGTGGAACCAGCTCGGCGTCGTGTGCTATGAGGTGTTAAAACCAAGAGAAACAATCACAGGTGCTCGTTACCGAACGCAATTAATGCGTTTGAGCAAATCATTAAGAGACAAACGGCCACAATACAGCGAGAGGCATCATAAAGTGATTTTGTAGCACGACAACGCTCGACCCCACGTTGCAAAAGAGGTCTAAACGTACTTGGAAACGTTTATTCTCCAGACATTGTTCCATCTATGACCTGTTTAGATCAATGGCGCATGGCCTGGCTGACTAACACTTCCGATCTCATGAAGAAGTCACAAATCGGATCGATTCGTGCATCGCTTCAAAAGACGAACAATTTTTTCGTCGCGGGATTCGTACACTGCCCAAAAGATGGGAGAAAGCAGTGGCCAGCGACGGAAAATACTTTTAATGATACATGTGTAACCAATTTGTTTGACACAAACTTGTCGACAAGTTGTCGTAGTAAGTTAATCTATACGCTAATTGAGCAATGCTTAGATTCAAGCTCGCTGAGGTTTCGTACCTTCACTAAATACCGGAAGAGCTATTGCAAGAATAATATAATGCAAACTAATCAATATATGACAAAGTAATGTCGATGTGGACATACACTATGTGATCAAAAGTATCCGGACACCTGGCTGAAAATGATTTACACGTTCGTGGCACCCCCCATCGGTAATTCTGGAATTCAATATGGTATTGACCCACTCTTAGCCTTGATGACAGCTTCCACTCGCACGGGCATACGTTCAGTCAGGTGCTGGAAGGTTTCTTGAGGAATGGCAGCCCATTCATCACGGAGTGCTGCACTGAGGAGAGGTATCGATGTCGGACGGTGAGGCCTGGCACGAAGTCGTCGTTCCAAAAAATCCCAAAGGTATTCTATAGGATTCAGGTCAGGACTCTGTGCAGGCTAGTCCATTACAGGGATGCTATTGTCGTGTAACCACTCCAACACAGGCCCTGCATTATAAACAGGTTATCGATCGTGTTGAAAAATGCAATCATCACCGAACTGCTCTTCAACAGTGGGAAGCAAGAAGCTGCTTAAAACATCAATGTAGGCCTGTGCTGTGATAGTGCAAGCTCCTCCATGAAAAACACGACCACACCATAACACCACCGCCTCCGAATTTTACTGTTGGCACTTTACACGCTGGCAGATGACGTTCAACACGCATTCGCAATACCCATACCCTGCTATCGGATCGCCACATTGTGTACCGTGATTCGGCACTCCACACAACGTTTTTCCGCTGTTCAATCGTCCAATGTTTACGCTCCTTACACCAAGCGAGGCATCGTTTGGCATTTGCCGGCGTGATGTGTGACTTATGGGGAGCTGCTCGACCATGAAATCCAGGTTTTCTCACCTCCCACCTATCTGTCATAGTACTTCCAGTGGATACTGGTGCAGTTTGGAATTCCTGTGTGATGGTTTGGATAGATGTCTGCCTATTACACATTACGACCCTCTTCAACTGTCGGCGGTCTCTGTCAGTCAACAGACCAGGTTGGCCTGTACGCTTTTGTGCTGTACGTGTCACTTCACGTTTCCACTTCACTATCACATCGGAAACAGTGGAACTAGGGATTTTTAGGAGTGTGGAACTCTCGCATACAGTCGGATGACACAAGTGACACCCAATCACTTGACCACGTTCGAAGTTCATGAGTTCCGCTGAGCGCCCCATTCTGCTCTCTTAAGATGTCTAATGACTACTGAGGTCGCTGATATGGAGTAACTGGCAGTAGGTGGCAGCACAAAGCAGCTAATATGAAAACATATGTTTTTGAGTGTGTCCGGATACTTTTGATCACATAGTGTATATAGAAAAAAATACGGAATTTTGTAAAGAGCAGAATTTGTGAATCAGGTCCTGCGATAAAAAGAAACTGAGATGGCTATAATAGCTTTGCCTGTTTTAAATAGTTTGTACTGTAATTAAGCATACTGAAAAGAAATATTTATTTTGAAAGAAACATTCGTTTTGTTGATTTTTATTATATTAATCTAATAATGGAGAAAATTAATTTTTATTGTGTCCTCCCCTAGCATAGTAACAGAACAGAAGCTGAGGTTGTGTTATCTGTTTCTCAGGGACATGGAGGCATAATATAATTTCAGGCTGCAAACTGTGGAGAAAGTAGTGGGGAGGACACCAACAAAAGTGACTTCTCCCCTTTCCCTTGTACAGAATGGAGCAGTTAGAAGAACGCTCACCATAGCAACTGTTCCCCTTTTACCAAAAGTGATTAGGGACTGATAAGTGGTACATTCACCATAGTGCGTACAATCTATGAAATAGATTTGTACTAAAGTTGCGTGTGTGTAGTATGTATTGTTTCCTTTCTGCCAGGTACATTAAATAAAAAAGTAAATAGTTTTTCAAAGACAGTATCATCTGAATGTGGAAAATGGCTAAACTGAAAAAAAAAATCTAAAATCTTCTTTCATATTTAAGCACATGTATGTAATGATATGGTGACCTATGTATTCACGCATCTATACCTGTTTTTTTATATCTAACAAAAAGTAAGAAAAATTTGGTGGTAACAGATTTTAGTAGGAATATGAGTTCCTGCTAAGTACTTGTTCATTATTTGATTTAGTTTAAAAAAAGATGCTGTCACAAATAGACAGTAACGCTCGGAAGCAGCACTTGTTGCTGTGTCTAGTGTGGCGGGTGAGTATTGATTTATCTCCGCAGCTCGGCCAAGGTCAAGACGGCTGTGTCTGACGTTATGTCAGAAACAGAGCGAACAAAGAGATTGCACAATAATCTTGTGTATTTTAAAAGCCTGTGATATAAAACTTAGAAAGTTGTACTTTTGGAATTAGGCTCAGTTGGTTATAAAAACATTCTGTAAAGGTTTTTAAGAAGCTAACTCTTTTACTTTTTGGATTATTCCATTTTTCGGAATACAAAACTAAAATGACAGCACTTTAAGTGGGATAAGCAATAATTAAACAGTACGAACTTTCACTTGTAATTAAAAATGGTACATAAATTAGAAAGAGACTGTTAAGAGGCCGAGATGTACCCTCGGTTCCGCTTGAAAAATTCTGGAGGTTAAAGTTTCAAAGTTATCAGGCTGAGAATTTTATGCAATATAAACAGTGTATAAATTGGGATGGTTTTAGGTCTTCAACTAATAACCATATAAATAATTTTGTAATCAGAAAGGGTTAATGCGAATGGCGTTAATGACGACTGACACGACTGTTTTTCCATCGAATGAGATGTCGCGTATATCTTGTGAAACTGTATAAAACTGAATTTACTTGGATTAATAATTTAACTGGAAACCATAAGTTACATTTTCGATGTTCTGTTCCGTGTGCTGTCCACCATGTTGTAGAAAACTGCGTGGCAAGTATCTCAGACAGTTTACCACCTTTATGGCGCGCAGCTAACTTTACGTAATTAGGAATAAGGAGCAGAAATCAGCTCTGAACTGTATCGAGTATTGAGTACGATAGTACAAGCTTTAGTAATTTTCGTCACTAATACTTGTGCGTGTAAACTTTTGTCAGAAATACTGCTCAGTTTAAGAACGGTAGACTTTTATTTGGCATCATGATTCCTGACTCTTCTGCGTTATTGTTAGAAAGTTAGAGCACTTTGTTTCAGTTTCGGCGATCTGAATTGTTGGCCTGTGGACTGAAGACTACTGAACAGCACGTTCTCCATTGCTAGTTTTCGGGCACTTGTAAAAGGCTACTGTATCCAAAAATCGCCCAAGGCTATCAAACATTTCAACTTTTTTAAAACTAAATAATAAACAGAAAACTTTTATTCGCCATCGCACAACCTGTCATATTAAAAGGCACATCATTTATATGTATTAAATACAGTAGTGATATCAGCAACGGCTCCTGATGCACCCATTACTTAACCGTGTCCCACTCAGTCTCTATATTTTAGACGTTCTCATTACTGTGGAAAATCACTTTTTGCTGTTTGAGCTACCCCTTTTATTCCATAACGGCCCAACTTCTGCAGTACTGTTTTGTGATAAACACAATAAAACACCATAGTTAAATTTTTAAAAAAATGCGGCTAGTATTGGTCAAGAACTTTCCGAGGTTTTTGGTAGAACCGTTAACCTTCAAACTGTCTTATATATATGTTCTTGACCAATATATATCAAATTTTTACACGGTAAACTAATAAGTTCGGACGGACGTAGGCTACACATTTATTCAATGTATATTGTATTATTCGTGTGTACAACATGAAAGAGAAACGTTGTTAGCGAAATTCTCCAAAAGTTTTCGAACAGTTTACTTCAGATTTCTACATGAACCTCTAACAAAAGTTCAGACGGACATAGACAACACATTTTTTTTTAATATACAGGCTACATAAAAACCTATGTACATACTTCTACCGAGCGAGGTGGCGCAGTGGTTAGCACACTGGACTCGCATTCGGGAGGACGACGGTTCAATCCCGCGTCCGGCCATCCTGATTTAGGTTTTCCGTGATTTCCCTAAATCGCTCCAGGCAAATGCCGGGATGGTTCCTTTGAAAGGGCACGGCCGACTTCCTTTCTCGTCCTTCCCTAAACCGATGAGACCGATGACCTCGCAGTTTGGTCTCTTCCCTCAAAACAACCCAACCCAACATACTTCTATACAAAAATAAGTCGTCGTTTAACATTGTGAGCAACAGTCTCGAATAGTTCTTGACTGATTTATTTCAAATTTTTACGCGATACCCTAATAAACGTTCAGACGGACACACGCTACATACATTTCAAACAACTATATCCAGATTGTCTGAAAAGACCGACTGCGAGAAAGAAAATGCTTTGCCGTGAGAATTTGCGGTTTCGTTTTCATACTCGCAGTCAGTTTTAACTTGTCATGTGCTCCACGTTTATTCACACAAGTACTTCCACAAATAATGCTGTCCTCGACAAATTTGTCATTCTCTTTGAAAGTTGTTTTCCATTAGAACGTTTACAGCAGTGTACTGGCACTAACTGCAGACATGGATGGCGATATAATGGGATAAGGATATTATGTAGAACAAAGTGGGAATTATATAACAGAACGTAAGGCGCAGTAGCAACCGAGCTGCAGCGCTGCACTGCAAACAGTATTGTAAGTTGCTTAAAAATGTCACTATGAAGGCAAAAAGCATATATTACCAGTATGCAAATACAATATGTCATTTTTCCAGGAAATTAAAACCACATGGGCAATCGTTAAGTAAGTGTCTGAGTTGCAGCATAAGGTCAAAGGTATAAAGTTACTACATACTAAAAATATTATGTTACTGATAAGTCAGATATATGCATACTATTTAAGAATTCTCCCCCTTCCTAAGCTGTCCCAATGCATGATGCATTTTTCTGTGCCATGTCTCTGCCCAGCAGTGTGTGCAGAGAGAGGGGCATGGACAGAAGTGCTCATCTATGCATCGTGCTATTGAAATAGCTAAACATTATAGAGTGTGTAGATTACGCAAAAAATAGTATGGGACTATGGATTAAACACAATGAAGACTGTATGAGCATTGTATTCATTACTTTGAACCATACCATGTAGCACATATCAACTAATAAAAGCTTTTCGACAAATATGATAAAGATCAAAAGTCAAAGGGTGAGTAACATTTTCGAAGAGGAAATTTATTTCCATAATTCAAGTAATATTCTTCCAATAAATATGTATCTTGTGCTACACATTTTCTAAAGTAGCCTATATTCTACCTCAGTATTCAAGATATCTCCACACCTCATTTTATCGAAATCAGTGCAGTGGGTTTGTTGTGAAAACGTAACAGACAGAGATACTGTCGGATTTTTAATATATGTAGCGATAAAATTTTCAATTACGTTATCGTTTTCTCTGTCATCCGATGTTGGTGAAATAAAGCCTATACCGCGCCCCAAGCTATACTCAAGTTACCTGTGAAAACCTGATAAAAATTTATCGAGTAGTTTTGGAGATGAGCGTGTTCAAACAGGGAAACACGAAACTCTTAGGTAAAACTTTAAATCATTATCTCTGTTTTTCCGTGATTCGATGTGGATGAATTAAAGGCTATATGATGCCCCAGGCTATGCTCAAGATAAATGTGAAGACCTCAATAAAATTCATCCAGTAATTTTGGAGAGGCATGTTCAGACAGATAGACATGAAAGTTTTACAAATTAGGTAGCGAACCTGACAGTGCTTTGCAGTTGCTAAACATGTATGGGAACTATATACATCCCAGTCTCCTTCTCCTCCCTCTCACTGTCCATCTCCTCCTCCTCCTTTCTTTGTCTGTCTCCTCCTTTATCCCCTCTCTCTGCCCATCTCCTCCTCCTCCTCCCCCTCTCACTATTCATCTCCTTCCCTTCCTCTCTTTGTCCATCTCCTCCTTTATCCCTTCTCTCTGTCCATCTCCTCCTCCTCCCCCTCTAACTGTTCATCTCCTCCTCACTCCTCTCTGTCAATCACCTCCTTCCCCTCTCTCTGTCCATTTTCTCCTCCTCCACCTCTCCACCCATCATCTCCTCTTCCCATCTCTCTCTGACCTTGAGCCTTGTTTATTGTTACTGCAAACTAAACTTCGACTGGGAAATGAAATCACTTAAAATGAATGGGTAAATTGGTTGGGATCATTAACATAAGGGTTACAGGAGAGACCTCTGCAGCTGCTGGAAATGTGAGGATAGTGGCTTCAATGACAGTATTTCTCATAATTTTAATCTGTGTGTGTGGGCTGCAAAGTTTCGGATGATTAAGATATTATAGTACTATTCTGAAAATAAGTTGATGAGCCATAAAAACAACGTTCCTCTTCCACATAAAACTGACTGTCACGAACAAAAAAAAAAAAAAAAACAGTACACTGTTGTGTATATAATTTTTGTTTAAAATCATATACAGGGTGGTCCGCAAATTTCTGAAATGCTTGTAGGGATGTTGCAGAGGAGACTGTACTGAGACATAAATGTTAAGGAAAAAATCGATACGTTGCGCCGTTTCCGAGTTATTTAGCAATGTAATTAGCCAATCGGGGCGTCGCGCGCTCACATTTAAGCGGCCATGCGAAGGGTGGTGTTACCCAATGAGTGCTTTGTTTGGCTAGCAGAAATTTGAATTTGCGCGCACAACGACCTGATTGGCTAGATTCAATCCTAAATAACTCGGAGACGGAGCAGCGTATCGATTTTTTTTTCTTAACATTATGTCTCAGTGCAACCTGCCCTGCAGCATCCCTACAAGCGTTTCAGCCATTTTCTGGTCACTTTGTATAAGGAGAAAGAATATACAGGGTGTTACAAAAAGGTACGGCCAAACTTCAGGAAACATTCCTCACACACAAATAAAGAAAAGATGTTATGTGGACATGTGTCCGGAAACGCTTAATTTCCATGTTAGAGCTCATTTTAGTTTCATCAGTATGTACTGTACTTCCTCGATTCACCGACAGTTGGCCCAATTGAAGGAAGGTAATGTTGACTTCGGTGCTTGTGTTTACATGCGACTCATTGCTCTACAGTACTAGCATCAAGCACATCAGTACGTAGCATCAACAGTATAGTGTCCATCACGAACGTGGTTTTGCAGTCAGTGCAATGTTTACAAATGCGGAGTTGGCAGATGCCCATTTGATGTATGGATTAGCACGGGGCAATAGGCGTGGCGCGGTACGTTTGTATCGAGACAGATTTCCAGAACGAAGGTGTCCCGACAGGAAGACGTTCGAAGCAATTGATCGGCATCTTAGGGAGCACGGAACATTCCAGCCTATGACTCGCGATTGGGGAATACCTAGAACGACGAGGACACCTGCAATGGACGAGGCAATTGTTCGTGCAGTTGACGATAACCCTAATGTCAGCGTCAGAGAAGTTGCTGCTGTACAAGGTAACGTTGACCACGTCACTGTATGGAGAGTGCTACGCGAGAACCAGTTGTTTCTGTACCATGTACAGCGTGTGCAGGCACTATCAGCAGCTGATTGACCTCCACGGGTACACTTCTGGGAATGGTTCATCCAACAATGTGTCAATCCTCATCTCAGTGCAAATGTTCTCTTTACGGATGAGGCTTCATTCCAACGTGATCAAATTGTAAATTTTCACAATCAACATGTGTGGGCTGACGAGAATCCACACGCAATTGTGCAATCACGTCATCAACACAGATTTTCTGTGAACGTTTGGCCAGGCATTGTTGGTGATGTCTTGATTGGGCCCCATGTTCTTCCACCTACACTCAATGGAGCACGTTATCATGATTTCATACGGCATACTCTACCTGTGCTGCTAGAACATGTGCCTTTACAAGTACGACACAACATGTAGTTCATGCACGATGGAGCTCCTGCACATTTCAGTCGAAGTGTTCGTACGCTTCTCAACAACAGACTCGGTGACCGATGGATTGGTAGAGGAGGCCTCCACGCTCTCCTGACCTCAACCCTCTTGACTTTCATTTATGGGGGCGTTTCAAAGCTCTTATCGACGCAAACCCGGTACCAAATGTAGAGACTCTTCGTGCTCGTATTGTGGACGGCTGTGATAGAATACGCCATTCTCCAGGGCTGCATCAGCGCATCAGGGATTCCATACGACGGAGGGTGGATGCATGTATCCTCGCTAACGGAGGACATTTTGAACATTTCCTGTAACAAAGTGTTTGAAGTCACGCTGGTACGTTCTGTTGCTGAGTGTTTCCATTCCATGATTAATGTGATTTGAAGAGAAGTAATAAAATGAGCTCTAACATGGAAAGTAAGCGTTTCCGGACACATGTCCACATAACATATTTTCTTTCTTTGCGTGTGAGGAATGTTTCCTGAAAGTTTGGCCGTACCTTTTTGTAACACCCTGTATACAGAAGAATAAATTTGTCTAATGATTTAAATAACCAAACAATAATGTGATTTGAAATTGTTATGATTGCTCTCACACATTAAGTAAGGGTCGGATTCTAAGGGCAAACAAAATGGTCAGATACATAATCATAAAGTAAACTGTGTGAATAAACGTAAAGCACACAAAATACAATTGAACAACAACAATTTGGTGAATCTGGTACAGTAAGTAAGACTTGGGTTGCATTATAAAACTATGCATATGGCAGTTATTAAGTCTACAAGACAAAGCTAGGCATCTCTGAAGTGTGGATCTACCATGTGGAGATCCACTCCCCTCCCCAAAACATATTTCAGTAGAAATGTGTACATTTTTACATCCAACATTTTCCAAATTCCACATAAAAAGTAGCACAAGATGGCAAGAAATTATATAAATTACGAGACACATTTAATACATGATACTTTTTAGTTGCTTATGTGGAGCTAGTCTTTGTGAATGAGTCAAGCACAGGTGCAGATTCTCAGGCTGACTGTACGTGGTATGAACCCCAAATCTGTCACGGTTAGTCAGTCCAAAGCTGTAATGGGCAAACCACAAGACTTCGAATAAATGAAGATAGAAAGGGGAAAAACTTTCAATGCTGTTGCTGTGGCCTTCAGTCCAAAGGCCGGTTTGATACAGCTTTCCATGCTACTCTTCCCTGTGCAAGTCTCTTCATCTCCAAATAACTACTGCAACTTACATCCTTCTGAATACGCTTTCTGTGTTCATATCTTCGTCTCCCTCTACGATTTTTACCCCCAACACTTTCATCCAATACTAAACTAGTGATCCCTTGATGTCTCAGAATGTGTCCTATCAACTGATCCCTTCTTCTAGTCAGGTTGTGCCACAAACTTCTTTTCTCTTCAATTCTGTTGAGCACCTCCTCATCAGTTACGTCATCTATACCCATCTAATCTTCAGCATTATTCAGTAGCACATTTCCAAAGCCTCTATTCTCTTCTTGTCTAAATTGTTTATCGTACATGTTTCATTTCCATACATGGCTACAATCCTTACAAATACTTTCAGAAAAGACTTCTTAACACTTAAAGCTGTATACGATGTTAACAAATTTCTCTTCCTCAGAAGTGCTTTTCTTGCCATTGCCAGTCTACAAGTTATATCCTCTCTACTTAAGCCATCATCACTTATTCTGCTGACCAAATAGCAAAACTCGTCTACTAATTTAAGTGTAATCTAATTCCCTCAGCTTGACCTGATTTAATTCGACTACATTCCATGCTTGTTTTGCTTTTGTTTATGTTCATCTTATATTCTCCTTTCAAGACACTGTCCATTCCGTTCAACTGCTCTTCCAAGTACTTTGCTGCCTCTGACAGAGTTACAATGTCATCGGCAAAACTACAAGTTTTCATTTCTTCTCCCTGAACTTTAATTGCTACCCCACATTTTCCTTTAGTTTCATTTACTGCTTGCTCAACGTACAGACTGAATAACATCATTGATAGGCTACAACCTCGTCTCACTCCTTACTCAACCACTGCTTCCCTTTCATGCCTCAGCTATTATAACTACTGTCTGATTTCTGTTCAAGTTGTAAACAGCTTTTCTGTGCCCTGTGTTTTACCCATGCTACTTTTAGAATTACAAAGAGAATATTCCAGCCAACATTATCAAAAGCATTCTCTAGGTCTAAAAATGCTATAAACACAGGTTTTGCTTTCCTTCACCTATCTCGTAAAATAAGTCTAGTCTCAGTATTGCCTTGCGTGTTCACACATTTCTCCAGAAACCGGACTGATCTTACCTGAGGTCAGCTTCTACTAGTTTTGCCATTCTTCTATAACGAATTTGCGTTATTATTTTGAAGTCACAACTTATTAAACTGATAGTTCGGTAATTTTCACACCTGTCAGCAACTGCTTTCTTTGGAATTGGAATTATTACATTCTTCTTTAAGACTGAGGGTATTTCGTCTGCCTTATAGATCCTTCACGTCAGATGGAAAGGCTCTGTCATGTCTAGCTCTTCAAAGCAATCAAAAGTTCTGACCTAATGTCATCAACTCCCAGGGCCTTGTTGCGACTTAGGTCTTTCAGTGCTCTGTCAAATTGTTCTCGCAACACCATATCTCCAATCACGTCGCCGTCTACTTCCTCTTCCATTCTTATAATATTGCCTTCAAGTTCATCTCCCTTGTACAGACCCTCTATATACTCCTTCCACCTTTCAACTCTCCCTTGTTTGCTTAGGACTGGTTTTCCACCTGAGCTCTTGATATTCACGCAGCTGCTTCTATGTTCTCCAAATTTTTTTAATTTTCCTGTAGGCGGTATCTATCTTTCCCTTAGCGAAAAGACCGAGCGAGGTGGCACAGTGGTTAGCACACTGGACTCGCATTCGGGAGAACGACGGTTCAATCTCGTCTCCAGCCATCCTGATTTAGGTTTTCCGTGATTTCCCTAAATCGTTTCAGGCAAATGCCGAGATGGTTCCTTTTAAATGGCACGGCCGATTTCCTTCCCAATCCTTCCCTAACCCGAGCTTGCGCTCCGTCTCTAATGACCTCGTTGTCGACGGGACGTTAAACACTAACCACCACCTTAGCGAAAACATTTCGAAATCCTTACATTTGTCCTCTAGCCTTTCCTGCTTAGTCATTTGCACGCCTGCTTCATTTGCTGCATTTTTATGTTTCCAACTTTCATTAATTAAATTCCATATTTCCTGTGATAACCAATGATTTCTACTAGGCCTTGTCGTTTTATCTATTTGATCCTGTGCTGCCATCACTATTACATCTCTCAAAGTTACCCATTGGTTACCTGTTGCGATCCTTTCCCCTGGTCTAGCCCACCGATATCCAATGTTCCCTCTGAAACTCTCAACAACCTCGAAATCTTTTAACTTATCCAGGTTCCATCTCCTTAATTTCCTACCTTTTTGCAGTTTTTCAGTATTAATCTACAGTTCATAACCACTATATTGCGGCCAGAGTCCACATCTGCCCTCAGAAATGTCTTACAATTTAAAATCTTCTTCTGAACTCTCTGTTTTACCATTATACAGTCAATATGCAACTTTCTGGTGCCTCGAGGTCTCTTCCACGTATACAGCCTTCTTTCATGTTTCTTAAACCAAGTGTTAGCGAAAATTAAATTATGCTCTGCGCAAAATTCTGCCATCCAGGTTCCTCCTTTGCTCGTTTCCTCCTTATTCACCTACTACTTTTCCTCCCTTCCCATTTTCTGCTAACGAATTCCAGTCCCCTATCACAATTAAATTTTCGTCTCCCTGGACAGTCTGAATAATGTCTTTTATCTCATCATAAATTTCTTCCATCTCTTCATTATCTGCAGAGCTAGTTGGCATATGAACTTGTACACTGTGGTAGGCGTGGACCAAATGTCTGATTTGGATACATTAAAGCGTTCATTCTGCTATTCATAGTAGCCTATCCATATTCCTATTTTCTTATTTATTATTGAATCCACTCCTGTGTTACACATACTTGACTTTATACACTCCTGGAAATGGAAAAAAGAACACACTGACACCGGTGTGTCAGACCCACCATACTTGCTCCGGACACTGCGAGAGGGCTGTACAAGCAATGATCACACGCACGGCACAGCGGACACACCAGGAACCGCGGTGTTGGCCGTCGAATGGCGCTAGCTGCGCAGCATTTGTGCACCGCCGCCGTCAGTGTCAGCCAGTTTGCCGTGGCATACGGAGCTCCATCGCAGTCTTTAACACTGGTAGCATGCCGCGACAGCGTGGACGTGAACCGTATGTGCAGTTGACGGACTTTGAGCGAGGGCGTATAGTGGGCATGCGGGAGGCCGGGTGGACGTACTGCCGAATTGCTCAACACGTGGGCCGTGAGGTCTCCACAGTACATCGATGTTGTCGCCAGTGGTCGGCGGAAGGTGCACGTGCCCGTCGACCTGGGACCGGACCGCAGCGACGCACGGATGCACGCCAAGACCGTAGGATCCTACGCAGTGCCGTAGGGGACCGCGCCGCCACTTCCCAGCAAATTAGGGACACTGTTGCTCCTGGGGTATCGGCGAGGACCATTCGCAACCGTCTCCATGAAGCTGGGCTACGGTCCCGCACACCGTTAGGCCGTCTTCCGCTCACGCCCCAACATCGTGCAGCCCGCCTCCAGTGGTGTCGCGACAGGCGTGAATGGAGGGACGAATGGAGACGTGTCGTCTTCAGCGATGAGAGTCGCTTCTGCCTTGGTGCCAATGATGGTCGTATGCGTGTTTGGCGCCGTGCAGGTGAGCGCCACAATCAGGACTGCATACGACCGAGGCACACAGGGCCAACACCCGGCATCATGGTGTGGGGAGCGATCTCCTACATTGGCCGTACACCACTGGTGATCGTCGAGGGGACACTGAATAGTGCACGGTACATCCAAACCGTCATCGAACCCATCGTTCTACCATTCCTAGACCGGCAAGGGAACTTGCTGTTCCAACAGGACAATGCACGTCCGCATGTATCCCGTGCCACCCAACGTGCTCTAGAAGGTGTAAGTCAACTACCCTGGCCAGCAAGATCTCCGGATCTGTCCCCCATTGAGCATGTTTGGGACTGGATGAAGCGTCGTCTCACGCGGTCTGCACGTCCAGCACGAACGCTGGTCCAACTGAGGCGCCAGGTGGAAATGGCATGGCAAGCCGTTCCACAGGACTACATCCAGCATCTCTACGATCGTCTCCATGGGAGAATAGCAGCCTGCATTGCTGCGAAAGGTGGATATACACTGTACTAGTGCCGCCATTGTGCATGCTCTGTTGCCTGTGTCTATGTGCCTGTGGTTCTGTCAGTGTGATCATGTGATGTATCTGACCCCAGGAATGTGTCAATAAAGTTTCCCCTTCCTGGGACAATGAATTCACGGTGTTCTTATTTCAATTTCCAGGAGTGTATTTAGAACCCTGTATTCACCTGACCAGAAGTCTTGTTCCTGCTGCCACTGAACCTCACTGCTGGCCGCGGTGGCCGAGCGGCTCTAGGCCCTTCAGTCCGGAACCGAGCGACTGCTACGGTCGCAGGTTCGAATCTGTCTCGGGCATGGATGTGTGTGATGTCCTTAGGTTAGTTAGGTTTAAGTAGTTCTAAGTTCTAGTGGACTGATGACCTCAGAAGTTAAGTCCCATAGTTCTCAGAGCCATTTGATCCATTTTTTGAACTTCACTAATTGTCACTACATCTAACTTCATCCTATCCGTTTGCCTTTTTAAATTTTCTCACCTTCACCAAGAAAAATAATTAACAGTGAGACTGATTTCCTGAACGTTGGTACAACTGACTGATAACAGCACCATTACCTTAATTTATAAGCTCACATAACCAGCCCTTCGGATCTGCGTTCACAGTAGTGGACCTAAGGGAAATTCTGATAATGGAGAGTGCACTCTTTGATTATATATTATGCAGATTATGATGTTGTGAAAGCTGTGAGACTTTATTATTCTAGTTTTTAAATTAATTTCATTTCTCTGAATTGAAATTTCATGGACGTTATGCTAAAGGGATGTACTAAGTACTGAAGTAGACAAATTATTATTACATTTATTTAATAAACTAATTAAACATATTTTTTCTTTTACTGCTGCTGTTATTATTACAATCGTAGGCAACTGTGACAAGGTAAATTGTGTGGGTCTGCAAGTTACGTTTGTAAGAGTGACCCCCCTCAGAACCCAACTCTGTCTGTACCTACCTGATTCCAGCTACTACTGGCTCATAGTCTATTGGTGCAGTTTTTTGCAAAATCAGACACATCAAAAGGTTACTCATGTCAGATGTTCAAAAAAGCATTACGTTCCTGCTATTTACATATACGCACTTCTCCAATTCATTTTTCACTTTGGCAGTCGACACTTTAGTATGCTCGTAACGATTCCAGTATAAAATGTCTCTTTGTTTAATTTAAAACATTTTTAGATAACCAACAGTTAAAATTCCTGAACACTGTTCTGTCATAAATGCAATTAATATTAGTTTACAGTTATGTCTTTTTGTTCTTGGAGATTTGGTTCTTGTGGTACAGGGGCAGCTAAGAATTTGGCCCATAAGCCGTGTCTTGACATCTGTGCCATAGCACTCCGTTGCACTGCACATTTCCCCATCGCCACGCCAAGCTGTCTGAGCGCAAGGAGGGGGAAGAGGGGGAACTGTGAACATGCTGCATTTAATACGACTCGGTTTTATATCCCACATTTCCCAACGATGTACGTCATAAACAAAACAAATTATCAATATTATTTAATTATTTTGGGACGCTAAAGACATAATGTTTTATCTGGTACAGACTCTTAGAATATGGACAGATGCGAGGAAAGCAACGTAGACGTCATGGACGGTTTTAACATAAAAGAATTTGTCATTGCAATGGGAATTATGTTGCAGGTTGGTCAGTTACATATGCACATGTATAGGAGTGCTTTCAATTGAACTGCCAAACTGTCTTGAAAACCGCTCGAAAACAAATGTAAGATAGGCAATGGACTTAAAACTTTTAGGAAACTATCCTTGTAATTCTTTCAAGGATACAATGAATTCTTGATGCCTTGTGTTTTCTTTAACAGCGTTGAGCTTAGGGAACTGGACTGTGTTTGTCAGAATGTGTCCCTTCTATAACGGCATTTCCTTTTTCAGTGCATCCCCATTAAATCAAATATAAGTTTTTTCTCACTTTGCAGTGTCTAACTGTGAGCAGGGTCCAGTTAAGTCCACTTAAAGTGCGACACTGCAGTCTATCCCAGATGTTCTAATTTTCGTTCCTTCACTCCTTTTTTGATGATAAATTCAACGATAGGTTTAGGTTACAGAAACCCTCCCTTGGGATCAAAGATGATATGCCTGATAAATTAGCCTCAAAGCCCTCAGAGAATGTTAGCCTCACAGATCAGAGATGGAAAAGGTTAATATGAGTATTAGGACAACAGAGGTGCGGAGTAAATTTGTTAGTGTGAGTTGCATACATTTGGGAGCAAGAATACATTCATTGGCAAACTCGACTGATTTATGACCCCTCCCCCACCCCTTAACTTATTGTTCTACTAAGTGGTTTACAACACCCTAAGGGTTGATTTATGACACTCTGGGGATGATATGTCGTTCTCAGAAACCCCCCAACCCTAACCCTCCCCTCCACCTCCCCCACCCCTCTGGGATATCCCATCGCCAATACAAGCACATCTTTGATATCAAATTAATTGACTAATTAAATCGATAAATTAACTAAACCTTCACCTCTGGTAAAACATCCAGCTCTCCTCTTCCATTCCCCCTCCCCTCCGCCATCTGGAAATTGGCAGGAAAAGGACTCAGTCTGTGATGGAGAGGAAGGATTTCACGACAGGAAATTCAAATCAATGTCAGTTACACAGTGGAGGATATACTGCTTATTTATAAAATTCAATTCACGGAACTTGGATCTCTCTTTTATTTGGCGGGAAAAGCTCATCATTCTCCATTGTTTCAGAAGATGCCGGTCACATGAAAAACATTGCCAGTATGTGTTCAAATAGATCTCTTTGTTTTCTGATTGTGCAAGAAATACCATCACAAAATCGGCATTAACGTAACTCACTGCACGTAGTGACACTGTTAAATATCTTAAAATCTCCTCTTCACAGCGACCGCAGGAAAGACGTGCCGACCGCTTCGTGTATTCCCACACATGAGGCCGGCATAATGCACGTCCATGCCTCAGCTGCCTCACATATTACCACGCACGCAGGTCAGGAGAGAGACCCGCAGACCAGATATCACGCTAATCCCCGAAAAAAGCGTTAGGTGGCCGCAACTCTTTCATACTGATACCTGAGAAATTAATGTCGAAACACATTCTCTCTCTCTCTCTCTCTCTCTCTCTCTCTCTCAAGTGCTCAAGTGATTACTTCCTGCCCAATGAGCGTCTGTCATGTGCCACACGAACCCCTCTTTGGTCCTGAACAAAGTAATGGATACCTGGTAAATCACCAGCTGTGGATGTCCTGGAAATATTGCTTCACTCTAACAGATTGACTGACTAATTAATTAAATCGATACCCTACGTGAGCGACAGTTTTTCCTTGCACCCTATTGGTGGAAACAAGGACTGGTATGTTTGGCAGGGAATTCGATCCTGCAACTATCCTGTTTCGAAATCCTTTTGGATTTTCTTTACCACTTGCCTCCTATTGGTGGATACTGGCACAGTTACATCGTTTGGTGGGAAGTCCATTACGTTGGGGGTAGATGAGAATTTCAAATTTCAACTCAATTGTATGCTATGTTCTTAAACAACCCGAAGAGAAGTTAGATTGAGGTGAGTGCCCGCAATACCACATTTGAAAACAATAGACTGACCAATCAGAAATTTGATGTCTCGTTTGGAAGCGGTCCTGTATAAAATGATAGATGGAATTTCAAATTTTGGCGTGAATTTATACCGGGACTGTTGTGGAATTCGCGACCACTACAGGTCTGATAAGTGTATTTTATAAAGCACTATAAAATTCCTAAGTTTGTTCTCTCAGCTACACCAGGACAGAGAAGGAGGAGGAAAGGGTCTACCACATGATTGGATAGCAACAACAACAAATGCACTACAAGACAGAGTGCACTGCAATGTAGTGAGAGTTACTAAACCGATCCTAGTGTTTGTCATGGCTAGATGCCTGATGTCGCTGAAAACACTTGTACATACAGTCCACTTTTCTTCTAGAAGTCCACATGCAGTGCAGCAGTCTCCTTGTACACCGCCAGCGAAAATGCTCAGAGGTCGGAGAAAACTGTCACTGCGGCCACAGCAATGGGCATGGAGGACATCCGGGAATGACTGGAGTGGTAGGAATTCGGATGTTATCAATACGTCCAGCTCTAACACTTGACAGTGATCGATCTTGAATAACTCGATTTTCCAATACTCGTGATCGCCTAGACAGCACAACTCATACAGAGTATTCGTTCAGTATTCAGCTAGCCAGAAGGCACTGCGAGGATCACTGACTGAACTTGTCCGCGTGGCTGCAGGCAAGAACCGACTAGCCGGCTGGCTGGAACTTCTCTTTGTACCTGCTATTCACCACAACCTTAAGCCAGAAATTTCAGCTCGTTACGATCACCGGCTACCTCCGCCATTCATCCGGATGGCCGTCAGAGTCGTCCCAGAAAACCAGCCACATATTTATCACTGTAATTACAATTAAATATTACAATTCCAGCCCCAGTCTAGTGATGTTATACACAATGAGAGAAGTATCTGAAATACCTCCTCCTGACGACTGTGGCTCTGGGACGAATCTCAAGTTAAAATATCAGTATCTCTACCCTCCTTATGATTGGACATAATTTTCCATGTAAAAGCTTTCAACCCCCTTAGGGCTATCGGTGTGTTGAAATCGCAATTTTCCAAGTAAAATCCATACCTCTCTTACAATGAGATATAGTCATTTTCTTTGCCCATGTCAGAACAATGACCACAGTAACTTTACACCCCAACACATACTTTATAAGCCTGCTGATCACAGCGAATCTATCAGACCTACCCTACTAAGTAACTGAATATTGGCGGCACCAAACAATATTTAACGAAAATCCGCGATGGATGGACATGCCCCCTTTGTTTTTCGTGCGATCGTACCAGTGTGTCTTAGGAAAAGAGACGTAATCGTCTTATAAGCGACCAGCTATTGTGTGTATTTTGTGTGTTGTTTATTGAACAGGGGACCTAGAAACGACGGAGAGCCTTCGTCCCGCCGTAGCCCTCAGTAATTCACAACCCCACTACAGGCCACAGCAGTCCACCCACCCCGCCGCCGCCCCACACCGAACCCAGGGTTATTGTGCGGTTCGGCCCCCAGTGGACCCCTCGGGAGCGTCTCATACCAGACGAGTTTCCCCAAATGTTTGCATGGTAGAGTAACCATGGTGTACGCATACGTGGAGACAGTGTTGGTGAAGCAATCGCCGACGTAGTGTAACTGAGGCGGAATAAGTAGAACCAGCCCGCATTCGCCGAGGCAGATGGAAAACTGCCTTAAAAACCGTCCACAGGCTGGCCGGCACACCAGACCTCGACACTAATCCGCCGGGCGGATTCGTGCCGGGGAACGGCACGCCTTCTCGTTCCGGGAGCAGCGCGTTAGACTGCGCTTCCCAGTCGGGCGGGCTGACCAGCCATTAAAAACACGATCACAAAGAATATGTTACCGTCACCCTACATAAAATGAGGTCTTGATTCTACAGGCATACACAATTATAGCTAACGACATCCATACACATGCTTTATAAATGGGGGTATGGAACTGCTTCCAAATCAAGTGATTTTCCACTCAAATACCGATACACTGAATATTGACAGTGATCGTTGGAGTATTGTATTAACAGACTGAAAGTGCGGGTGCACGTCACCAGCGGTGAAGCTGGTAATAAAATGACCCCTCTCACCGAACTTAGCAAGTGATTTGACTAAGGAATGTGGTATAAGCCGAAATTTGCAACTCCCTCAAGACGCTGCTAGATCCCACGCTAACAAACAGTATTTGTAAAGTATTTTATATTGTTACCAGTAGACAGTGTAATAGAGGTTCTGTGATATATCCACGGGGCTATAGGCGAGGGAGGATGATGGTCGACTGAGAATAATCACATACAGCAGATGGTGTGCTACGAGAGAATTCACTTAAAAAATGCAGCGCTCGATTAAAGTTGTAAGAAATGCAAAAAATGCTATAGCCAATACACTGGCTTTTCAGATCTATACTGCTACGCTTTCTGGTAGATACTTTTTTTAGTGATTTGGAATCAAGTCTCTCCATTCAACCACACATTGCGTTGGATCCTACGGAGATGATTACAGTCAGTGATGAATAATATTCATGGCACTCTCATGTTTCGAAACGACTCGCCTCTTTCGAACCTTTCTGCTAAGGACCCCATACAGCAAAACTCCAACGTGGTTTTAGGCAGTCCCTCTACATCTTGCAAGTGTTCCTCAGTTTATGCCCTGCTCTCCATGCAGTTTTGTCCATGTCATCGTTCCAGTTTAAGTCTTAACTGAGCGGAAGTCGGAGAACGCAATATCTACCACCTTCTGCATCCTGTGAAGAAACAGGGTGAGCTGAGTTAATGCGACAGGACCGAATTTTGACCACTCCGTGGAAAATGGTAACATTTTGTCATAGCTCCGCCAACCGTGTACAATGTGTAAAGTCATTTTCAAACGAAGCTTTCTTCTGCAACACTAGGTAGTAGAAAAGGCGATATGAGCAGTTACGGTGGTGCTTCTTATCGAGAACATTAGGAAGACTTCACATCATACGGGAACTGGAAGAAGGACGAGGATTTTGTTACTGCGTTTCCAAACTACATGCAGGCACTGCAGTCTGAAGATCTGCGACTCTTAGAGTGTATTCATGTCTGTCACCCAAACATTCTCTCCCTCCTCGTAATTTTGTACCATTCAACAGAGAAAAACTACAAACTATGAAATCTTTGCTAGCGTCACCCAGTAGAGAGCTCGATAAGATGTTACCACGTCCCTCTCTTTCAACATATCGAAAACACCGCCATACATATTGTTTTTCCACCACGACTTAGATATCTGTGTCAGGTGCTAAACCGACATTAATGCGTTTCGATCCACTGGCTCTCACAAAAAAATTGGACATTCGATGGTGTAAACTGTGCTGCTCCCACAACACACAGGATGGCTGAAATAAAAGAGAGAGGCAGTGTTTCTTATTGATAAAAATGTGGAGGACATCACAATATATAGAAACTGGAAAAGTCCGCAGCATCGTGGAGAGTTTCCAAACAGCCGTCCAAAGGTGATGATCTCTACATTTGATCTCATCTTCCACAGCGATGGGGTAGCAGATGTCTTGGGGTTCCACTTTTCGGCCGACCGCTGTGGTCGAGCGGCTCTAGGCGCTTCAGTCCGGAACCGCGCTGCTGCTACGGTCGCAGGTTCGAATCCTGCCTCGGGCATGAATATGTGTGATGTCCTTAGGTTAGTTAGGTTTAAATAGTTTTAAGTCTAGCGGACTGATGACCTCAGATGTTAAGTCCTATCGTGCTTAGAGCCATTTGAACCGTATGGTTCCTCATATTGATGGCGCATATTGCACCCAGGTATATGATTGCTGTTTCGGTGTTCTTGGTGGTAGTCATCCTGACCTCCATATCTTGAGGCACTGCATCTTTCATTTCTATGACTTCCAGTGCATGACTACATGGAGTACTAGGGATATTCTGTAAGACTGATACCCACAGATAGTATGCACCATCAGTTGTCAATCCCACCGGTGGAGAAATGGAATGATTTTACACACCCAGCCGAGCAAGCAAGTACCCTCATCCCACCACATTTTTCTTCGAATTTGCATCAATTTTACTTATTTTCCATTAACTTTCGTATTTTTGCAGGTTTTCCGTAATTTCAGCGCATTTTACTCAATTACTCGAGGTCCAAAGCATCACTTTTGACGAGTGATCACATCAACAAAACCTCTCATCGCGTCGATTCATGATGCTGTCAACCAATGACACTGCGGCATGGTTCTCAATTTCTGTATCATTGCTAAACCACCCGCTCCATTACTTTGCAAGGATCACATACTCTGTTACACAGCCTACATCACATGACACAAACACTGTTTCTAACTGTAAGAAATAGCCAACATCAGAGAGAATCTGTAAACACAACATTCCTTAGCCGAGACACTTTATAAATAAGATACTAAAATGTAGACTTCCACGGCCGGAAATATCATGTCCATTATAATTATCCGGGCTGTTACGCCGTGGTCGGTTGATGAATTCTGTGATGATTCCCAACGCTTCGTCTCCGACTGCGGGAGACATCTTCAAGGGGGTCCGTAGCTCGATGGAAGGTCCTACACACCCACTGGCTCGCTACTGACTGCCGCTAAATTCCGTGTCCGCACGCTCCCGCGCCGCTGCGTGACGTCACGTGTTTTGAAAACGTCAGTGCAATTGGCCGCTGTCCGTCGCCGTCGATCGCCGTTGCCATCACCCAGTAGTGAACGGGTGGTACACATCTTCTTTAACACCGGCATCCATATACCGTTTAATTTCACGCCCTCCTCCTTTCGGTTGAAATTATTTGGGTGTTTAGCGATTTCGATTGCCTCCCTGTAGAGCCTTTCATAATATCCGCTTGTGGCCGCTAGTACTCGCGTCTCCTCGAAACGAATATTGTGGTTCCCTGGCTGGAAAGCACGCTCCGCAACAGCTGATCTTTCCGTTTCTCCTCTTCTACAATTTCCCTTGTGCTCTTCCAAACGTTTAGAAACAGTTCTTTTGGTGGTACCTACATAAACATCACCACAGCTGCATGGGATCCTATACACTCCAGCTTTTTCCAATGGTTTGCGAGCGTCCTTGGCAGGCTTAAGGTATTCCTGTATCTTCCTGGTGGGCTTGTAAATTACGGTAATATTCCGCTTCGTCAAGATCCTTCCTATTCTTTACGTTACATTTTTAACAAACGGCAGGAAAACCATAGATTTTGCAGTAGCCTGTACGTCAGTATGATTTCTGCGTGGCTGCCTCAACGCACGTTTTATTTCGGCGCACGAATATCCGTTCTTCATTAGTGCATTGTGGAGATGTTCCATCTCAGCGTCGAGCAACTCAGGTTCACAAATATTTCTAGCTCTGTCCGCTAACGTCTTGATAACACCCCACTTCTGTTGTGGGTGGTGGTTCGAATCCCGGTGCAAATAACGGTCCGTGTGCGTGGGTTTGCGGTACACTGAGTGGCCCAAACTACCATTTTCGTTTCTAAAAACAAGCACATCGAGAAAATGTAATTTGCCGTCTACCTCCTCCTCCTGAATTCTCGAGTTTATACTGTTCAGATGTTCGTCGAACCGGCTTAGTTCCTCCCTACCACGTCTCCATAGCACAAACGTGTCATCCACGTATCGGAACCATACATTTGGTTTTTTGCTGGCAGTACCTAAGGCCTGTTCTTCGAATTTCTCCATAAAGAAGTTCGCAATTACGGGACTTAGGGGGCTTCCCATAGCCACGCCATCCGTTTGCTCATAAAACTGTTCATTCCACTTGAAGATTGTGGTCGTCAAACAACACTTAAATCATCACAGAATTCATCAACCGACCACGGCATAACAGCCCGGATAATTATAATGGACATTTATAAATAAGGTAAGATTTTATTACAATCTGCCATCTCCCCCTATGTGCATTTGTGGGATGAAGTCAGTGATTCAAAGATCGAGGATTCAGCCCTCAATTTCGAAACGAGCTACCCCTTCTTAGAACTTTTAGGCTAAGAACCCTGTGCAAAAATCTATATGGCTTCCCTCTAAGCATCTCGTAACTCTTCCTCTGTCTTTAACCAATCCTCCCTGAATCCAATTTAATTTGAAACTGATCAGAAGTAGGAGGGTACTATACCCACTAAATTCGACGCCTTGTGAAGGAACAGAAAGAGCTGAGTTCCACGTAATCAATGCACTTCGATACTTTTCTTTCACAAAGAGTATAATACCTCTTCCAAACTTGTACTGACCGGCGCTAGTGATAGAGGCCGGTTTTCTCAATCCAATACTGTAGCTGCCGTTCTGTGAAGACTATTCCATACCAACCTTACCCATGTCACCCATCCAATCACACACGATCTCTCTAGACGTTTGCTACAGAGGAGTTTAGCACTCCTTATTGTTGTGTAGTAGATACGAGCCTGATACATCTGAGAGAGTTGTGGTCATATAACAGATGATTAAGAAGATGAAGAAGAAGAAGAGACGTATGACTTCTGATAGCTCTGTGAACAGAGCACACTCTCTTCCACATACACACAATTGTCAAGCAAATGCATACACAGGGACTTCAGTACATCACAAACCCCTGTCACTAACTTAGATGCATTGCAATTATGAGGCCGGCCAGAGTGGCCGTGCGGTTCTGGGCGCTACAGTCTGGAACCGAGCGTCCGCTACGGTCGCAGGTTCGAATCCTGCCTCGGGCATGGATGTGTGTGATGTCCTTAGGTTAGTTAGGTTTAATTAGTTCTAAGTTCTAGGCGACTGATGACCTCAGAAGTTCAGTCGCATCGTGCTCAGAGCCATTTGAACAATTTTTTTTTTTTTTTTTTTTTTTTTTTGCAATTATGAAACTGAAGACTCAATTTATGTCCAACTGGTCGTCGGTTGTGTTCCAAAAATGAACAGCATAGAGACAGAAGTGATGACACTTTCTGCAGGACCTGACCATCATTTTGCAGGACAATGCTCAAGCGCGTACAGTGCAAGCTGTCACTGATTTGTTTGATTGACGGGGCTGCTCAGAGATATACCATCTACTGCACTCCCTCGTGAGTTCAACTCGATTTCTAAACAGAAGGAAACATTTCACGGCATTCGCTTCAGAACTGCTACAAGTCAGTCGGGCAATAGCAATAGACCGCGCCGTTCGAACTGTCAACACAACTGGCACTGCTAAGAGTATCCTTCGACTTCCACATCGCTGGCAACGGGCTATACACAATGCTGGTGACTACTTCGAAGGTCAGTAAAACTTTAAAACACGGATCTATTTTGTACGAGTTTGAAATAAACAGCTGCCACTATTAAAGTTCCAACCCTCTTATTTAATTGTAATCTCAGAGATAAATGCGTGGCTGGTTTCCTAGGATGACTCTGTTGGCCATCTGGGTGCATGGCGGAGGTAACCAGTGACCGTAACGAATTGACATTTCCAACTGAAGACTGTGGTGAGTGGCGGGTACAAAGAAAAGTTCTAGCCAGCCAGCTAGTCAGTTCCTGCCTGCAATTGCGGGGACAAGTTCTGTCGGTAGCCCTCGCAGTGTCCTCAGGATAGCTGAATACTGAACTAATACTCAGTATTCATTGGGCTGTCTCCGCGATCATGTGTATTGCATATACTCTCTGCAGAAAATTTAACGATTCAATATCAATCATTGCCAAGTGTTGGACGTATCCTACCAGTCCAGTTATTCCCAGATGTCCAAGATGGTGCACGCTGGAAGACACTTGCGTCCATGACTGCAGCTGCAGTCACAGCGGCAGACTTCTTCTGCCTCTGAGCGTTGGCGCTAGCGGTGTAGAAATGGATGGGCGCACTGCATGTGGGCATTTAGGAGGTGAGTGGGCTGTATGTACGAGTGTTTTCAATAATCCCGGGCGTATGGCCATGATAACCACTAAGATCTAGGTTTAGTGCTTATCACTATACTGCAGTGCACTCTGTCTTGTAGTGTATTTATTGTTGTTAGTATCTTATCACATGGTGGACCCTTTCCTTCTCCGCCTTCGTCCTGATGTTGCTGAGATAACAGACTTAGAAACTCTATTGTGCTTTATAAAATACACTTAGCAGACCCTTAGTGGTCGGGAATTACACAACAATGTCGGTATAAATTTACACCAAAATTTGACGTTCCAACTATCATTTCATGCAGCGCTGCTTCATTCCAATAGTGGTACTGTGAGCTCACATATCAATCGAACACCTTCGCAGATTGTTTAAGGGCATTGCGTCCAATCGAGCTAAAATCTGAAGTTCTCAGCTACCTCCAACGTACTGATGGACTTCCTAACAAACGATGTAACTGTGCCAGTATCCACCAATATGAGGCAAGGGGAAAAAAATTCAAAAGGGTTTGGAAACTGGGATACTGTGGGAGCGAGACCCTCTCTCAAAACTTGTGTCCGTGATAATACATGAGGGAGATGGCGAGTGGGTGCTCAATGTCCTGGCTGGCGCGCACAGGAATACACAAAGACAGGATCGGAAGATTTTTAACAGTGTAATTTTGTGCTGTGGGTTTTGTTGACATCTATTTCGTGACGGTATTCCTTGCATGATCGCACAAAAAAAGCGATCTATTTAGTTACTTCTTTTCAACGTATTTTACAAGACCTGTATCTTCCAAAGCAGCAGAGAATGATGAGCTTTTCCCACCAAATAAAAGATAGATAAAACCCCTGTGTATTGAATTTTATAAATAGACAGTATATCTTTTGCTATGTAATTGACATTGATTTGAATTTCCTGTCGTAGGATCCTTCCTCTCCTGCACAGACTGAGTCTTTTTACTGCCAGTTTCCAGATGAGGGAGGGGAGGGGGAATGAGGGGGGTGGAAGGGGTGGGCTGGGGATTAACAAGAGGGGAAGGGATTAATTAATACACCGATTTAATTAATTACTCAATTAATTTGATATCAAAGGTGTCCTTATATCGGCGAGGGATTTCCCAGATGGGTGGGGAAGGTGGAGGGGAGGAATAGGGGTGGGGGGTTTCTCATAAGGATGGATTATCCCTAGGGAGTCATAAATCAACCATCAGGGGTCACAAACCTCTTAACAGAACAGTAGGTAAAAGGGGGGGGGGGGGGGGGAAGAGGTCTTAAATCAAAGTTTACCCCTGAATGTATGCTTGCCCCTTAATGTATGCAACCCACACCAACAAATGTTCTCAGCACCATCGTTTCCCTAATACTAATATGATTTTAGCAAAGTGCAGTACCATCCAAGGAAAGGTCCCAGAATTGCTGTAGCTTACTGGAGGTTATAATGCACAGATAGTATTAAGAACAGAAAGGTGATTGAACCTAGACGTTAATGCAAACTAAATCCTAAGTTGAGATTGGAATATTTATCCTAAGGACAGGTTAGTGCCCATTGTGGAGGTGTGTACATTGCAGTACAGAATTATATAAAATCTAACGAGGTTATCACAGATTCCAATTGTCAATTAATCTGGGTGAAGTTAGTTATCAGAGATCGCTCAAAAAAGATAATCGGATGCTTTTATATAGACCTCCTTGATCA
This sequence comes from Schistocerca americana, assembly GCF_021461395.2. NCBI lineage: Eukaryota > Metazoa > Arthropoda > Insecta > Orthoptera > Acrididae > Schistocerca > Schistocerca americana. The sequence continues at coordinate 268,878,835 of NC_060130.1, read as the reverse complement.
GGATATCTATTGGTAGAGCGCTTCAGACAGAACATGCAGAATATCGTTAGTAATTTTCCTGATCATGCTGTTGTAGTAGGGGGTGACTTCAACTTGCCAAGTATAGTATGGGTGTGTCGTACTATCAAAACTGGTGCCAGAGTCAGGGATTCGTGTGACATTATTTTGAATATCTTTTCCGAAAATTTTATGAGCAGATTGCTAGAGAACCAATTCGTGAGGGTAATATCTTAGTCCTCCTGGCAACAGACCTGAACTTATCGAATCAGTTAACGTAGAAGGACGTATCAGTGATCATAAGGCTGTGATAGCATCTATGACAGCGGGTCTTACAAAAAATGTTAAGAATGGTAGGAAGATATTTTTGCTTAGCAAGAGTGACAGAATACAAATTTCAGAGTATCTGAGCAGTCAGCATCAAATATTATATTGTGTGCTGAGGACGAAGATGTGGAGAACAAATGGAAAAAATTTAAAGGCATCGTCCAGTATGTCCTAGACAAGTATCTTCCGAGTAAGGTCGTAAGAGATGGGAAAGACCCGCCATGACCTAATGGCAGTCTTAGAAAACTACTACGTAAATAAAGATAACTTCATCTCAGATTCAACAGAAGTAAAACACCTAGCTGGCAAACAGAAGCTGGACGAAGAGGAAATGAGCGTAAGGAGGGCAATGAGATAAGCGTTCAACGACCTGGAAAGTAAAAGTTTGTCAACCAATCTGTGTAGGAATCCTAAGAAGTTTTAGTCGTACGTGAAACCAGTAAGTGGGTCAAAATCATCTGTTCATTCGCTCAGTAAGCATACTGTCACCGAAAAGGAAGATTACAGAGAGAAGGCCGAAATGCTGAATTCGGTCTTCCAAAATTGTTTCACCGGGGAAGATCGTAAAACGGCCCCCCCTCCCCCTTTAAATCGTCGTACGATCGTCGAAATGGCGGATGTTGAGATAACCGATAGCGGAATAGAAAAACAATTACAATCGCTTAGTATTGAAAAGGCGTCAGGTTTAAATGGCTCTGAGCACTATGGGACTTAACATCTATGGTCTCCAGTCCCCTAGAACTTAGAACTACTTAAACCTAACTAACCTAAGGACATCACACAACACCCAGTCATCACGAGGCAGAGAAAATCCATGACCCCGCCGGGAATCGAACCCGGGAAAAAGGCGTCAGGATCACATTAAATCCCTATAAGATTCTACATAGATTATGAGAAAGAACTTGCTCCCCTCTAGCAATAATTTATCGTAGATGACTTGAGGAAAGAAGGGTATCTAGCAACTGGAAGAAAGCGAAAGCCATTCTCGTTTTCAAGGAGGGCCGTAGGACAGATGCACACAATTATATATCTACGTATATCGTTGAAGGCCATCTGTTGTAGAATTATGGGACATGTTTTATGCTCAAGAATTATGACATATTTGAAAAATGAAAATCTGCTCTATAAAAGTCTGCGAAACCCAGCTCGCTATGTCCTCCATGAGATCTACAGCGCCGTAGACAAAGATGCTCAGGTTCATGCCGTGTTCCTTGACTTCAGGAAGCCATTTGACACCGTCCCGCACTGCCGTTTAGTGAAAAAAATACCATCTTATCGAATATCAGAGAAGATTTGCGACTGGATTTAAGACGTCCTTGCAGACAGAACTCAACATGTCGCTCTTAACGGAACAAAATCGACAGGTGTAAAGGTAATTTCCAGAGTACGCCATGGAGGTATGATAGGACGGATACTGTTAACAGTATCTATAAATGATTTAGCAGAAAGTGTCGGATGCTCTTTACGGCTGTTCGCAGATGATGTTGTTGTCTATAACCAAGTAGCAGCACCAGAAGATAGTAACTTATGACTTGCAGGCTCTGACAGTTCACCCTGAACGTAAATAAATATAACATATTGCGCATAGATAAGAAAAGAAATCCACTGCTGTGCAGCTACATTATCGATGACAAAAAAACGCTGATAACTGTACCTACTGTAAAATAACTAGGACTAACAAGCCAGAGCGACGTTAAGAGCAATGACCACATAAAACAATTAGTGGCAAAAGCAGATGCCAGACTCAGATTCATAGGAAGAATCTTGATGAAATATAACTCATCTACGAAGGAAGTGGCTTATGAGGCGCTTTTTCGACCGATTCTTGAGCTTGGGTCATATATCTGGGATCTCTACAAGATAGGACTGATAGAAGATATAGAGAAGATCCAACGAAGAGCGGCAGTTCGTCATGGGATCGTTTGGCCGACGCGAGAGCGTTACGGAGAAACTCAATAGACTCCACTGGCAGACGTTAAAGTGAGGCATTGTGCACCACCGAGAGATTTACTACTGAAATTTCGAAAGAACACTTTTCGGGAAGAGTCGGACAATATATTACTTCCCTCCACGTAAGTCTTGTGCAATGACGACTAGGAGAAGACTCGAGAAATTAGAGCCAACACAGGTGATTACCAACAATCATTCTTCCCACGCTCTACTCGCGAGTGGAATAGGGTTGGACGGCTCAGTTAGCTGTAGAGAAAGTGTCCTCCACCACACACTATTAGGTGACTTGCGGAGTGTGATATAAATGTAGATGTAGATAGCGAGTTTTAAATACAAAAAAATCGTCCCATTCCAGGCATGGCCCATAACTTAAACAACGTACACTACTGGCCATTAAAATTGCTACACCATGAAGATGACGTGCTACAGACGCGAAATTTAACCGACAGGAAGAAGATGATGTGATATGCTAATGATTAGCTTTTCAGAGCATTCACAAAAGTTTGGCTCCTGTGGCGACACCTACAACATGCTGACATGAGAAAAGTTTCCAACCGCTTTCTCATAGACAAACAGCAGTTGACCGGCGTTGCCTGGTGAAACGTTGTTGTGATGCCTCGTGTAAGGAGGAGAAATGCGTACCATTACGTTTCCGACTTTGATAAAGGTCGGATTGTAGCCTATCGCGATTGCGGTATATCGTATCGCAACATTGCTGCTCGCGTTGGTCGAGATCCAATGACTGTTAGCAGAAAGCGGAATCGGTGGGTTCAGGAGAGTAATACGGAACGCCGTACTGGATCCCAACGGCCTCGTATCACTAGCAGTCGAGATGACAGGCATCTTATCCGCATGGCTGTAACGGATCGTGCAGCCACGTCTCGATCCCTGAGTCAACAGATGGGAACGTTTGCAAGACAACAACCATCTGCACGAACAGTTCGACGACGTTTGCAGCAGCATGGACTATCAGCTCGGAGAATATGGTTACGGTTACCCTTGAAGCTGCATCACAAACAGGAGCGCCTGCGATGGTGTACTCAACGACGAACCTGGGTGTACGAATGGCAAAACGTCACATTTTCGGATGAATCCAGGTTCTGCTTACAGCATCATGATGGTCGCATCCGTGTTTGGCGACATCGCGGTGAACGCACATTGGAATCGTGTATTCGTCATCGCCATACTGGCGTATCACCCGGCGTGATGGTATGGGGTGCCATTGGTTACACGTCTCGGTCACTTCATGTCAGCCTTGACGGCACTTTGAACAGTAGACGTTACATTTCAGATGTGTTACGACCTGTGGCTCTACCCTTCAGTCCATCCCTGCGAAACCCTACATTTCAGCAGGATAATGCACGACCGCATGTTGCAGGTCCTGTACGGGTCTTTCTGGATACAGAAAATGTTCGACTGCTGCCCTGGCCAGCACTACTCTTGATGAACTGTGGTATCGTGTTGAAGCTGCATTGGCAGCTGTACCTGTACAAGCCATCCAAGCTCTGTTTGACTCAATGCCGAGGCGTATCAATGCCGTTATTACGGCCAGAGGTGGTTGTTCTGGGTACTGATTTCTCAGGATCTATGCATCCAAATTGCGTGAAAATGTAATCACATGTCAGTTCTAGTATAATATATTTGTCCAATGAATACCCTTTTATCATCTGCATTTCTTCTTGGTGTAGAAATTTTAATGGCCACTAGTGCACTTTGTAGTGCTATACAGTATACATAGTCTCTATACGCATCGTTCAGTTCCATCTAAAACTATTGCAACTGCCAGTGGCATAATGTGAGGGACGTCAGAAATTTTACTATTCGTTCTCCAATTTCTTCACATGCTGCATGGCTGCAAATTTAGGTCAAGGTGCTTCTTGATGTACAGAACAATGAATCCCATCTCTCGATCATTCTAATTTTTTGTTGTTTCAGTGTTAACTGAATCTTTCCGTACTGTGCTATAATATCATTTTATAGCGATTTTACAGCATCTGTCACTTATTCGACTGCATAATACATACCGAGAATTCTCATCCCTCTTTTCTGTCACTCCCATTCATTTGTAATGGCTTGTGACGATAGATCGCTAGAGTGTCTCTTTTTGTACAGGTAGCTACTGGGCCTGTGAACACCATTCACACCACGAGCAAATAGCAAAGGGTAAAAAGCGCTGACACACACGATTCTGAGGTACTGAAGACAGTTGTGCTGAACAACAAAAATGCCACAGTGCAATACTAAATGAAATCTCACTCTGTACCGAGTACTTCTAGCAAGGAACGAGCAAAGCTGATACAGGCCGATCGCTGATCCACACGTGACCTGCATACCCAGCCGACGTGAAAGTCGCCACACTGTGGGAGACTTTGTTCAAATCCAACTAAATGAGAGGCTGTTTCTATTAGCAGTGAGGCAAGGGGGGTAGTGGCACAAATAATTTATTCAAAATGGTGGCTGGATTTTCCCCACCCCCATTGATATGACATTCCCTCTACCTCCTGGAAATGGCGCGTAATTTCGGCGGGAAATATGGTAGTTGGGCTATGTGCACTAACCTAACTCCCCCACCCCCACGATTTCACCCACCCCCTGTCCCTACTACGAAATCACCCCTGGAAATTGCACGAAATGGTCCACCTCAGTCCAGCTGCCAGAGAGGAAGAATAGGTTAGTGTACTTTATTTATTTTTTGTGGGAAATGGTAATTCTGTGGTGGAGAGGATGGCACAGTATTTAGTTAATTAGTTAATTTATAGTTGACTTTGGCTACCTCCAGTAAGCTAACTCAGAGATGTGTGTGTTCACCTTGAAGTGCAGGGATCGACTGGGCTAGTTCACACTTCTTCCACCAGAGGGTACTGTTGAACTCACTGCACTCCTCCCATTCATGCAATGTTACCCAACCCCCACTACCACCCCTCCTCTGGAAACAGTCATTCTCTGTCCAGCTCCCAGAGAGGACCACTATCTTACTGGATTTTATTTATTTTTGGTGGGAAACTGAAGTAAAGATGGTTCCTTATTACGCATGTATGTGCAGAGTGATACGCAAAAAGAACCTAAAATTATAATACGGCTCAAAATTGATGATATCACACAACTGGTGTTATTCTGATAGAAAATAAGTGACAATACTGCTCGAAACTAGTAGTAGGCGGACTCAATATAGTCAGTAACTCTACATAGGACGCTCAGTTCACCTACACTTCGAAATAAATCTCTCTGCTACACTTGTGAATTAGCAGGAAAAAGGCACAGTCTAAAACGGCAACTGAAACAACCCATACACATAAAAAATATGGAGTTTTAAGAAACGAGTAGTGCAGTAATATTAAAGAAATAGGACTACATACATACATGCTACTGTGGTGATCATCACTTTTCTGAAACGCTGAGTGGGCTTAGGTTATATTTGTTGCTGCAGTCAGGGATATAAAGGCTATTATATTTTATTTTCCTTGCTTTTCGAGGCACCGTTCTGCAATGAGAAACCCACACTTATCTAAGTACACACGGCAAAATCAGAACAATTAGAAATCTAAAAGTTCATGACATATTTCGAATCCCACAACAGATCGTGAAAAAAAAGCAAAGAAACACACAGACATACAGCAGATGTGATGCCTGATAGATTCTCACAGAATTCGAAGCACTGTCCTACAGACACGAAAAATGGCAGGAATTTTCAATGAATTTTCGATGTCCTATAACTACTGGTCTGGAGATGCTCTAAAGCCATAATGGTGGCTTCGGAACAGCACCCCACATGTCTAACCAGAGGAGCCTGGTCTGCTTGGACTTCTCTCTGAACACGTGCACAAAGAAGACATCACGTGGCTCCCTAACTATTCAGCATGGATGAAGAACTGAACGATCAACAGCAGTGTGCTTTTAAACGTTCTGGATGTGCTGACACTATCTGAAAGTCGGTCTCAGCTTAGTAAAATCAGGGTCATGTAGAAAAAACAATATGCTTGTCAAAGCTACTCTTCAATGCTTCTCACTTCTGATATCTATTTTCCCCCTCTTACCTATACATGCTAGAAACTTTTAGTGCTTAAATACGATCTCCTATGCATATTCCCATTCGTCAGATTCAGTAGTACACATTAAATGAGTGTTATTTCGCGTTAAGGTTTTCCAGAAGAATTTATCTGCATCCCTTCAGCTAGTTTGTTAGACTGGTCAAAGCTACTTTTTGTCGCTTCTCACTGGTGATACCTTCATACCTACTAGCTTTAATGGCCTGTCGATCATTGGATTTAATATCACATGAGAGATGTTCACAGTAACGCTTCTGAAAAAACTGATGGAGTCGGTACATTGCTGTATAATCTAGTCCACATGATTTTAACGACGGAGTTCACTCAAAAATCCTTCCTAAACGTGCCTACAGGTCATGCACAAAGCACAATCAACGCATGCGGAGCTGCCTGGGCTGAAGCTACGGCAGTGGCAGGCGCACTTGGCCTCAACTGCCTGGTGAGACAGAACGCGGAGTCCTAGTCACAGGAGTGAAGTGGTCCAATCTGCATGATCCAAACACAAATATACACTGAGCCTCACGTGTATAGATGAACAAGAGCAAACAGAAGCTGTCACCAGTCTAAGACAAGAGCATACTTTCCCAACATCTTGTGTGTGTGTGGTATGCAGCCTGCGGTTCTCTCCATTAGTAAATAACGGACTCTGTCGATCATTTTCGCAGACAAAGTTATTCCTAAGATACAGCTCTCTAAACCCCCTGTTGTCAAAACTTTCAACAGCAGCCTCCAATAATACGACTATTTCCAGAGCATACTGCAGATGATGCTAAAACCTTTCTCAGCAGACACAGAGAGGTAACAACTGTTGAAATTAAACAGTTCCTTGTAAACCAAATTCCTGTCCAGAATATCTCATGAACTGTTAAGCGTTCTGGCTTCAAAGACATTCCAGATCGCTGAGGGAAAATGGTTTCTGAAAACGGAAACATGGCTGCATTGGGAACAAACGGTCTGCTGGCCACCCCTTCCCAAATGCATATCCCCATCTCGTATTCATAGCAACCGAGTAAACACACGTTTTCACATCGCTAAGTATCGTAAAAAATGTGTACAACAGTATATCATATGCTGTATATTATGTCTATGATTTACGACACTAGAAATACGACAGTGCAGTGGTGTCACACTTCGTTGACAGCATAACGTTTCGTGAGAAATACATCACTTTTTTTTTTTTTCAAATGGAGTATATTCCCTTAATACGAATCTAAAAGTATCACTGAATTTGCAGCACACTATCCATTGAATCATTTACATTTGTGCAACAGCCTCACTCCTCCACGCATGTTTCGGAGCTACTGCAAGAGTAGATCGGGATTCGGGACTAAATCACAGCATTGTTGATTATTTACGCCCATGCACTGTTCGATAGTGAACCGATCTTGATACTGTGTTCCCTCGAGAGCAGAGTATATCCACATGGGTAGTACACATATGCATAGTGGTAATATTTATTTATAAGCAAATCCTGTACTTACACACTCATCCAACTATAGTACATCGATACTTTGGTAATTTGTGGTAAGATCTTATGGGACCAAACTGCTGAGATCATCGGTCCCTGCCGGCCGGAGTGGCCGAGGGGATCTAGGCGCTTCAGTCTGGAATCGCGCGACCGCTACGGTCGCAGGTTCGAATCCTGCCTCGGGCATGGATGTATGTGATGTCTTTAGGTTAGTTAGGTTTAAGTAGTTCTAAGTTCTAGGGGACTGATGACCGCCCATAGTGCTCAGAACCATTTGAACGATTCCTCGGTCCCTAAGCTTACACACTACTTAACTTAACGTAAACTAACTTACGCTAAGGACTACACATACACCCATGCTCGAGAGAGGACTCGAATCTCCGATGGGGGGAGCCGCGCGAACCATGACAGGACGCCCTATACCGCTCGGCTACCCCGCACAGCACCGTACATCGAGTGCCAATTAACAAACAAGTACAAGCCAGAACAAATCAGTGTCAATGTTTCCTCCAGCAACAGTAGTCATCTTACCACCTGTTACACCTCGATACAAACTGTAGCGCTTACAGTCTCTACCGAGCGAGGTGGCGCAGTGGTTAGACACTGGACTCGCATTCGGGAGGACGACGGTACAATCCCGCGCCCGGCCATCCTGATTTAGGTTTTCCGTGATTTCCCTAAATCGCTCCAGGCAAATGCCGGGTTGGTTCCTTTGAAAGGGCACGGCCGACCTCCTTCCCCGTCCTTCCCTAATCCAATGAGACCGATGACCTCGCTGTCTGGTCTCCTTCCCCAAACAACCCCCCCCCCCCCCCAGTTGACCTATCAGCTTACAGTCTCTAGGTGACATACTGACGGGATTTGCGGTCACTTGCCTCCTAGACAGTTACTTCTTATTGGATGGAACACACGCCCCTTAAAAATTCACGCAAATGAATTTGAGCCTCACATATTTTTCTGCCTTAGCTCACCGACTTGTCAGTTCTTAGTGCTTGGATTGCTTTCCTTAAGATTCCTGCAAATGAACCCGAACCTCTTTCCGGGCAGGAAGGAGCGCCGGTCCCCAGCGCGAATCCGCCCGGCTGATTTGTGTCGAGGTCCGGTGAGCCGGCCAGTCTGTGGATGGTTTTCAGGCGGTTTTCCATCTGCCTCGGCAAATGCGGGCTGGTTCCCCTTATTCCGCCTCAGCTACACTATGTCGGCGATTGCTGCGCAAACAAGTTCTCCACGTACGCGTACACCACCATTACTCTATCACGCAAACATAGGGGTTACACTCGTCTGGTGTGAGACGTTCCCTGGGGGGTCCACCGGGGGCTGAACCTCACAATAACCTTGGGTTCGGTGTGGGGCGGCGGAGGGGTGAAGTGGACTGCGGTAGTCGTCGTGGGGTTGTGGACCACTGCGGCTGCGGCGGGGACGGAACCTCTCCGTTGTTTCTAGGTCCCCGGTTAACATAAAATAACCCGAACCTGACATATGCATCCCACTTCAGCTCGCTCCAGATGCTTAGTGTCAGGAATTTTACTGCAGTTTACGCTTCCTATGACAGTGTACAGGATTTCTAGTCTTATTATGTGCAACAGATTTAAGTATGTTCAGGCCAACAACCTACTCCACTACAGGTCTTCCTGTATACTTGTAGCAACTCCATCACCTACGAACATCCCACATCTAAAAAAAAAATACACTGCAAGCGATTGTACAGCGCACGTTGGATGGTACATCACACCAGTATTATCGATTACTCTTCCATCCCAATCTCACACGCTGATCGAGTAAAACTATGCCTATACAGTATACATCCATACCTATCTTAATCCACCCTCACGGTTCAGAGAGAAATACGTCGCCTTTCCCAAAGATTTTTTTTTCCGTCACATAATCGAATGGAGTATGCCAACCTATACGAGCCTAGCATCATCCATGTGACGCTTTTTCTTCGCAAATTAGTCACCTAAGATGAACAGATGTGACCTCACAGGATTGGTAGACAGTGAATGCGCAGTGTCGAGTTGTCATATCAATGTTATTGCTCAGCGGTATGCATCATTTAATCACAAACAGGTCTATGCATGTTAATGTCGGGATAGCACCTCAGAATGACCTCAAAGTTATAGTGCAAATTGTGAATGAACAGTGAAATTAGAAGTGGGGCTCATTCAAATAGAGTGTGGGAAGCTGTGCAGCAAACTGGCGTATATATCGAGGGAGCCGGCCGCTGTGACCGAGCAGGTCTAGGCGCTTCAGTCTGGAACCGCGCGACCGCTACCGTCGCAGGTTCGAGTCCTGCCTCGGGCATGAATGTGTGTGATGTCCTTAGGTTAGTTAGATTTCAGTAGTTCTAAGTTCTAGGGGACTGATGACCTCTGATGTTAAGTCCCATAGTGCTCAGAGCCATTTGAACCATATCGAGGGACAGTTGACAGCCTAAGTGCGACACATTCTGTTTCGGCATTCCTGTCTGCGACAGCAGCAGTGTTAGTGACGCAATTACTCACTGTGCTTGGTATTGCTGCGTTAAAAGTAACGACTCGAGAGGTATGACACGACGTATTTCTAAAGCAACAAAGTGCAGTGAAGGCACGTCGTCTGCAGGAGTGGTACACACAGCAGTGGAGCGAGAGTAGACCTGTGATATTGTTTTGCTTAAGATAGTGGGAGCAATGCGTTACAGATGTGCTGTTCTTGATTTCGGTTACACAATCATTCTAAGATCAACGAAAGTCAGTTGCAAGTTGTTGCATGCTATACATGCGGAATTCAAAGCACACAAAGAAAGTTATTACCGATATACTGTTGGATAGTTTACAAACGTCAGTCAGTGCTATTTAAGTCTGTTGATGCTATGTGTGGTATTCCCTCCAACCAGTAACAAATGTTCCGTTAAAACTAGTCTTCCATGCCATATAAGTGCATACTGGCTCCATGCTGATTTCGAAATGTAATCTGCTTACGATGAAAATACAGCCCATCCAGTGAAGCAATGGAATCATATGACTGTAACATAGTTACCAAACGTCTGCCAGGGCTATTTAAGTAAAATGATGCTGTGTGTGATATTCCCTCCCATCATTAACAAATGCACCATTGTAACTACAGTCCTCCATGCCATACACATGCACAGGAAATGTAATTTGCTTAGGAAGAAGAAAGGTATCCAGTAACCCAGGGCTGCACTGGAATGAGATGCTTGTAACTTAATCTCCAAACGTCTCTTAGAGCTGTTTAAGTACAGTGATGATATGTGTGGTACTCCCTTCCACTATCAACAAATGTTCCTTTAAAACTAGAGTCTTCCACGTCATATACATGCATACCGACTCCATTCTAATTTCGAAATGTAATTTGCCTACAAAGAAAAAGTACCCAGTAATCCTATGGTACTTGTGAATCAGTTGCGTGTAACATAGGTAACAAACAACTGTGAGGGCTATTTAAGTAATGTGACGCTGTATATTGTACGCCCCTCCATAATTAATAAATGTTTCATTAAAGCTACAGTCTTTCACGCCATATATACCCTAATTGCTTTCTGAAATGTGCATTCGTATGGCTAGCATTTAGACAGAATCAGACTTGAACAATCCATTTCCATAGTATTAAATCAGATTCTTTTTAACGAAGAGATCTTCCTATCACATTCCTACAGAAACAGGAAGAAATCGCGACACAGTCATTGCCAGGTAGGTAGATTTCCGATGAGATAATGACTAGATGTTTGAAATTCTAGGAAAATAAGCATAAGCTATAGAAAAAAGAATTGCAAGAACTGGTAGCTACTGTAGTATTCCAGGCAGCTGTTCCATCAGAATAGCAATTTTAAAGTCAGCCATTTCCAACCCGTATGGTTTTGAACACGGGGCTTTAGATGCTTTCCTGCTATCACATTTTACATGAAATGGAATTTAACAATTTAGCTATTATTACTGCAGAAAGAGATATAATTTTTTCTAGCATTCTATTCGCATGCGACATTCCAACCACTTAGAGGAAGCCTGCTATTTCTTATCTACATCCACCCCTACACCGCCACCCCTGGTAGGTCTAAGAGTTATACTTTCTGATACAGCTCCTCACAGCTTCTTCTAAGATACGGCCATTCTCTACGAGCTTCCTATCGTATTGCTACAAAGTGGGAAAAGTCTGTGATACAGTCACTCCAATTCCGTCAATTTTTTCGAAAGCGTTATTGTGAACATCTCTCGTGTGATGTTAAATCCAATGATCGCCAGACCATAAAAGCTTCCAGCAGAGACAGGTATGAAGGTATCACCAGTGAGACTGTGATCAGCGACAACACCCTTCTCTGTCAGGGCTGTAGTGAGACAGCCTGTTATAAGTTCTCACTCTCCATCTGGCAGGTTGGCGACTTCCAGAAGACTCTTGCACGACTGTGAGGTATACTACTATTCTACACATTTTTCGACTTCATTTGGTTGACGGAATATCGATTGTGATGTTTCGTTTGCATCGAGATGGTGAAACATCGGTGTAAGAGACATTTGCTGGTTCTCCAGACATCAGAAACACGTATGATTATGAGTATTAAAACCTGTGTTGACTTTGTAAAGTACAAATATTATCTGGAACATGTTATATCATTGACATCGATATTCGTCAAAAATGCGAGTGGAACTACCAGTTTCTTCTGTTTTCCAGTATTCATGCAGAAGTCTTCGCAGATGAGATAAGTTTCTAGCTACTCAATGATTTGTAACTCATCACACGCTAAAGTTTCGGAATTACACTGTACAGGAGATCGGTAGCATATAGCTATGCGGTTGATATCAACAACAGTCGTGTAAATAGTATGATATTCCGGCAAACCATGTGGAAATACAAGAAATTCTGGAAATCTTCATACGCACAAAAGCGTCGCAAATGTCATCGTTTCTTGGCGTGTAAAATCGGACACTGCAGCTGATATCGGATTCAAGATCGGTGACTTAATTCATGACTGATGAAGCATTCCTCATCGACAGAGCTCAAAAAGTAAATATTCTTATAATCCAAGAGACTGGAGATGGTCGCAACTCGTTGCAGAAACCATGGCAGCGAGCAGGCGTGGAAGGAAACATTAGTGTCAGTGGACACCTTTGTGCTGGAGGAACCAGCCCAGCCTTTGTACACCAGTCCGCAGAGGGTGCCCCAATCACGCATCGTGCCAGTGCGTGCGGTGGCAATTGTCTCCTGACCGTAGGAAGCATGGATGGCAGACAAACCTCGCGGGGAATATCTATCACTGCGACCATATACAACACATGCGTTTCTATTTTTGGGATCTGTGTGTCTTCGTGGTATTTGTGGGAACGCTGGCGGTCGATAGCTTTGTGCATGTTGTGGAAGTGATGAATCTGTATGGTGCAGAATATGAGCTGTGTTTGCTACAGCGACGTAGCGATATGGCATGGTAGTATAATCGTTTTTAGTGACATAGCCTAGTTAGTGATCGTCTTCACGCTGAAAAATTCAAGTTTTCTTCGACAGTAGCAGAGCAGTGTAATTGACTACATATCTTTCGCAATAGTTTCCATATTTCATGATATGTAGACCACTGTTGCAGGCTTTAATGTCGGTGCAATATGACTGCTACATTTTTTTTTTTCGGTCTGTACAAAACTAATTTTCCGCCGATATTCTCGTAATTTGTCCATCTGTAGAAAGTGGCGAACAGTGCTCCCACACCAGCTGCAACATTTTGACAGGTAAATACATTAAGAACCAATCAAATAAGAACCAATGAGAACGGGAAGCACCATGACGTGAAGAGTCAAAAGATGTCCTTTTTGCGGGGCATAGGAGTCTCTAAGGATTAGTTCGAACAAGACATGGGCAGAACAAAGCATCTATGGAAAGTTATGTAACACCAGAGAATCACATAATGTCTTATTTGTACTAGTGTTCAGAGACAAGTCCAAGCAGACCTGCCTCCTTTGGTTTGGACAGGTGGGATGCTGCCCACAGTCGCCATTATGGCTTTAGAGGGTCTCTAGACCAGCAGTTGTAGGACGTCGAAAATTCACCAAATATTCCAGCCATTTTTCTCGTCTGTAGGACAGTGCTTCGAATTCTAGGGGAATCTATTAGACATCTGATCTGCTGTGTGTCTGTGTGTGTGTGTGTGTGTGTGTGTTTTTTTTCATCATCTCTTGGTTGGTTGATTTGTGGGAGGGGACCAAACAGCTAGGTCAATCGGATTAGGGAAGGATGGGGAAGGAAATCAGGCATGCCCTTTCAAAAGAACCACCCCGGCATTTGACTGAAGCGACTTAGGGAAACCAAGGGAAACCTAAATCATGATGGCTGGATATGGGTTTGAACCATCCTCCTCCCGAATGTAAGTCCAGTGTGCTAACCACTGCACCACCTCGTTCGGTCTACGATTGTTGTGGGGTTCGAAATGTGTCATGAACTTTTAGATACGTAATTGTTCTGACTTTCCCGTGTGTGCTCAGACACCAGTGTGGGATTCTCATTGTAGAACTTTGCGTCGAAAAGTGAGGAACATAAAAAATGAGTGCCTTAACATCACTGACTCCAGCAGCAAATATACACTAAGCCCACTCAGCGTTTCAGAAAAGTGATGATCACCACAGTAGCACGTATGCATGTAATCCGATATTTTTGTAACATTACTGCAGTTCTCGTTTTCTAACACTCCATAATTTAAATGCATTTATCAGTTTACTGGGTTGTTTCAGTTATCGTTTTAGACTGAGGCTTTTTCCCATCAATTCACAAGTGGAGCAAAGAGATTTATTTCGACTTGTAGCTGAAGCAAGCGTCAAATATGTTTAGTTACTACTTATTTTGAGTCTGCCTAATGTGATATTTTATTAAAACTGTGTAAACGTAAACACGAGAAAGTTGTGTAATAGGGGAATTTATGACGTATGTCCGAGTGAGCTTGATTTTGTAAAAGGCAGCCAGATGGGGCTTTGCATATTAAGTTCATTAGTAATTTATTTTATGGGAAGGAATTGTATTTTGTTTTCATTAAATTTTATTTAATTTCGGAATTACGAAATTTGTAGTCTTAATTACTTATGGTAATCTGACTGAATGACATTAGAAATTTCGCGAGTATAGAAGTTCTCGAGGTGATATAATTGGCTGCTTAACATACAAGTCAATAGGAATTCAGTACTTCCCGCGCGTCTGAGAGGGCTTTGCACCTTAGATTCGTGAGTCTAGAAAGTCGCTAATACCTATGTTAACTCTCACTGATCAAATTTGCACCTAAACGAACAAATCGGCGCGTTTGACTGGTTCTCGTGTAGTTGATGACAAGCGAATACAGTGTTGAATATTTAGAGAAAGATTGAGCTTTGTGAGTGATTTATTTCAGGAGATTTCGCGTGTAAACATTTCAAGCCGTGAATAAACTCCACGTGGTTTGTTTCGTTAAATAACGAGACATTATGGCGAGCACTTCTGCACAAGAAGACTACTAAACGACCGACTGTGTTAACTCGCTAATAGTTAAGGGTCAGTGACTGTTCAGGACGTTTAAAATCCCGGGTCCGACTAAATATCTTCTGGCCGCTTTTAGGTGTGAACTTGTTTCAGAGACAGTCAGTAACATTGCATAATTAGTGTAGGGATATTAAATAAGGACTTCATAGCCATTTTCTGTGTTTTAGAGACAATAAACCAGCTTACAGGAAATTTTAGACGTTTTTCAAACGAGTCATGCAAGAATACCGAACGCCCGATAGTTTAATTTTCAGATGCTGCCCAGGGATGGAGTTACGTGGCCTTTGCGTAGTAGATATTTAGCTGACTTTCCGTCAATGCTGCTTTTATCGGTTAAACCAGTATCTACCATCGCATAGTGAAGGGGCAGACAATCTGAAGCCTATCCAGGTGTGTGGACAGATTGTTTAAAGGATAGTGAGGACTGTTGGTCAAAGCATGATCGCTTGTATCCTTTAAAAGCTGCTACTTCACGTGCTCTATCCAGGTGTAGAAAGAGACTACTTGGTAAATTGTCGAATGCCGAGAACTATTTTACCATTTAATGCCAGTCAGTCTGTAACCATGGTATGTAAACAATTCTTAGAAAACCATGACATAAAGCGCTGTAGAATATCGAAATTTAACCTGAAAGAGAACCCTTCGGCAAGAGTGATGAAACAGCTTAGGCGACTTTGTAGATGTTAGTGTGAGAACTGTCATAATGCATGGATCGAAAACTTAAGAGAATTTTAAATAATACTGAATGAATTGCCACATTTGAGTATGGGGTCAATTTCCGTGCAAGTAATAGGGAAAACATTTGTGGTGGAGCCACAGTTGTCTGTGTCGAAGTGGCCACCTACCTGTGCTGAGGGAGAAATCCCAACTACGAAACTAGTGAGGGAAAAGTTAAAAGCTAGTGCTCAAAAAAGGTTACATAAGCATAATCGCAGAACACAAAAACCCCAGTTAAACACTAGAGTGAACACATCATCAGTGCCCAAAATTAAATAAAAAGTTAGATTAGTTCTATTATTTCTATTATAAGAACGAGGAACCATGGGAGGTTCTGGAAATACTTCACCCCAAAGATATGGTATTAAGGGACTCAAATATGGGAAAAATCAAAGACCGATATAGCTTTCACCACATGTAATCTGACAGAGTAATGATCACCAAAAAGGTAGACAAAAGGGCGACATGGGTTCGAATATTCCATGTAACCTTGATTTAAATACATATTATTAAACCAGCAAAACTTGATTGGAATATCCAACTTAGACATTAAGTACTTAGACATTAAGTACTAACAAAGACTAATAAATACAAGAAGTGACAGTAAAAAAAAATTTAGGTAGACTCAGTCAATAGCTGGTGTGGTTGCTATACCTGTAGATAATGTATCAATTGGCACAGAACAAGATACCAGTCTCTTCTCATAGAGTGCAGTTTATCATAAACTTTTATGCAGGGTTCTGTCTAATACAATTGTCATAGGTAGAGACATGATGCTGTCGTCTATGGTGATGATTGCTGGCTCGCTCAGTGGCACTCTGCTCTAATGTAAGCAAGCAAGCTGAAAAGGTGGCGTATGGAAACTCTTCTGAGCATGTTTACGCCACCGTTTCTCACTCGTCATTGCTTCTGGCAGTGACTATGTCTACTCGTCGTTCCGTCACGTGGTACCAACCTTGTCTTGTCACCTGAGAAAACGCCACATTCCTCTCCCACAAACCACTTGTCGTCTTGTAGTGCTGTGTCACGCGGCGACGGCAAGGGTGAGGTATGAACGTCGAAGGAATTTCCCTGTCTGCACCCCAGTAGCTATCTCGTGGCTGAACGTGAAAATTGGCCGAAATAGTGGCCACGGTTTGCAAGCCTGCATCCAGTGACGCAGACGCTACAGTCAGGCAGGGTGACGTGATGCCAGTCCAGGGGTGGTGCCTCCACTAAAGTTGGCGCTGGCTGTAGAACAGGAGCCGACATCAGCAATGGTAGTGGTGGCAGCAGTGGTAGCGCCAAGTCGACTTCCATTGGCTCCGGTCTGGATAGTGCTCTCCGTGGCTGGCGGAAGAGAGAGGAGAAAACTGCTGCCGTGCACCTCAGTAGCGCGCTGGGTCTGTGGCCAAATATTTCATAGCAGAATGACTGACTTACTTGTAAGAGCGCTGCAGTTGGTTCTGGCGATGGCTGATGTACAATGTAAGAAGAAGCTCCTAAGGCTTTCGATATAATACCATGCTCGCAATACTGTTTCTTGCCAAACACGTTAAAGAAGACTTCATCCTGTGGCTGAAATTTTGTCCAACCTAGCGGACAGAATTGTTTTCTTGGCAGCTGCAGAAGATGCAACATGGTACAGTGGTGACAAAAGTAAAATAATTCTGCTAGTGACTTCCCATCATGTGACGAGGAGTGGTAGGAAGAAAGAAAAATCTTTAATTGATTGGCGACTCCGTAGTGTCCTGTGCACTACGACCAGATAATGGGTATACTTGGAAGGAGAGACAGCATTGGTCGTATATTTTTGTTTATTATCGCAAAATCGATTTTCGGTCACTTAGTGACCATCATCAGTGCTGTAATTATAACTTAAATTAGTAAGCACTGGTGTCAATAAGCTTACGGCGGTCACATAGAGTCTATGTGATCGCCGTAAGCTTATTGACACCAGTGCATAATAATTTAAGTTAAGAATGAATTTTTCCCATGTGACTTTTGAAATTTTGAACGAAACGTTCAGCTTCACCATTAGAGTGAGGATGAAAAGGAGCAGTAGTCACGTGGTGTATGCTATTCGTGGCACAAAATTTTTGAAAACTGGCTGGCATGAATTGCAGTCCATTGTTCGAGACAGGGGACTCAGGAAAAACATCGAGACAAAAAAAGGCAAAGCCGATACCGTACTTACTTGGGATCACACATAGGGAACACCTCTTAGGCGCAGCCTGTTTAGCAGAACAGCAATTTGCACAGCATTCACAATAAACTTAACGTAATATGTTGATTTCCCCAGGACGGCCTCTATCTCCTTGATGTTAATGGAGCACTGTCAAATTTTTAATCGCAGACAAGCTCATGGGGGCGACAAAAGTAAATTTACTGTATCCACCTACCACCAACAACCATTGCATGTTCCAGAATGGAACCACGAAATCAATATGGATGCATTACCATGATCTGGACGGATGTGGCCACTCAAAAGAGCGTTGTAGCGAAGCTGATTGATGTTACGCACAAACATTGCAAAGAGAGGTCATTCGCTCTAGCTGTGCATCAACAGAAGAACATGTGAGCGCATGAAGAGCACGCGACACTGTGAGAGGAATTTCTTTCAAACTACATGGCCAACCATGGCTCACATACTGCAAAACAACCTGCAAAGTTAGGTCAGAAGCAGTTGCTGCGGCATATACCAAAAACTGAGAGTAAAATTTTGAACACTTTCCAAATCCTGATTATCGACTTGATAACATGTTACTTCAGATAAATCAAACAATGTGTTGGAACAGACCAGTGCCCAAGGCAGTAAGTCAGCATTCAAATGTTGGGCAGTGGGCCTATACAACAATTCATATGGGTAATTAGACAATATCAGAGCCCGATGTTGCAATTTTAATGGCGTCCGTGGAGCAACAAGCTTGGAAGCATTGAAAAAGGCCGTTAAAGAGCGATTATCTCTAAGAAAATTGAACTTACTATCATACATGTATTGGTGGAGCTTGGTAACATCATAGATAACGGCCAGCGCCTCATTTCAAACTGACTATAATTGCACTGCATTTGGTTGGGAGTTTTTAAGGCAAAATCAATAGGCCTATCAGGAGAATCAATTATATGGGAGAGCACAGCTTCAGTCCCATAACGAAATGCATTCACAGCTAATACAACAGGCTAACAAGGACCAAAATGAATTACACGACGACGACTTAACAATGAGTCCGTTAACTGCTGAAATGCGTTGACACTCTTGGGATCACACAGAGGAAACACCTCTTAGGCGCAGCCTGTTCAGCAGAACAGCAACTTGCACAGCATTCACAATAAACTTAACGTAATATATTGATTTCCCCATGACGGCCTCTATCTCCTTGATGTTAATGGAGCACTGTCAAATTTTTTATCGCAGACAAGCTAAATTAATAATAATAATAATAAATGTGCATTTATGGTATGTCTAAATATTCACGTAATTCATGGAAGAAGAAGTATTTTTTCCCTGTTACATTTTAAGCCAACCTCAGCGAGCACTTTAAATAAACACTCTACATTTGCCAAACGTTCAGCAAGTGTGTGACCCATGATGACGATATCATGTAGATTGTTTGTACAGGAAGGGACTTTGGCTGTTAACTATTCTAGGAAACGTCGAAAAATAGCAGCGGTTGAAGCAGTTCCGAATGGTAGCCTTTGAAACTGGAACAATATCAGGTTAGTATTTATCATAAAATATTGCCTTAACTGCTCATCCAGTGGCAGCTGTAAGTATGCTGCATGTAAGGCAGACTTGAAAAAGAATCTCCCCTGTTCCAGTCTGTCCATTTCTTCCTCTCGTTGTAGGAGAGTAAATGAATCCACAACAGATTGTGGGTTTACTGTTGCTTTAAAATCAGTACACAGACGTAAACTTCCTGATGGCTTTTGAGAATGGCCGAATGTGATACACACTGACTTGTAGAAATGGGTTGCACAACCCCTCTGTCTTGCCGTCACTGCATTTCCTGAGCAACTTGCTCGTACTGCACAGACGCTTCAAAATCATTATCTCTTCCTGAACCTGGCTCAGACAGTTAATGATACTTATTACATAAGTTAGAAACATTAATGTGAGGCTCTGAAACACTGATTTGTAATATAATGCCTTGAATGCACAGGTTAAACAAATTAGACAAGTCTAAACCAAAACTGTTTCCACTGTTCCTAGAACTAAGTACATGAAACCAAGCACATGTGACTTCACGAAAAGTTACTGGCAAATTATGAACGCCAAGTATTGATATTTCATGCCTGTTACAGGCAGGCAAAAAAGAAGTAGGCTTCTGCAGCTCGAGACTACCGATCTTTTCATATGTGCCTTTATTCATAAGGGAAACAGAAGCACCTGTGTTTAACGGAAATTGAATTGTCTTTTTAGCCAATCTTAATTCGACAACAAGTTTGTTCTGCTGCCTGTGTACTACAGCAGTAGATTTCTGCAGCATGCAAATATGAGCCTCCACTTCATCCCTCTCTAGTGGTAATGCTGACATAACATGCACTTGTTGATTGTTTCGTTGAAGCCAAGCGTCAGATTGGCACTGGACCTAGCCCAAGCCTCGGTTGCGTTACAAACACATTGTTTGAATATGACCTTATCTGCCACCCTCCAAACACTCTGCGACATGGAAAAGCTTCTCTGTCGTGATCTGAAAAGCACTGACAAGATTTCCTCACCGTATTCTGCAGCACACTGCGTGAACCACGAGACTGAAAGTTCTTACCTCTAGATTTATTTTTAGTAGGAGTCCTGTTTTTATTCTCTTTAATATTAGCATGGCCCTTAGACTGAGTGTCCTTTGCATTTTTAATAACACAAATCCACAGTCTCAAAATCAATTTCAGTTGGGTCCACAAAAGTTTATGATGTCACACTAAACAAAACTTTTTTCACATCTGGGTTTGGAAATTTAAAAATAGCTGAGTGAATACGTGCGTCTCACACGTATTAAGTGATTGCATCACATAACTTGACATAACTATAACTAAGACCACAAGAAAACTTGAACCCGCTAAGTCTTGTTAGCCCCGTAAGTTCAGCAAACCACTGTTTTAAAGTCTGCTCAGGCTTCTTCTTCATATGCAAAATTTTAAACTTTGCTGCGGTGACGTGCAGCTGAGTGTCAAAATGTTCACTGAGCAACCTAACAAGTTATTCGTAGGCCACAGTTTCTGGACGAGAACCGGGTCACAGTTTTAAACATAGACGGTTCCCTTCGGCTCCTATGGTTGAAGGAAAAAAAACGTCAGACCCGTAATGAAGTAGCTCGTATGCTGCAAAATGGGCCCCCACCTGTGCCCGATATTCTCACCAATACTCTTCGTTACTACTGAACGGACGAAACTTGTGTGCACCAATCGGTTGTGCTGCTGCTTGCTGAGTCATCTGTTGAACACTGAGCAGCAGTCGTTCAATTTCCCGCCCCTGAAACTGAACAGGTTTGCTGAGACACATTTCCTGTGGCGGCTCAGACAGGGTTTAAACATTTTAAATGACAGAGAGAAAAATTAAATTACACTGGGCAAACGCAAGGCTGACCACACACCATCGCCGACTATCTACTGAAACGAGTAAAGTCTATATAATCACCACACTCGTCGTCATTTGTTGCAATGGATGAAATAATGCTCGTCAGTACAGTGGTGGGTTCTTAGCTTTAATTCTGGAGGGGCCAAGATAATATTACAACACTTAAAATATTAAATCACTTTATTACAACTTGAATAAGATGAAATGCTTAACTTTTTTACAATCCATGTCCACAGGAACGACATGAGTATTTGTACTGTCACTGAACTTAAATGTATAACTTGATACAGAATAAGATACTAGTCTCTTCTCACAGAGTACAATCTACTATAGACTTTTACGCAGAGTTCCGCCTAATACTGTTGTCGTACAGCTGGGTCGATAGAGAGACGATGCTGGCTTCGTCGGCGCTGATTGCTGACTGGCTGAGTGACACTCCGCGCAGGCGTGAGCTGATGCGGTTGCGTATGGAAACTCCCTACAGCGACAGCCCCCCTTTGGCAACCTTGCACCTATTTATCGTTGGCAACGGGTACATGACATTTGGCTCCTTGGACCATAATGCTTAAGGAATCGCATCGTAACGCCTGGCATCAAGCCTTGCCGAATCTACATCGCCACATCGTTTTTTAGTTCCCTTTTCGCCTATTTTTTTATCGTTTTCTGTTCATTTTTGTTTCCGCTTTTACCATTCGTGCTTGTAGATCTTTCTGTTTCAGATGTCGGGTGGATGAAGAAGAATAGTAGAAAGAAGTTTTGTGAGCTCCTCTCAGATGCACAGGCTTGTGTGAGGCCCTGCATCCAGTTGAGGAGCGAGATGTTTGATTGTGATCCGTCGACCACTTTGAATGAAAGTGTCCGCACTTTCCAAAATTGCGGGAGCCACAGCTGTGTGCGTTCGGTCGGCACGCGGGCGATTAGACAGATTTGTGCGACCTAGTCGTGATAATGACAGATGCAGCTCAATAACTCACGTTTCTTTTGTTCACTGTCAGGTCTCCGTAGACATTCTGCAGTGACTGTGAGTATCTGTGATGCTCTGGTTTCCCCCCAAAAGAAACTCAATGAAAGGTCTCTGCTTGGAACGCACCTCTGTTGCAGACACCATTTTGATGGTTATGTATAATGCCGACACCTCTCAGAACTTCACGAAACTGTAGGGGCTGAAGCGGTAATATTCGTCTATGTCCCATAACAAATTCCGCATTTTTTCAACCGAAACTGGCCAAGAAAAACTATGTGTTGCATTTATTGTTCGCCCCAATATACTTTTATCCCAGATTACTGCAATGAACTATTTAAGAAACAAATACGCTGTTACAGAGACTTTGACAGTCAACAAATACCACGGAGCAGTTTATAAACAAATTACATAATATTTAACAAGTCGTTCCTGAAAAGACTCTGAATGTTTAACAAGTAAAACAGCGCAATATACACTTTTGCAGCAACATCCCTGCATTACATGTGTGTGTATGCGATAAAACGAGCTTGTTCTCCTGTTGGTAAAAATAATGACATCATAAGATCGCGGTATAAACTAAATTTATGACGTTATAGTAAAACTTCCCTGGTTTACCAGTTTCCAAGTACATAAAAATGCTGCACATATAACATATACTACTGTGCTACGAAGACACACTTAGATTACGAGGAACTCGCTGGATGAATGAAGGTTGAATATGACTAGCGTGCTGCCAGTAGGGTAGGCAACACTTGGAGCGCAGACGCGTTGAGGCTGGTGGTGAATCCACTGTGCCAGCCTACCTCCTCCAAAAATTTGCAATATTTTAACAATGTACGCATGATCGTCCCCGTCACGACCGATCTGGCTGCTGGAGGCAAAGACACTGGTACAACAGCAGATACCCAAGCAGAGCCGTCCCACCCAAGTAAATATCGACAAAGAGGCACTGACATGCTGGTGGAAATACGTGGGTGGCTTCGCAGACAAGCACCATCCCCTCCCCCCTTTCTCTTTGGACCAATAAAAAACAAGCTCCCCGAACCATCCTGCTGTTAATAATACATTAACTGTGTGGGCGACATCGGTCTTGGAGAGATAGCGTTCCTATGTGGAATAAAAGGCAGTGAGAAGATGATTAACCTAAAGTAACACAATATTTTAAACAAATATGAGGGTTATCCCAAAAGTGAGGTCTCCTATTTTTTATAAGTACATAGACCTGTTTATTTCTACAATGGTTTACATCAGTTTACAGCTTGAACACTTAGCTATTTTTCGACATAATCACCATTTCTGTCGATGCATTTTTGTAGACGCTGTGGCAGTTTTTGTACGCCCATGCTGTACTACCTAGCCGCCACACTGTTCAAAAAGTTATGAACGTCTTCTTTCACCTCGTCGTCGGAGCTGAATCGCTTTCCGGCCAAATGTTCTTTAACCTAGGGAACAGGTGATAGTTACTGGGCGCCAAGTCAGGACTATAGGGTGGGTGGGTGATTATGTTCCACTAAAACTGTTGCAGGAGAGCAACGGTTTGCCGAGTGATGGGTGGGCGAGCGTTGTCATGGAGAATGTGTACGCCCTTGCTCAACAATCCTCTTCTCCGGTTCTGAATTGCCCGTTTGAGATTTTTCAGAGTCTCACAGTATCTGTCAGCGTTAATTGTGGTCCCAGCGATTCAGCTCCAACGACGAGGTGAAAGAAGAGGTTCATAACTTTCTGAACAGCATGGCGGCGAGCTGGTAAGACATGGGCATACAAAAACTGCTTCAGCGTCTACAAAAATGCATCGACAGAAATGGTGATTACGTCGAAAAATACCTAAATGTTCAAGCTGTAAACTGATGTAAACCATCGCAGAAAAAATAGGTCTATGTATTTATAAAAAAATAGGAGACCTTACTTTTGGGATTACCCTCGTAACCTTGCATTATTAGTGTGTGACGTCATTATAAGACCCGTAATAACCACCAAAAAATCCGAACCATACAGAGTGAACACTAATAAAATCGACAAATTGCAGGGACGGATTCCTGATTGGAAATGGAAGGAAAAAAGTCCTAGTAACTTGCGCCTGGAAACACATCGTGGCCACGGTAGATAACTCTGACGAATGAAAGTTCTTCTAACAACATGCCGTGCGTTCCTTGTGTGTTGCAGGCTGTGATTGACGCAGCGTACTGTAAGCTGCAGAATGGTCTGGTACCCATGTCGGAAACAAGCCGAGATGGTGTTTGTGCATAGCCAAGCAGGTGGAAATGACAGAGGCTATACCAAAACAAGTAATCGTACAGACACCAAGCACATCACACAAAATTTCAAGTCCTTTTTGGGCATTTTTGCAATAATGGGTCCTTCCAGACATGAACATGCAGGGAGGCGGCGAACTGTGCGTACAGCAGGTTTATCTCAGTGATAAATACGTGGCTGGTTTCCTAGGATGACTCTGTTGGCCATCTGGGTGCATGGCGGAGGTAACCAGTGACTGTAACGAATTGACATTTCCAACTGAAGACTGTGGTGAGTGGCGGGTACAAAGAAATGTTCGGGCCAGCCAGCTAGTCAGTTCCTGCCTGCAATTGCGGGGACAAGTTCTGTCGGTAGCCCTCGCAGTGCCCTCAGGATAGCTGAATACTGAACTAATACTCAGTATGCATTGGGCTGTCTCCGCGATCATGTGTATTGCATATGTTCTCTGCAGAAAATTTAGCGATTCAATATCATTCATTGCCAAGTGTTGGCCGTATTGCTAACATATGAACTCCTACCAGTCCAGTTATTCCCAGATGTCCAAGATGGTGCACGCTGGAAGACACTTGCGTCCATGACTGCAGCTGGAGTCACAGCGGCAGACTTCTTCTGCCTCTGAGCGTTGGCGCTAGCGGTGTAGAAATGGATGGGGGCACTGCATGTGGGCATTTAGGAGGTGAGTGGGCTGTATGTACGAGTGTTTTCAATAATCCCGGGCGTATGGCCATGATAACCACTAAGATCTAGGTTTAGTGCTTATCACTATACTGCAGTGCACTCTGTCTTGTAGTGTATTTATTGTTGTTAGTATCTTATCACATGGTGGACCCTTTCCTTCTCCTCCTTCGTCCTGATGTTGCTGAGATAACAGACTTAGAAACTCTATTGTGCTTTATAAAATACACTTAGCAGACCCTTAGTGGTCGGGAATTACACAACAATGTCGGTATAAATTTTCACCAAAATTTTGAAATTCCAACTATCATTTCATGCAGCGCTGCTCCATTCCAATAGTGGTACTGTGAGCTCACATATCAATCGAACACCTTCGCAGATTGTTTAAGGGCATTGCGTCCAATCGAGCTAAAATCTGAAGTTCTCAGCTACCTCCAACGTACTAATGGACTTCCTACCAAACGATGTAACTGTGCCAGTATCCACCAATATGAGGCAAGGGGAAAAAAATTCAAAAGGGTTTGGAAACTGGGATACTGTGGGAGCGAGACCCTCTCTCAAAACTTGTGTGCGTGATAATACATGAGGGAGATGGCGAGTGGGTGCTCAATGTCCTGGCTGACGCGTACAGGAATACACAAAGACAGGATCGGAAGATTTTTAACAGTGTAATTTTGTGCCGTGGGTTTTGTTGACATCTATTTCGTGACGGTATTCCTTGCATGATCGGACAAAAAAAAACATCTATTTAGTTACTTCTTTTCAACGTATTATACAAGACCTGTATCTTCCAAAGCAGCAGAGAATGATGAGCTTTTCCCACCAAACAAAAGATAGATCCAACCCCTGTGTATTGAATTTTATAAATAGACAGTATATCTTTTGCTATGTAATTGACATTGATTTGAATTTCCTGTCGTAGGATCCTTCCTCTCCTGCACAGACTGAGTCTTTTTACTGCCAGTTTCCAGATGAGGGAGGGGAGGGGGAATGAGTGGGATGGAAGGGGTGGGCTGGGGATTAACAAGAGGGGAAGGGATTAATTAATACATCGATTTAATTAATTACTCAATTAATTTGATATCAAAGGTGTGCTTATATCGGCGAGGGATTTCCCAGATGGGTGGGGAAGGTGGAGGGGAGGAATAGGGGTGGGGGGTTTCTCATAAGGATGGATTATCCCTAGGGAGTCATAAATCAACCATCAGGGGTCACAAACCTCTTAACAGAACAGTAGGTTAAGGGGGGGGGGAAGAGGTCTTAAATCAAAGTTTACCCCTGAATGTATGCTTGCCCCTTAATGTATGCAACCCACACCAACAAATGTTCTCAGCACCATCGTTTCCCTAATACTAATATGATTTTAGCAAAGTGCAGTACCATCCAAGGAAAGGTCCCAGAATTGCTGTAGCTTACTGGAGGTTATAATGCACAGATAGTATTAAGAACAGAAAGGTGATTGAACCTAGACGTTAATGCAAACGAAATCCTAAGTTGAGATTAGAATATTTATCCTAAGGATAGGCTAGTGCCCATTGTGGAGGCGTGTACATTGCAGTACAGAATTCTATAAAATCTAACGAGGTTATCACAGATTCCAATTGTCAATTAATCTGGGTGAAGTTAGTTATCAGAGATCGCTCAAAAAAGATAATCGGATGCTTTTATATAGACCTACTTGATCAGGATATCTATTGGTAGAGCGCTTCAGACAGAACATGCAGAATATCGTTAGTAATTTTCCTGATCATGCTGTCGTAGTAGGGGGTGACTTCAACTTGCCAAGTATAGTATGGTTGTGTCGTACTATCAAAACTGGTGCCAGAGTCAGGGGTTCGTGTGACATTATTTTGAATATCTTTTCCGAAAATTTTATGAGCAGATTGCTAGAGAACCAATTCGTGAGGGTAATATCTTAGTCCTCCTGGCAACAGACCTGAAATTATCGAATCAGTTAACGTAGAAGGACGTATCAGTGATCATAAGGCTGTGATAGCATCTATTACAGCGGGTCGTACAAAAAATGTTAAGAATGGTAGGAAGATATTTTTGCTTAGCAAGAGTGACAGAATACAAATTTCAGAGTATCTGAGCAGTCAGCATCAAATACTATATTGTGTGCTGAGGACGAAGATGTGGAGAACAAATGGAAAAAATTTAAAGGCATCGTCCAGTATGTCCTAGACAAGTATCTTCCGAGTAAGGTCGTAAGAGATGGGAAAGACCCGCCATAACCTAATGGCAGTCTTAGAAAACTACTACGTAAATAAAGATAACTTCATCGCAAATTCAACAGAAGTAAAACACCTAGCTGGCAAACAGAAGCTGGACGAAGAGGAAATGAGCGTAAGGAGGGCAATGAGATAAGCGTTCAACGACCTGGAAAGTAAAAGTTTGTCAACCAATCTGTGTAGGAATCCTAAGAAGTTTTAGTCGTACGTGAAACCAGTAAGTGGGTCAAAATCATCTGTTCATTCGCTCAGTAAGCATACTGTCACCGAAAAGGAAGATTACAGAGAGAAGGCCGAAATGCTGAATTCGGTCTTCCAAAATTGTTTCACCGCGGAAGATCGTAACACGCCCCCCCCCCCCTTTAAATCGTCGTACGATCGTCGAAATGGCAGATATTGAGATAACCGATAGCGGAATAGAAAAACAATTACAATCGCTTAGTATTGAAAAGGCGTCAGGTTCAAATGGCTCTGAGCACTATGGGACTTAACATCTATGGTCTCCAGTCCCCTAGAACTTAGAACTACTTAAACCTAACTAACCTAAGGACATCACACAACACCCAGTCATCACGAGGCAGAGAAAATCCATGACCCCGCCGGGAATCGAACCCGGGAAAAAGGCGTCAGGATCACATTAAATCCCTATAAGATTCTACATAGATTATGAGAAAGAACTTGCTCCCCTCTAGCAATAATTTATCGTAGATGACTTGAGGAAAGAAGGGTATCTAGCAACTGGAAGAAAGCGAAAGCCATTCTCGTTTTCAAGGAGGGCCGTAGGACAGATGCACACAATTATATATCTACGTATATCGTTGAAGGCCATCTGTTGTAGAATTATGGGACATGTTTTATGCTCAAGAATTATGACATATTTGAAAAATGAAAATCTGCTCTATAAAAGTCTGCGAAACCCAGCTCGCTATGTCCTCCATGAGATCTACAGCGCCGTAGACAAAGGTGCTCAGGTTCATGCCGTGTTCCTTGACTTCAGGAAGCCATTTGACACCGTCCCGCACTGCCGTTTAGTGAAAAAAATACCATCTTATCGAATATCGGAGCAGATTTGCGACTGGATTTAAGACGTCCTTGCAGACAGAACTCAACATGTCGCTCTTAACGGAACAAAATCGACAGGTGTAAAGGTAATTTCCAGAGTACGCCATGGAGGTATGATAGGACCGATACTGTTAACAGTATCTATAAATGATTTAGCAGAAAGTGTCGGATGCTCTTTACGGCTGTTCGCAGATGATGTTGTTGTCTATAACCAAGTAGCAGCACCAGAAGATAGTAACTTATGACTTGCAGGCTCTGACAGTTCACCCTGAACGTAAATAAATGTAACATATTGCGCATAGATAAGAAAAGAAATCCACTGCTGTGCAGCTACATTATCGATGACAAAAAACGCTGAAAACTGTACCTACCGTAAAATAACTAGGACTAACTAGCCAGAGCGACGTTAAGAGCAATGACCACATAAAACAATTAGTGGCAAAAGCAGATGCCAGACTCAGATTCATAGGAAGAATCTTGATGAAATATAACTCATCTACGAAGGAAGTGGCTTATGAGGCGCTTTTTCGACCGATTCTTGAGCTTGGGTCATATATCTGGGATCTCTACCAGATAGAACTGATAGAAGATATAGAGAAGATCCAACGAAGAGCGGCAGTTCGTCATGGGATCGTTTGGCCGCCGCGAGAGCGTTACGGAGAAACTCAATAGACTCCACTGGCAGACGTTAAAGTGAGGCATTGTGCACCACCGAGAGATTTACTATTGAAATTTCGAAAGAGCACTTTTCGGGAACAGTCGGACAACATATTACTTCCCTCCACATAAGTCTTGTGCAATGACGACTAGGAGAAAATTCGAGAAATTAGAGCCAACACAGGTGATTACCAACAATCATTCTTCCCACGCTCTACTCGCGAGTGGAATAGGGTTGGACGGCTCAGTTAGCTGTAGAGAAAGTATCCTCCACCACACACTATTTGGTGACTTGCGGAGTGTGATATAAATGTAGATGTAGATAGCGAGTTTTAAATAGAAAAAAATCGTCCCATTCCAGGCATGGCCCATAACTTAAACAACGTACACTACTGGCCATTAAAATTG
The DNA here is from genome assembly GCF_021461395.2 of Schistocerca americana. Lineage (NCBI taxonomy): Eukaryota > Metazoa > Arthropoda > Insecta > Orthoptera > Acrididae > Schistocerca > Schistocerca americana. Next base: position 268,849,050 of record NC_060130.1, on the reverse strand, counting down.
CTACACCATGAAGATGACGTGCTACAGACGCGAAATTTAACCGACAGGAAGAAGATGATGTGATATGCTAATGATTAGCTTTTCAGAGCATTCACAAAAGTTTGGCGCCGGTGGCGACACCTACAACACGCTGACATGAGAAAAGTTTCCAACCGCTTTCTCATAGACAAACAGCAGTTGACCGGCGCTGCCTGGTGAAACGTTGTTGTGATGCCTCGTGTAAGGACGAGAAATGCGTACCATTACGTTTCCGACTTTGCTAAAGGTCGGATTGTAGCCTATCGCGATTGCGGTATATCGTATCGCAACATTGCTGCTCGCGTTGGTCGAGATCCAATGACTGTTAGCAGAAAGCGGAATCGGTGGGTTCAGGAGGGTAATACGGAACGCCGTGCTGGATCCCAACGGTCTCGTGTCACTAGCAGTCGAGATGACAGGCATCTTATCCGCATGGCTGTAACGGATCGTGCAGCCACGTCTCGATCCCTGAGTCAACAGATGGGAACGTTTGCAAGACAACAACCATCTGCACGAACAGTTCGACGACGTTTGCAGCAGCATGGACTATCAGCTCGGAGAATATGGTTACGGTTACCCTTGAAGCTGCATCACAAACAGGAGCGCCTGCGATGGTGTACTCAACGACGAACCTGGGTGTACGAATGGCAAAACGTCACATTTTCGGATGAATCCAGGTTCTGCTTACAGCATCATGATGGCCGCATCCGTGTTTGGCGACATCGCGGTGAACGCACATTGGAAGCCTGTATTCGTCATCGCCATACTGGCGTATCACCCGGCGTGATGGTATGGGGTGCCATTGGTTACACGTCTCGGTCACTTCTTGTCAGCCTTGACAGCACTTTGAACAGTGGACGTTACATTTCAGATGTGTTACGACCTGTGGCTCTACCCTTCAGTCCATCCCTGCGAAACCCTACATTTCAGCAGGATAATGCACGACCGCATGTTGCAGGTCCTGTACGGGTCTTTCTAGATACAGAAAATGTTCGACTGCTGCCCTGGCCAGCACTACTCTTGATGAACTGTGGTATCGTGTTGAAGCTGCATGGGCAGCTGTACCTGTACAAGCCATCCAAGCTCTGTTTGACTCAATGCCGAGGCGTATCAGGGCCGTTATTACGGCCAGAGGTGGTTGTTCTAGGTACTGATTTCTCAGGATCTATGCATCCAAATTGCGTGAAAATGTAATCACATGTCAGTTCTAGTATAATATATTTGTCCAATGAATACCCTTTTATCGTCTGCATTTCTTCTTGGTGTAGAAATTTTAATGGCCACTAGTGCACTTTGTAGTGCTATACAGTATACATAGTCTCTATACGCATCGTTCAGTTCCATCTAAAACTATTGCAACTGCCAGTGGCATAATGTGAGGGACGTCAGAAATTTTACTATTCGTTCTCCAATTTCTTCACATGCTGCATGGCTGCAAATTTAGGTCAAGGTGCTTCTTGATGTACAGAACAATGAATCCCATCTCTCGATCATTCTAATTTTTTGTTGTTTCAGTGTTAACTGAATCTTTCCGTACTGTGCTATAATATCATTTTATAGCGATTTTACAGCATCTGTCACTTATTCGACTGCATAATACATACCGAGATTTCTCATCCCTCTTTTCTGTCACTCCCATTCATTTGTAATGGCTTGTAACGATAGATCGCTAGAGTGTCTCTTTTTGTACAGGTAGCTACTGGACCTGTGAACACCATTCACACCACGAGCAAATAGCAAAGGGTAAAAAGCGCTGACACACACGATTCTGAGGTACTGAAGACAGTTGTGCTGAACAACAAAAATGCCACAGTGCAATACTAAATGAAATCTCACTCTGTACCGAGTACTTCTAGCAAGGAACGAGCAAAGCTGATACAGGCCGATCGCTGATCCACACGTGACCTGCATACCCAGCCGACGTGAAAGTCGCCACACTGTGGGAGACTTTGTTCAAATCCAACTAAATGAGAGGCTGTTTCTATTAGCAGTGAGGCAAGAGGGGTAGTGGCACAAATAATTTATTCAAAATGGTGGCTGGATTTTCCCCACCCCCTATGATATGACATTCCCTCTACCTCCTGGAAATGGCGCGTAATTTCGGCGGGAAATATGGTAGTTGGGCTATGTGCACTAACCTAACTCCCCCACCCCCACGATTTCACCCACCCCCTGTCCCTACTATGAAATCACCCCTGGAAATTGCACGAAATGGTCCACCTCAGTCCAGCTGCCAGAGAGGAAGAATAGGTTAGTGTACTTTATTTATTTTTTGTGGGAAATGGTAATTCTGTGGTGGAGAGGATGGCACAGTATTTAGTTAATTATTTAATTTATAGTTGACTTTGGCTACCTCCAGTAAGCTAACTCAGAGATGTGTGTGTTCATCTTGAAGTGCAGGGACCGACTGGGCTAGTTCACACTACTTCCACCAGAGGGTACTGTTGAACTCACTGCACTCCTCCCATTCATGCAATGTTACCCAACCCCCACTACCACCCCTCCTCTGGAAACAGTCATTCTCTGTCCAGCTCCCAGAGAGGACCACTATCTTACTGGATTTTATTTATTTTTGGTGGGAAACTGAAGTAAAGATGGTTCCTTATTACGCATGTATGTGCAGAGTGATACGCAAAAAGAACCTAAAATTATAATACGGCTCAAAATTGATGATATCACACAACTGGTGTTATTCTGATAGAAAATAAGTGACAATACTGCTCGAAACTAGTAGTAGGCGGACTCAATATAGTCAGTAACTCTACATAGGACGCTCAGTTCACCTACACTTCGAAATAAATCTCTCTGCTACACTTGTGAATTAGCAGGAAAAAGGCACAGTCTAAAACGGCAACTGAAACAACCCATACACATAAAAAATATGGAGTTTTAAGAAACGAGTAGTGCAGTAATATTAAAGAAATAGGACTACATACATACATGCTACTGTGGTGATCATCACTTTTCTGAAACGCTGAGTGGGCTTAGGTTATATTTGTTGCTGCAGTCAGGGATATAAAGGCTCTTATATTTTATTTTCCTTGCTTTTCGAGGCACCGTTCTGCAATGAGAAACCCACACTTATCTAAGTACACACGGCAAAATCAGAACAATTAGAAATCTAAAAGTTCATGACATATTTCGAATCCCACAACAGATCGTGAAAAAAAGCAAAGAAACACACAGACATACAGCAGATGTGATGCCTGATAGATTCTCACAGAATTCGAAGCACTGTCCTACAGACACGAAAAATGGCAGGAATTTTCAATGAATTTTCGATGTCCTATAACTACTGGTCTGGAGATGCTCTAAAGCCATAATGGCGGCTTCGGGACAGCACCCCACATGTCTAACCAGAGGAGGCTGGTCTGCTTGGACTTCTCTCTGAACACTTGCACAAAGAAGACATCACGTGGCTCCCTAACTATTCAGCATGGATGAAGAACTGAACGATCAACAGCAGTGTGCTTTTAAACGTTCTGGATGTGCTGACACTATCTGAAAGTCGGTCTCAGCTTAGTAAAATCAGGGTCATGTAGAAAAAACAATATGCTGGTCAAAGCTACTCTTCAATGCTTCTCACTTCTGATATCTATTTTCCCCCTCTTACCTATACATGCTAGAAACTCTTAGTGCTTAAATACGATCTCCTATGCATATTCCCATTCGTCAGATTCAGTAGTACACATTAAATGAGTGTTATTTCGCGTTAAGGTTTTCCAGAAGAATTTATCTGCATCCCTTCAGCTAGTTTGTTAGACTGGTCAAAGCTACTTTTTGTCGCTTCTCACTGGTGATACCTTCATACCTACTAGCTTTAATGGCCTGTCGATCATTGGATTTAATATCACATGAGAGATGTTCACAGTAACGCTTCTGAAAAAACTGATGGTGACGGTACATTGCTGTATAATCTAGTCCACATGATTTTAACGACGGAGTTCACTCAAAAATCCTTCCTAAACGTGCCTACAGGTCATGCACAAAGCACAGTCAACGCATGCGGAGCTGCCTGGGCTGAAGCTACGGCAGTGGCAGGCGCACTTGGCCTCAACTGCCTGGTGAGACAGAACGCGGAGTCCTATTCACAGGAGTGAAGTGGTCCCATCTGCATGATTCAAACACAAATATACACTGAGCCTCACGTGTATAGATGAACAAGAGTAAACAGAAGCTGTCACCAGTCTAAGACAAGAGCATACTTTCCCAACATCTTGTGTGTGTGTGGTATGCAGCCTGCGGTTCTCTCCATTAGTAAATAACGGACTCTGTCGATCATTTTCGCAGACAAAGTTATTCCTAAGATACAGCTCTCTAAACCCCCTGTTGTCAAAACTTTCAACAGCAGCCTCCAATAATACGACTATTTCCAGAGCATACTGCTGATGATGCTTAAAGCTTTCTCAGCAGACACAGAGAGGTAACAACTGTTGAAATTAAACAGTTCCTTGTAAACCAAATTCCTGTCCAGAATATCTCATGAACTGGTAAGCGTTCTGGCTTCAAAGACATTCCAGATCGCTGAGGGGAAATGGTTTCTGAAAACGGAAACATGGCTGCATTGGGAACAAACGGTCTGCTGGCCACCCCTTCCCAAATGCATATCCCCATCTCGTATTCATAGCAACCGAGTAAACACACGTTTTCACATCGCTAAGTATCGTAAAAAATGTGTACAACAGTATATCATATGCTGTATATTATGTCTATGATTTACGACACTAGAAATACGACAGTGCAGTGGTGTCACACTTCGTTGACAGCATAACGTTTCGTGAGAAATACATCACTTTTTTTTTTTTTCAAATGGAGTATATTCCCTTAATACGAATCTAAAAGTATCACTGATTTTGCAGCACACTATCCATTGAATCATTTACATTTGTGCAACAGCCTCACTCCTCCACGCATGTTTCGGAGCTACTGCAAGAGTAGATCGGGATTCGGGACTAAATCACAGCATTGTTGATTATTTACGCCCATGCACTGTTCGATAGTGAACCGATCTTGATACTGTGTTCCCTCGAGAGCAGAGTATATCCACATGGGTAGTACACATATGCATAGTGGTAATATTTATTTATAAGCAAATCCTGTACTTACACACTCATCCAACTATAGTACATCGATACTTTGGTAATTTGTGGTAAGATCTTATGGGACCAAACTGCTGAGATCATCGGTCACTGCCGGCCGGAGTGGCCGAGCGGATCTAGGCGCTTCAGTCTGGAACCGCGCGACCGCTACGGTCGCAGGTTCGAATCCTGCCTCGGGCATGGATGTATGTGATGTCTTTAGGTTAGTTAGGTTTAAGTAGTTCTAAGTTCTAGGGGACTGATGACCGCCCATAGTGCTCAGAACCATTTGAACGATTCCTCGGTCCCTAAGCTTACACACTTCTTAACTTAACGTAAACTAACTTACGCTAAGGACTACACATACACCCATGCTCGAGAGAGGACTCGAATCTCCGATGGGGGGAGCCGCGCGAACCATGACAGGACGCCCTATACCGCTCGGCTACCCCGCACAGCACCGTACATCGAGTGCCAATTAACAAACAAGTACAAGCCAGAACAAATCAGTGTCAATGTTTCCTCCAGCAACAGTAGTCATCTTACCACCTGTTACACCTCGATACAAACTGTAGCGCTTACAGTCTCTACCGAGCGAGGTGGCGCAGTGGTTAGACACTGGACTCGCATTCGGGAGGACGACGGTACAATCCCGCGCCCGGCCATCCTGATTTAGGTTTTCCGTGATTTCCCTAAATCGCTCCAGGCAAATGCCGGGTTGGTTCCTTTGAAAGGGCACGGCCGACCTCCTTCCCCATCCTTCCCTAATCCAATGAGACCGATGACCTCGCTGTCTGGTCTCCTTCCCCAAACAACCCCCCCCCCCCCCCCCAGTTGACCTATCAGCTTACAGTCTCTAGGTGACATACTGACGGGATTTGCGGTCACTTGCCTCCTAGACAGTTACTTCTTATTGGATGGAACACACGCCCCTTAAAAATTCACGCAAATGAATTTGAGCCTCACATATTTTTCTGCCTTAGCTCACCGACTTGTCAGTTCTTAGTGCTTGGATTGCTTTCCTTAAGATTCCTGCAAATGAACCCGAACCTCTTTCCGGGCAGGAAGGAGCGCCAGTCCCCAGCGCGAATCCGCCCGGCTGATTTGTGTCGAGGTCCGGTGAGCCGGCCAGTCTGTGGATGGTTTCAGGCGGTTTTCCATCTGCCTCGGCAAATGCGGGCTGGTTCCCCTTATTCCGCCTCAGCTACACTATGTCGGCGATTGCTGCGCAAACAAGTTCTCCACGTACGCGTACACCACCATTACTCTATCACGCAAACATAGGGGTTACACTCGTCTGGTGTGAGACGTTCCCTGGGGGGTCCACCGGGGGCTGAACCTCACAATAACCTTGGGTTCGGTGTGGGGCGGCGGAGGGGTGAAGTGGACTGCGGTAGTCGTCGTGGGGTTGTGGACCACTGCGGCTGCGGCGGGGACGGAACCTCTCCGTTGTTTCTAGGTCCCCGGTTAACATAAAATAACCCGAACCTGACATATGCATCCCACTTCAGCTCGCTCCAGATGCTTAGTGTCAGGAATTTTACTGCAGTTTACGCTTCCTATGACAGTGTACAGGATTTCTAGTCTTATTATGTGCAACAGATTTAAGTATGTTCAGGCCAACAACCTACTCCACTACAGGTCTTCCTGTATACTTGTAGCAACTCCATCACCTACGAACATCCCACATCTAAAAAAAAAATACACTGCAAGCGATTGTACAGCGCACGTTGGATGGTACATCACACCAGTATTATCGATTACTCTTCCATCCCAATCTCACACGCTGATCGAGTAAAACTATGCCTATACAGTATACATCCATACCTATCTTAATCCACCCTCACGGTTCAGAGAGAAATACGTCGCCTTTCCCAAAGATTTTTTTTTCCGTCACATAATCGAATGGAGTATGCCAACCTATACGAGCCTAGCATCATCCATGTGACGCTTTTTCTTCGCAAATTAGTCACCTAAGATGAACAGATGTGACCTCACAGGATTGGTAGACAGTGAATGCGCAGTGTCGAGTTGTCATATCAATGTTATTGCTCAGCGGTATGCATCATTTAATCACAAACAGGTCTATGCATGTTAATGTCGGGATAGCACCTCAGAATGACCTCAAAGTTATAGTGCAAATTGTGAATGAACAGTGAAATTAGAAGTGGGGCTCATTCAAATAGAGTGTGGGAAGCTGTGCAGCAAACTGGCGTATATATCGAGGGAGCCGGCCGCTGTGACCGAGCAGGTCTAGGCGCTTCAGTCTGGAACCGCGCGACCGCTACCGTCGCAGGTTCGAGTCCTGCCTCGGGCATGAATGTGTGTGATGTCCTTAGGTTAGTTAGATTTCAGTAGTTCTAAGTTCTAGGGGACTGATGACCTCTGATGTTAAGTCCCATAGTGCTCAGAGCCATTTGAACCATATCGAGGGACAGTTGACAGCCTAAGTGCGACACATTCTGTTTCGGCATTCCTGTCTGCGACAGCAGCAGTGTTAGTGACGCAATTACTCACTGTGCTTGGTATTGCTGCGTTAAAAGTAACGACTCGAGAGGTATGACACGACGTATTTCTAAAGCAACAAAGTGCAGTGAAGGCACGTCGTCTGCAGGAGTGGTACACACAGCAGTGGAGCGAGAGTAGACCTGTGATATTGTTTTGCTTAAGATAGTGGGAGCAATGCGTTACAGATGTGCTGTTCTTGATTTCGGTTACACAATCATTCTAAGATCAACGAAAGTCAGTTGCAAGTTGTTGCATGCTATACATGCGGAATTCAAAGCACACAAAGAAAGTTATTACCGATATACTGTTGGATAGTTTACAAACGTCAGTCAGTGCTATTTAAGTCTGTTGATGCTATGTGTGGTATTCCCTCCAACCAGTAACAAATGTTCCGTTAAAACTAGTCTTCCATGCCATATAAGTGCATACTGGCTCCATGCTGATTTCGAAATGTAATCTGCTTACGATGAAAATACAGCCCATCCAGTGAAGCAATGGAATCATATGACTGTAACATAGTTACCAAACGTCTGCCAGGGCTATTTAAGTAAAATGATGCTGTGTGTGATATTCCCTCCCATCATTAACAAATGCACCATTGTAACTACAGTCCTCCATGCCATACACATGCACAGGAAATGTAATTTGCTTAGGAAGAAGAAAGGTATCCAGTAACCCAGGGCTGCACTGGAATGAGATGCTTGTAACTTAATCTCCAAACGTCTCTTAGAGCTGTTTAAGTACAGTGATGATATGTGTGGTACTCCCTTCCGCCATTAACAAATGTTCCTTTAAAACTAGAGTCTTCCACGTCATATACATGCATACCGACTCCATTCTAATTTCGAAATGTAATTTGCCTACAAAGAAAAAGTACCCAGTAATCCTATGGTACTTGTGAATCAGTTGCGTGTAACATAGGTAACAAACAACTGTGAGGGCTATTTAAGTAATGTGACGCTGTATATTGTACGCCCCTCCATAATTAATAAATGTTTCATTAAAGCTACAGTCTTTCACACCATATATACCCTATATTGCTTTCTGAAATGTGCATTTAGACAGAATCAGACTTGAACAATCCATTTCCATAGTATTAAATCAGATTCTTTTTAACGAAGAGATCTTCCTATCACATTCCTACAGAAACAGGAAGAAATCGCGACACAGTCATTGCCAGGTAGGTAGATTTCCGATGAGATAATGACTAGATGTTTGAAATTCTAGGAAAATAAGAATAAGCTATAGAAAAAAGAATTGCAAGAACTGGTAGCTACTGTAGTATTCCAGGCAGCTGTTCCATCAGAATAGCAATTTTAAAGTCAGCCATTTCCAACCCGTATGGTTTTGATCACGGGGCTTTAGATGCTTTCCTGCTATCACATTTTACATGAAATGGAATTTAACAATTTAGCTATTATTACTGCAGAAAGAGATATAATTTTTTCTAGCATTCTATTCGCATGCGACATTCCAACCACTTAGAGGAAGCCTGCTATTTCTTATCTACATCCACCCCTACACCGCCACCCCTGGTAGGTCTAAGAGTTATACTTTCTGATACAGCTCCTCACAGCTTCTTCTAAGATACGGCCATTCTCTACGAGCTTCCTATCGTATTGCTACAAAGTGGGAAAAGTCTGTGATACAGTCACTCCAATTCCGTCAATTTTTTCGAAAGCGTTATTGTGAACATCTCTCGTGTGATGTTAAATCCAATGATCGCCAGACCATAAAAGCTTCCAGCAGAGACAGGTATGAAGGTATCACCAGTGAGACTGTGATCAGCGACAACACCCTTCTCTGTCAGGGCTGTAGTGAGACAGCCTGTTATAAGTTCTCACTCTCCATCTGGCAGGTTGGCGACTTCCAGAAGACTCTTGCACGACTGTGAGGTATACTACTATTCTACACATTTTTCGACTTCATTTGGTTGACGGAATATCGATTGTGATGTTTCGTTTGCATCGAGATGGTGAAACATCGGTGTAAGAGACATTTGCTGGTTCTCCAGACATCAGAAACACGTATGATTATGAGTATTAAAACCTGTGTTGACTTTGTAAAGTACAAATATTATCTGGAACATGTTATATCATTGACATCGATATTCGTCAAAAATGCGAGTGGAACTACCAGTTTCTTCTATTTTCCAGTATTCATGCAGAAGTCTTCGCAGATGAGATAAGTTTCTAGCTACTCAATGATTTGTAACTCATCACACGCTAAAGTTTCGGAATTACACTGTACAGGAGATCGGTAGCATATAGCTATGCGGTTGATATCAACAACAGTCGTGTAAATAGTATGATATTCCGGCAAACCATGTGGAAATACAAGAAATTCTGGAAATCTTCATACGCACAAAAGCGTCGCAAATGTCATCGTTTCTTGGCGTGTAAAATCGGACACTGCAGCTGATATCGGATTCAAGATCGGTGACTTAATTCATGACTGATGAAGCATTCCTCATCGACAGAGCTCAAAAAGTAAATATTCTTATAATCCAAGAGACTGGAGATGGTCGCAACTCGTTGCAGAAACCATGGCAGCGAGCAGGCGTGGAAGGAAACATTAGTGTCAGTGGACACCTTTGTGCTGGAGGAACCAGCCCAGCCTTTGTACACCAGTCCGCAGAGGGTGCCCCAATCACGCATCGTGCCAGTGCGTGCGGTGGCAATTGCCTCCTGACCGTAGGAAGCATGGATGGCAGACAAACCTCGCGGGGAATATCTATCACTGCGACCATATACGCCACATGTGTTTCTATTTTTGGGATCTGTGTGTCTTCGTGGTATTTGTGGGAACGCTGGCGGTCGATAGCTTTGTGCATGTTGTGGAAGTGATGAATCTGTATGGTGCAGAATATGAGCTGTGTTTGCTACAGCGACGTAGCGATATGGCATGGTAGTATAATCGTTTTTAGTGACATAGCCTAGTTAGTGATCGTCTTCACGCTGAAAAATTCAAGTGTTCTTCGACAGTAGCAGAGCAGTGTAATTGACTACGTATCTTTCGCAATAGTTTCCATATTTCATGATATGTAGACCACTGTTGCAGGCTTTAATGTCGGTGCAATATGACTGCTACATGTTTTTTTTTCGGTCTGTACAAAACTAATTTTCCGCCGATATTCTCGTGATTTGTCCATCTGTAGAAAGTGGCGAACAGTGCTCCCACACCAGCTGCAACATTTTGACAGGTAAATACATTAAGAACCAATCAAATAAGAACCAATGAGAACGGGAAGCACCATGACGTGAAGAGTCAAAAGATGTCCTTTTTGCGGGGCATAGGAGTCTCTAAGGATTAGTTCGAACAAGACATGGGCAGAACAAAGCATCTATGGAAAGTTATGTAACACCAGAGAATCACATAATGTCTTATTTGTACTAGTTTTCAGAGACAAGTCCAAGCAGACCTGCCTCCTTTGGTTTGGACAGGTGGGATGCTGCCCACAGTCGCCATTATGGCTTTAGAGGGTCTCTAGACCAGCAGTTGTAGGACGTCGAAAATTCACCAAATATTCCAGCCATTTTTCTCGTCTGTAGGACAGTGCTTCGAATTCTAGGGGAATCTATTAGACATCTAATCTGCTGTGTGTCTGTGTGTGTGTGTGTGTGTGTGTGTGTTTTTTTCATCATCTCTTGGTTGGTTGATTTGTGGGAGGGGACCAAACAGCTAGGTCAATCGGATTAGGGAAGGATGGGGAAGGAAATCAGGCATGCCCTTTCAAAAGAACCACCCCGGCATTTGACTGAAGCGACTTAGGGAAACCAAGGGAAACCTAAATCATGATGGCTGGATATGGGTTTGAACCATCCTCCTCCCGAATGTAAGTCCAGTGTGCTAACCACTGCACCACCTCATTCGGTCTACGATTGTTGTGGGGTTCGAAATGTGTCATGAACTTTTAGATACGTAATTGTTCTGACTTTCCCGTGTGTGCTCAGACACCAGTGTGGGATTCTCATTGTAGAACTTTGCGTCGAAAAGTGAGGAACATAAAAAATGAGTGCCTTAACATCACTGACTCCAGCAGCAAATATACACTAAGCCCACTCAGCGTTTCAGAAAAGTGATGATCGCCACAGTATCACGTATGCATGTAATCCGATATTTTTGTAACATTACTGCAGTTCTCGTTTTCTAACACTCCATAATTTAAATGCATATATCAGTTTACTGGGTTGTTTCAGTTATCGTTTTAGACTGAGGCTTTTTCCCATCAATTCACAAGTGGAGCAGAGAGATTTATTTCGACTTGTAGCTGAAGCAAGCGTCAAATATGTTGAGTTACTACTTATTTTGAGTCTGCCTAATGTGATATTTTATTAAAACTGTGTAAACGTAAACACGAGAAAGTTGTGTAATAGGGGAATTTATGACGTATGTCCGAGTGAGCTTGATTTTGTAAAAGGCAGCCAGATGGGGCTTTGCATATTAAGTTCATTAGTAATTTATTTTATGGGAAGGAATTGTATTTTGTTTTCATTAAATTTTATTTAATTTCGGAATTACGAAATTTGTAGTCTTAATTACTTGTGGTAATCTGACTGAATGACATTAGAAATTTCGCGAGTATAGAAGTTCTCGAGGTGATATAATTGGCTGCTTAACATGCAAGTCAATAGGAATTCAGTACTTCCCGCGCGTCTGAGAGGGCTTTGCACCTTAGATTCGTGAGTCTAGAAAGTCGCTAATATCTATGTTAACTCTCACTGATCAAATTTGCACCTAAACGAACAAATCGGCGCGTTTGACAGGTTCTCGTATAGTTGATGACAAGCGAATACAGTGTTGAATATTTTGAGAAAGTTTGAGCTTTGTGAGTGATTTATTTCAGGAGATTTCGCGTGTAAACATTTCAAGCCGTGAATAAACTCCACGTGGTTTGTTTCGTTAAATAACGAGACATTATGGCGAGCACTTCTGCACAAGAAGACTACTAAACGACCGACTGTGTTAACTCGCTAATAGTTAAGGGTCAGTGACTGTTCAGGACGTTTAAAATCCCGGGTCCGACTAAATATCTTCTGGCCGCTTTTAGGTGTGAACTTGTTTCAGAGACAGTCAGTAACATTGCATAATTAGTGTAGGGATATTAAATAAGGACTTCATAGCCATTTTCTGTGTTTTAGAGACAATAAACCAGCTTACAGGAAATTTTAGACGTTTTTCAAACGAGTCATGCAAGAATACCGAACGCCCGATAGTTTAATTTTCAGATGCTGCCCAGGGATGGAGTTACGTGGCCTTTGCGTAGTAGATATTTAGCTGACTTTCCGTCAATGCTGCTTTTATCGGTTAAACCAGTATCTACCATCGCATAGTGAAGGGGCAGACAATCTGAAGCCTATCCAGGTGTGTGGACAGATTGTTTAAAGGATAGTGAGGACTGTTGGTCAAAGCATGATCGCTTGTATCCTTTAAAAGCTGCTACTTCACGTGCTCTATCCAGGTGTAGAAAGAGACTACTTGGTAAATTGTCGAATGCCGAGAACTATTTTACCATTTAATGCCAGTCAGTCTGTAACCATGGTATGTAAACAATTCTTAGAAAACCATGACATAAAGCGCTGTAGAATATCGAAATTTAACCTGAAAGAGAACCCTTCGGCAAGAGTGATGAAACAGCTTAGGCGACTTTGTAGATGTTAGTGTGAGAACTGTCATAATGCATGGATCGAAAACTTAAGAGAATTTTAAATAATACTGAATGAATTGCCACATTTGAGTATGGGGTCAATTTCCGTGCAAGTAATAGGGAAAACATTTGTGGTGGAGCCACAGTTGTCTGTGTCGAAGTGGCCACCTACCTGTGCTGAGGGAGAAATCCCAACTACGAAACTAGTGAGGGAAAAGTTAAAAGCTAGTGCTCAAAAAAGGTTACATAAGCATAATCGCAGAACACAAAAACCCCAGTTAAACACTAGAGTGAACACATCATCAGTGCCCAAAATTAAATAAAAAGTTAGATTAGTTCTATTATTTCTATTATAAGAACGAGGAACCATGGGAGGTTCTGGAAATACTTCACCCCAAAGATATGGTATTAAGGGACTCAAATATGGGAAAAATCAAAGACCTGTATAGCTTTTACCACATGTAACCTGACAGAGTAATGATCACCAAAAAGGTAGACAAAAGGGCGACATGGGTTCGAATATTCCATGTAAGCTTGATTTAAATACATATTATTAAACCAGCAAAACTTGATTGGAATCTCCAACTTAGACATTAAGTATTTAGACATTAAGTACTAACTAAGACTAATGAATACAAGAAGTGACAGTAAAAAAAAATTTAGGTAGGCTCAGTCAATAGCTGGCGTGGTTGCTATACCTGGAGATAAAATTGTCACACCAGACAAAATAACACTCGTTGGTACAGGGGTGGGCTCTTAGCTTTATTCCTGGAATGGCCAATATGATATTACACTATTTAAAATATTATATCACTTTATCATAACTTTAACAAGATGAAATAGTTAACTTTGTTACAATCTATGTCCACAAGAATGTCATGAGTATTTGTAATGTCACTGTACGTTAACGTATCAATTGGCACAGAACAAGATACCAGTCTCTTCTCATAGAGTGCAGTTTATCATAAACTTTTATGCAGGGTTCTGTCTAATACAATTGTCATAGGTAGAGACATGATGCTGTCGTCTATGGTGATGATTGCTGGCTCGCTCAGTGGCACTCTGCTCTAATGTAAGCAAGCAAGCTGAAAAGGTGGCGTATGGAAACTCTTCTGAGCATGTTTACGCCACCGTTTCTCACTCGTCATTGCTTCTGGCAGTGACTATGTCTACTCGTCGTTCCATCACGTGGTACCAACCTTGTCTTGTCACCTGAGAAAACGCCACATTCCTCTCCCACAAACCACTTGTCGTCTTGTAGTGCTGTGTCACGCGGCGACGGCAAGGGTGAGGTATGAACGTCGAAGGAATTTCCCTGTCTGCACCCCAGTAGCTATCTCGTGGCTGAACGTGAAAATTGGCCGAAATAGTGTCCACGGTTTGCAAGCCTGCATCCAGTGACGCAGACGCTACAGTCAGGCAGGGTGACGTGATGCCAGTCCAGGGGTGGTGCCTCCACTAAAGTTGGCGCTGGCTGTAGAACAGGAGCCGACATCAGCAATGGTAGTGGTGGCAGCAGTGGTAGCGCCAAGTCGACTTCCATTGGCTCCGGTCTGGATAGTGCTCTCCGTGGCTGGCGGAAGAGAGAGGAGAAAACTGCTGCCGTGCACCTCAGTAGCGCGCTGGGTCTGTGGCCAAATATTTCATAGCAGAATGGCTGACTTACTTGTAAGAGCGCTGCAATTGGTTCTGGCGATGGCTGATGTACAATGTAAGAAGAAGCTCCTAAGGCTTTCGATATAATACCATGCTCGCAATACTGTTTCTTGCCAAACACGTTAAAGAAGACTTCATCCTGTGGCTGAAATTTTGTCCATCCTAGCGGACAGAATTGTTTTCTTGGCAGCTGCAGAAGATGCAACATGGTACAGTAGTGACAAAAGTAAAATAATTCTGCTAGTGACTTCCCATCATGTGACGAGGAGTGGTAGGAAGAAAGAAAAATCTTTAATTGATTGGCGACTCCATAGTGTCCTGTGCACTACGACCAGATAATGGGTATACTTGGAAGGAGAGACAGCATTGGTCGTATATTTTTGTTTATTATCGCAAAATCGATTTTCGGTCACTTAGTGACCATCTTCAGTGCTGTAATTATAACTTAAATTAGCAAGCACTGGTGTCAATAAGCTTACGGCGATCACATAGAGTCTATGTGATCGCCGTAAGCTTATTGACACCAGTGCTTAATAATTTAAGTTAAGAATGAATTTTTCCCATGTGACTTTTGAAATTTTGAACGAAACGTTCAGCTTCACCATTGGAGTGAGGATGAAAAGGAGCAGTAGTCACGTGGTGTATGCTATTCGTGGCACAAAATTTTTGAAAACTGGCTGGCATGAATTGCAGTCCATTGTTCGAGACAGGGGACTCAGGAAAAACATCGAGACAAAAAAAGGCAAAGCCGATACCGTACTTACTTGGGATCACACAAAGGGAACACCTCTTAGGCGCAGCCTGTTTAGCAGAACAGCAATTTGCACAGCATTCACAATAAACTTAACGTAATATGTTGATTTCCCCAGGACGGCTTCTATCTCCTTGATGTTAATGGAGCACTGTCAAATTTTTAATCGCAGACAAGCTCATGGGGGCGACAAAAGTAAATTTACTGTATCCATCTACCACCAACAACCATTGCATGTTCCAGAATGGAACCACGAAATCAATATGGATGCATTACCATGACCTGGACGGATGTGGCCACTCAAAAAAGCGTTGCAGCGACGCTGATTGATGTTACACACAAACATTGCAAAGAGAGGTCATTCGCTCTAGCTGTGCATCAACAGAAGGACATGTGAGCGCATGAAGAGCACGCGACATTGTGAGAGGAATTTCTTTCAAACTACATGGCCAACCTTGGCTCACATACTGCAAAACAACCTGCAAAGTTAGGTCAGAAGCAGTTGCTGCGGCATATACCAAAAACTGAGAGTAAAATTTTGAACACTTTCCAAATCCTGATTATCGACTTGATAACATGTTACTTCAGATAAATCAAACAATGTGTTGGAACAGACCAGTGCCCAAGGCAGTAAGTCAGCATTCAAATGTTGGGCAGTGGGCCTATACAACAATTCATATGGGTAATTAGACAATATCAGAGCCCGATGTTGCAATTTTAGTGGCGTCCGTGGAGCAACAAGCTTGGAAGCATTGAAAAAGGCCGTTAAAGAGCGATTATCTCTAAGAAAATTGAACTTACTATCATACATGTATTGGTGGAGCTTGGTAACATCAGAGATAACGGCCAGCGCCTCATTTCAAACTGACTATAATTGCACTGCATTTTGTTGGGAGTTTTTAAGGCAAAAGCAATAGGTCTATCAGGAGAATCAATTATATGGGAGAGCACAGCTTCAGTCCCATAACGAAATGCATTCACAGCTAATACAACAGGCTAACAAGGACCAAAATGAATTACACGACGACGACTTAACAATGAGTCCGTTAACTGCTGAAATGCGTTGACACTCTTGGGATCACACAGAGGAAACACCTCTTAGGCGCAGCCTGTTCAGCAGAACAGCAATTTGCACAGCATTCACAATAAACTTAACGTAATATATTGATTTCCCCATGACGGCCTCTATCTCCTTGATGTTAATGGAGCACTGTCAAATTTTTTATCGCAGACAAGCTAAATTAATAATAATAATAATAAATGTGCATTTATGGTATGTCTAAATATTCACGTAATTCATGGAAGAAGAAGTATTTTTTCCCTGTTACATTTTAAGCCAACCTCAGCGAGCACTTTAAATAAACACTCTACATTTGCCAAACGTTCAGCAAGTGTGTGACCCATGATGACGATATCATGTAGATTGTTTGTATAGGAAGGGACATTGGTTGTCAACTATTCTAGGAAACGTCGAAAAATAGCAGCAGTTGAAGCAATTCCGAATGGTAGCCTTTGAAACTGGAACAATACCAGGTGAGTATTTATCATAAAATATTGCCTTAACTGCTCATCCAGTGGCAGCTGTAAGTATGCTGCATGTAAGGCAATCTTGAAAAAGAATCTCCCCTGTTCCAGTCTGTCCATCTCTTCCTCTCGTTGTAAGAGAGAAAATGTATCCACAACAGATTGTGGGTTTACTGTTGCTTTAAAATCAGTACACAGACGTAAACTTCCTGATGGCTTTTGAGAATGGCCGAATGAGATACACACTGACTTGTAGAAATGGGTTGCACAACCCCTCTGTCTTGCCGTCACTGCATTTCCTGAGCAACTTTCTTGTACTGCACAGACGCTTCAAAATCATTGTCTCTTCCTGAACCTGGCTCAGACAGTTAATGATACTTATTACAAAAGTTAGAAACATTAATGTGAGGCTCTGAAACACTGATTTGTAATATAATGCCTTGAATGCACAGGTTAAACAAATCAGACAAGTCTAAACCAAAACTGTTTCCACTGTTCCTAGAACTAAGTACATGAAACCAAACACATGTGACTTCACGAAAAGTTACTGGCAAATTACGAACGCCAAGTATTGATATTTCATGCCTGTTACAGGCAGGCAAAAAAGAAGTAGGCTTCTGCAGCTCGAGACTACCGATCTTTTCATATGTGCCTTTATTCATAAGGGAAACAGAAGCACCTGTGTTTAACGGAAATTGAATTGTCTTTTTAGCCAATCTTAATTCGACAACAAGTTTGTTCTGCTGCCTGTGTACTACAGCAGTAGATTTCTGCAGCATGCAAATATGAGCCTCCACTTCATCCCTCTCTAGTGGTAATGCTGACATAACATGCACTTGTTGATTGTTTCGTTGAAGCCAAGTGTCAGATTGGCACTGGACCTAGCCCAAGCCTCGGTTGCGTTACAAACACATTGTTTAAATATGACCTTATCTGCCACCCTCCAAACACTCTGCGACATGGAAAAGCTTCTCTGTCGTGATCTGAAAAGCACTGACAAGATTTCCTCACCGTATTCTGCAGCACACTGCGTGAACCACGAGACTGAAAGTTTTTACCTCTACATTTATTTTTAGTAGGAGTCCTGTTTTTATTCTCTTTAATATTAGCATGGCCTTTAGACTGAGTGTCCTTTGCATTTTTAATAACACAAATCCACAGTCTCAAAATCAATT
Source organism: Schistocerca americana (assembly GCF_021461395.2). Taxonomy (NCBI): domain Eukaryota; kingdom Metazoa; phylum Arthropoda; class Insecta; order Orthoptera; family Acrididae; genus Schistocerca; species Schistocerca americana. Next base: position 268,830,693 of record NC_060130.1, on the reverse strand, counting down.
TCAGTTGGGTCCACAACAGTTTGTGGTGTCACACTACACAAAACTTTTTTCACATCTGGGTTTGGAAATTTGAAAATAGCTGAGTGAATACGTGCGTCTCACACGTATTAAGTGATTGCATCACATAACTTGACATAACTATAACTAAGACCACAAGAAAACTTGAACCCGCTAAGTCTTGTTAGCCCCGTAAGTTCAGCAAACCACTGTTTTAAAGTCTGCTCAGGCTTCTTCTTCATATGCAAAATTTTAAACTTTGCTGCGGTGACGTGCAGCTGAGTGTCAAAATGTTCACTGAGCAGCCTAACAAGTTATTCGTAGGCCACAGTTTCTGGACGAGAACTGGGTCACAGTTTTAAACATAGACGGTTCCCTTCGGCTCCTATGGTTGAAGGAAAAAAAACGTCAGACCCGTAATGAAGTAGCTCGTATGCTGCAAAATGGGCCCCCACCTGTGCCCGATATTCTCACCAATACTCTTCGTTACTACTGAACGGACGAAACTTGTGTGCACCAATCGGTAGTGCTGCTGCTTGCTGAGTCATCTGTTGAACACTGAGCAGCAGTCGTTCAATTTCCCGCCCCTGAAACTGAACAGGTTTGCTTAGACACATTTCCTGTGGCGGCTCAGACAGGGTTTAAACATTTTAAATGACAGAGAGAAAAATTAAATTACACTGGGCAAACGCAAGGCTGACCACACACCATCGCCGACTATGTACTGAAACGAGTAAAGTCTATATAATCACCACACTCGTCGTCATTTGTTGCAATGGATGAAATAATGCTCGTCAGTACAGTGGTGGGTTCTTAGCTTTAATTCTGGAGGGGCCAAGATAATATAACAACACTTAAAATATTAAATCACTTTATTACAACTTGAATAAGATGAAATGCTTAACTTTTTTACAATCCATGTCCACAGGAACGACATGAGTATTTGTACTGTCACTGAACTTAAATGTATAACTTGATACAGAATAAGATACTAGTCTCTTCTCACAGAGTACAATCTACTATAGACTTTTACGCAGAGTTCCGCCTAATACTGTTGTCGTACAGCTGGGTCGATAGAGAGACGATGCTGGCTTCGTCGGCGCTGATTGCTGACTGGCTGAGTGACACTCCGCGCAGGCGTGAGCTGATGCGGTTGCGTATGGAAACTCCCTACAGCGACAGCCCCCCTTTGGCAACCTTGCACCTATTTATCGTTGGCAACGGGTACATGACATTTGGCTCCTTGGCCCATAATGCTTAAGGAATCGCATCGTAACGCCTGGCATCAAGTATTGCCGAATCTACAACGCCACATCGTTTTTTAGTTCCCTTTTCGCCTATTTTTTTATCGCTTTCTGTTCATTTTTGTTTCCGCTTTTACCATTCGTGCTTGTAGATCTTTCTGTTTCAGATGTCGGGTGGATGAAGAAGAATAGTAGAAAGAAGTTTTGTGAGCTCCTCTCAGATGCACAGGCTTGTGTGAGGCCCTGCATCCAGTTGAGGAGCGAGATGTTTGATTGTGATCCGTCGAAAGTGTCCGCACTTTCCAAAATTGCGGGAGTCACAGCTGTGTGCGTTCGGTCGGCACGCGGGCGATTAGACAGATTTGTGCGACCTAGTCGTGATAATGACAGATGCAGCTCAATAACTCACGTTTCTTTTGTTCACTGTCAGGTCTCCGTAGACATTCTGCAGTGACTGTGAGTATCTGTGATGCTCTGGTTTCCCCCCAAAAGAAACTCAATGAAAGGTCTCTGCTTGGAACGCACCTCTGTTGCAGACACCATTTTGATGGTTATGTATAATGCCGACACCTCTCAGAACTTCACGAAACCGTAGGGGCTGAAGCGGTAATATTCGTCTATGTCCCATAACAAATTCCGCATTTTTTCAACCGAAACTGGCCAAGAAAAAACTATGTGTTGCATTTATTGTTCGCCCCAATATACTTTTATCCCAGATTACTGCAATGAAGTATTTAACAAACAAATACGCTGTTACAGAGACTTTGACAGTCAACAAATACCACGGAGCAGTTTATAAACAAATTACATAATATTTAACAAGTCGTTCCTGAAAAGACTCTGAATGTTTAACAAATAAAACAGCGCAATATACACTTTTGCAGCAACATCCCTGCATTACATGTGTGTGTATGCGATAAAACGAGCTTGTTCTCCAGTTGGTAAAAATAATGACTTCCCTGGTTTACCAGTTTCCAAGTACATAAAAATGCTGCACATATAACATATACTACTGTGCTACGAAGACACACTTAGATTACGAGGAACTCGCTGGATGAATGAAGGTTGAATATGACTAGCGTGCTGCCAGTAGGGTAGGCAACACTTGGAGCGCAGACGCGTTGAGGCTGGTGGTGAATCCACTGTGCCAGCCTACCTCCTCCAAAAATTTGCAATATTTTAACAATGTACGCATGATCGTCCCCGTCACGACCGATCTGGCTGCTGGAGGCAAAGACACTGGTACAACAGCAGATACCCAAGCAGAGCCGTCCCACCCAAGTAAATATCGACAAAGAGGCACTGACATGCTGGTGGAAATACGTGGGTGGCTTCGCAGACAAGCATCATCCCCTCCCCCCTTTCTCTTTGGACCAATAAAAAACAAGCTCCCCGAACCATCCTGCTGTTAATAATACATTAACTGTGTGGGCGACATCGGTCTTGGAGAGATAGCGTTCCTATGTGGAATAAAAGGCAGTGAGAAGATGATTAACCTAAAGTAACACAATATTTTAAACAAATATGAGGGTTATCCCAAAAGTGAGGTCTCCTATTTTTTATAAGTACATAGACCTGTTTATTTCTACAATGGTTTACATCAGTTTACAGCTTGAACACTTAGCTATTTTTCGACATAATCACCATTTCTGTCGATGCATTTTTGTAGACGCTGTGGCAGTTTTTGTACGCCCATGCTGTACTACCTAGCCGCCACGCTGTTCAAAAAGTTATGAACGTCTTCTTTCACCTCGTCGTCGGAGCTGAATCGCTTTCCGGCCAAATGTTCTTTAACCTAGGGAACAGGTGATAATTACTGGGCGCCAAGTCAGGACTATAGGGTGGGTGGGTGATTATGTTCCACTAAAACTGTTGCAGGAGAGCAACGGTTTGCCGAGTGATGGGTGGGCGAGCGTTGTCATGGAGAATGTGTACGCCCTTGCTCAACAATCCTCTTCTCCGGTTCTGAATTGCCCGTTTGAGATTTTTCAGAGTCTCACAGTGTCTGTCAGCGTTAATTGTGGTCCTAGCGATTCAGCTCCGCGACGAGGTGAAAGAAGAGGTTCATAACTTTCTGAACAGCATGGCGGCGAGCTGGTAAGACATGGGCATACAAAAACTGCTTCAGCGTCTACAAAAATGCATCGACAGAAATGGTGATTACGTCGAAAAATACCTAAATGTTCAAGCTGTAAACTGATGTAAACCATCGCAGAAAAAACAGGTCTATGTACTTATAAAAAAATAGGAGACCTTACTTTTGGGATTACCCTCATATTTGTTTAAAATATTGTGTTACTTTACACTAATAAAATCGACAAATTGCAGGGACGGATTCCTGATTGGAAATGGAAGGAAAAAAGTCCTAGTAACTTGCGCCTGGAAACACATCGTTGCCACGGTAGATAACTCTGACGAATGAAAGTTCTTCTAACAACATGCCGTGCGTTCCTTGTGTGTTGCAGGCTGTGATTGACGCAGCGTACTGTAAGCTGCAGAATGGTCTGGTACCCATGTCGGAAACAAGCCGAGATGGTGTTTGTGCATAGCCAAGCAGGTGGAAATGACAGAGGCTATACCAAAACAAGTAATCGTACAGACACCAAGCACATCACACAAAATTTCAAGTCCTTTTTGGGCATTTTTGCAATAATGGGTCCTTCCAGACATGAACATGCAGGGAGGCGGCGAACTGTGCGTACACCAGGTTTGGAGGACCGGGTTGTAGAGGATATTGCGACGAACACTAGTACAATATCCAGGCAAGTAATCTGCCAACACTGTGTAAGTCAAAGTGCGATTATATATATCCGGCATCGCAGCCCCTACTATCCCTATCACCTGCAATCTCATGGAGGCCAGTTTGAACATGTGTTGGGACGTGGATGCGATGCAGCTCTGTACTGTCTTCCCGGGCGATCTGTTGCACTCACAACGTCCATTTCCGGACATATAATCACAGGACTTTTTTTCCTCCAATTCCAGTCAAAAATCAATCTCTGCAGTTTGTCGGTTTCATTAATGATCAACCTTATACACGTACCAACCATCCAAATGAGACTGAGTAATGGCCATAGTGCAGCATAAATAAACTGTTTCTACATGTTAATGTTGGAGATAACATCTTGGACCTACTGATAACAAACAGACCCGAACTTTTCGACTCTGTAAGGGAATCAGTGGCCATAACCTTGTTGCAGCATCCCTGAATATGTAAGTAAATAGGAATATTAAAAAAAGGGAGGAAGGTTTATCTGTTTAGCAAGAGTAATAGGAGGCAGATTTCAGACTACCTAACAGATCAAAACGAAAATTTCTGTTCCGACACTGACAATGTTGAGTGGTTATGGAAAAAGTTCAAGGCAATCGTAAAATACGTTTTAGACAGGTACGTGCCGAGTAAAACTGTGAGGGACGGGAAAAACCCACCGTGGTTTAACAACAAAGTTAGGAAACAACTGCGAAAGCAAAGAGAGCTTCACTGCAAATTTAAACGCAGCCAAAACCTCTCAGACAAGCAGAAGCTAAACGACGTCAAAGTTAGCGTAAGGAGGCCTATGCGTGAAGCGTTCAGTGAATTCGGAAGTAAAATTCTATGTACCGACTTTACAGAAAATCCTAGGAAGTTCTGGTCTTACGTTAAATCAGTAAGTGGATCGAAACAGCATATCTAGACGCTCTGGGATGATAATGGCATTGAAACAGAGGATGACACGCGTAGGGTGACCATACGTCCCGATTAATCGGGATTGTCCCGTTTTTTGAGACTAAAAAATTTGTCCCGACTTTTTTTTAAAAACAAGCAATAGTCCCGATTTTCAAGGATTATTTTCAGACATTTACAAAGTGGTTAAAATATTTTCTGAGTGTCAATTTTATAAACTATTAATTGAAACTGACATTTCGTACGTTGGTACCCCCTGATAATGTACAGCTTAAGCACTAATATTGTTGCGTACTCTTACTTTTCTTTGCTTTTGCTTGCCATTGTTGTCAGAACTCAGTATAAGAGATGGGCAAACTGAAACACGTAAATGTTTCGAAACAAATGAAACAGTACAATGCAATGTTTCGATACGCTGTTTCGAAACAGTGAAACAGTTTGTGTTTTGTAATCTAATATCCCTACACATTTTATCATCTTGAATGTCTACTGTATAGCTATGTCCATATAAACACAAATGAGGTGCGAGAGCGCTAATCATATCGCAGAAAGTATGAAACTATCACTTACGTGTCTAGGCAGTTTCGTATTTCCTGCAGCAAATGCGCTGCTTTCGTGGCGTGTGACTTTCATACTTTTCAATTGGCTGAGGACAGCCGTAGCTGAAGATAGAAGAACCACCACGAACGTAACTGGAGGTGGGAGCAAACTGCAGAAACAATGGATATGCTACTGGGATTCCCACATTCCGTTAGTATGGATAATATACCCATCCTGCTAATTTCCACGCACACAAAGGGAATCATTGTGGATAATAGGCACAGTGACTATAGACTCACAAGTAACGCCAAATAATTAGAATAAATAACAAAATATACAGAAAAAAATTTTGTCTTTCAACGTGTTTCGAACCGTTACTATAAATTCACGATGCTTCCCAGCCGTTCCTGTTCACCATTACACTATCAGTGATATGTCAAACAAATTGCTTGCAAGTATATCTACATCAAATTTATGTATGTGTCTAATAACTGTCAATCTACGCCTTTTTTTATTCAAAATGTTGTAGGCTTACTTGCGTTTCTTAATATGATTATTGCAGATGAACAGAGAAGCGTATGTTATAAAAAAAGTGTAATTTAACTAAATGATTTTCACATATTTATTATTTTGCATGTGAATACTATGAGTTGTTTTACTGTTTTGTTAGTGTTTAAAAAGTAGATGTTAGGCCATTTCGGAATAGGACAGTCAGCTAGAAACGAAGCTTTATTTTCGGATATCTTAAGCACCATGCTATTTCCTGTCAAAAAGATTTCGACACTCTTGAAAGTGTTTCATGAAGTGGTATGTTGTGTTTCAGTACCTGTGCCGAGCCCTAATCTCGTCCGACTGTGACACAGAGCGGAATGAAACCTCCCTGTTTCGATACAATTAGTCCGTTCCAAGCACAGGTGGACTGAAACAGCCTTATTTTGAAACAACGATACAGTTTCTGTGTCTGGCTCGAGATCGAATCTGGTCCGGTTATCCGAGACAGGGGCGAAATGAAACACCACTGTTCCGAAACAGTGAACCACAGCCGTTCCGAAATACTGAAACAGTTCCACGTATCGATACACTGTATCGAAACATAGAAACAGTGGCAAAGTCTACTCAGTATCATTTTCGTGAAGTGCTACCACGTAGTGGCGATGCCGAAACGAAAATCAAAGTTTTCGGAAGAGCTTCAGAGGAAATTTCCTTGCTTCACTGCTGCAGACAATGACTGTTCAGCAAAATGTAACGTATGTAACTGTGCTGTATCCGTGTCTCATGGTGGTGCTGCAGATCTTAAGCATCATATGGAATCAGAGAAACACAGGAAGAATCTTCGATTGGCAGGTTCCTCGCAAAAATGACGAGATATTTTGCAACTTCAAATACACATGAACAGAAAAACGCAGCAGAAGGAACCCTGTCATTCCATGTTGTTAAACACCACCAAAGCTATCGTTCTAATGGCTGCAGTGTTCAACTAAACAAAAAAAATTTTCCTGATTCTAAGATTGCAGAAAATGTTTTGTGTGGAAGAACAAAGTGTGAAGCAATTATCAACAATGTTATAGCTCCGATTCCCAGAAACAGGTAATAGCTGCTGTAAACAGTGCAAAATACTTTTCAATAGCAACTGAAAGAAAAATTAAAAAACTCTAACATTGTTGGCATAGGTTGTCCAGCACATGTTGCTCATAACACACTTCAAAGTGCTTGTGATGTTTTACCTGTTGACATTGACTGCATTGTCATGAAGCTGTACAACAATTTTCATATTTTTTCTATTCGTGTTGCAGAACTCACTGAATTCTGTGAATTTGTTGGTGTCACAAAAATTTACTTTCCTTTTCCAAAACAAGGTGACTTTCATTGTTGCCAGCCATAGAAAGGATCTTGAAAATGTATGAACCTTTGAAATCTTGCTTTTTGTCACAGTCTAACTCAAAGTGCCCTGCAATCTTAGAGTTTTTTCAGTGGTCCTGTAAAGGAATGTTATTTACTTTTTGTACATTCACACACGAGTGTTTTCCAACAATCCATTCTGAGCATTGAGAAACAGAATAATTCTATATGTGAAGTATTAGCAGTCTTAAATAAAGCTTTGACAAGTCTAAATTCAAGGAAACATGAACATTTTGTACCACTAAGTGTAAAAAAACTGCTGAACGATTGTGATGACCAGTCTGCTAAGAAATTTGACATAGCAGTATCAACGTTGTATGATGCTTCAGTAGACCATTTATCCTCATGGTTACAGGGAATAGCTGAGTTTACTGTATTCTCATGGATGATGCTCACAGAACCACCAGAATGGTCAGTTGTTGAAAATACTTTAATGTGGCTAAATGAAAAGGGCATTCTAGTGAATGACAGCCTCTTATTTGATGAAATAGTTCATATACAGTCATTTGTAAAACAACAAGTGGAAACAGACAGTGAACAATGGAATCAGTTGATGGCACATGAAAAATGATGTAGGTTTTTCAGATCTTGCCAGTGTAATTAACAGTTCAGAGAATCGCTTAATATAGCGCAGTACTTCTTTTCACTCCCTGCTCACAATGCAAATGTTGAAAGAGTTTTCAGCTTACTATCGTCACGGTGGACAGATGAAAGGAATCGATTTACGGTGAGGAGCGTTAAGTGTATTTTACTGACCTGTTTAAACTTCAGTAAATACAGTTGCACTGACTTCTATTCATACCTTTTAGGCATACCTGAGTTGCTGAATGAAATTTCATCTTCGAAGAAATATGATCGCAGTGTGGAATCCACAAAACCATGAATTCCTTGTGTTCACTAAGAACTTTTTTTTGTAGTGATTGTTACTGTATGTCTTTCTACATTCTGTGCTATAAATGTTACATTTTTTAATAAGTAAATTTCTGAAAACTTGAAATGTACTCCTTTCCAGTCTTTGTTTGGTTTTGTACACACACATACACACACACACACACACACACACACACACACACACACACACACACACACACACACACACACACAAAAATCAGTGAAGGCTATATTTGCAGAGGAAGAAGAAATGTTAGCATTAAAAGTGATATTTAACGAGAAATAAAAATTGTCCCACTTTTTGGCCAAGAAAATGTATGAAAGTCCCACTTTTGTCTGATGAAAATATGGTCACCCGAGGTAAGTGACACCAACCAAAGTGTATTGCAGCAGTACATTATTAAAGACACTCTAATATTCTATAAGACATATCTCTCAGATAACTACGCAAAGGAGGCTGGAATCGCTTATCTCCCCGTTACTTATTTCCTTAGCTGTAAACTTTGTTTTACATTGCTTGTTTCTAAGATTTCTGGCTGCACTTTGGTAGCAGTAAAAATTTTTTGCTGCCTGTGGAAATCTGTGACACACTCCTTACTAACGTTGTACAAGGCTTTCTCTAAATCACTTACATAGTACTAGATTTGTTACTGATATTATGGAGGTGCTTCATAATTTCATTTCGCAAAAAATTATGGAACTGACAATCACAGCTGACTACATACATTTCTCATAAGATAATAGGAATCAGGGCTCGTACAGAGGCATATAGACAGGGGTTTTGATCCATCGTTATATTTTTGTGAGTGACATCATCCTTACTAACGTTTGGTTTGCGAAATATGTGTGTTCTAAAAATTTAGAGATAGACTTCATAATCACATGACCAACTTATATGCATTACATGTATTAACAGAGACATTTAAAAACACGAAAAAATTTGCGACATGTTAGTAGAATGAACGGGTGTTTCAGGTTGATACTTGTTTGGATGCATATAAATAACGCTGAAATTTGGGATACAAGAAGAAAGAAAGGTATCCAGTGTAACTTAGATGTGCAGAAGAAACAGAGAATTAAAGGGAAGGCATACAAAACATCTACGAACGAGCAAAGCCACCAGTTCCACAAGTGAGATACATAACCTGGAATCAGAATGCATTTATTGCTCTTGCATAATGTTTCACTTAAATTCATGGTGTGAAGCAGTTATTATTTTTACATTATGTTATGCTTTTAAAGATCTGTGTAACCTCTGTTCTTCTCTCCGTATGGTTGCATGTACTTGTCGATACAAATGCAGTACTTTGTTATCTACAATGTTCGAACAACACAGGCACTGCATTATCGTACTTATCCGCCAACACCATGCAAGCGTGTAGCGTCGCAAGTTGTTCCGAGCGAACTTTCGTTTTAGGATAGCTTGCTGTATGCAACTTCGGGGGCTGACATCTAACTGCCTACCCGGGAGGCACAGGTGCATCTGTCACTGCCTGCCGTTGGAAAACTATTCAATCTCTCTTACTGAACACGTACATTCACCACTTATAAGAATCCAAATGAAGGATAGTAGTTTGTGTGTAATCGATTTCAAAATTTGTATACTGCACTTTGATATTAATAGAAAGGTAGTGTGAAAATTTCAGCTTTTTAGCGTGCACACTTTCGGAAAAAAAATTTACTTTAAAGTTAGAAAAACTACACTTGAGAAAGGAAATACACCTGGGAACATTCATGACTTGTTTTTGGTTGTCGATTGAAATACTCACCTGAAGTATCAGGGTATAGAATTATTTAATTGAAATTTAATTTAAAAATTTCAAATACGTTACAATTTTTGTAGTATAAAATCTAGAATAACTTCAAAAAGAACTACTAAAATCAATATTTATTTTATTATGTGTTATGTGAGCCTGTGAGTAGATGAGAGTGTGTATGTGGGACATTCGTCAAATTTCAATATTGCATTATATACCGTCTTGAGTAACGTGCAAGAGTTATACAAGTCTGTCGTGGGAAAATGATCCCAGGTGATTTACTCACTATGCTGATGATGTACATCTAGGTGTGATTGATATTGTAACAGAGCAGCCAGAAAATCAACTGGAGTAAAATCTGTATCTAAAGAATATTTCCAGAATTATTGTGTTTGCTTTTTCGTTTATTAAACATTACTATAATATTTTTATGTCAGATTGAGGCACATGCTTCTGTGTATAAGGATTGGTGCAAACCAGTTTTGACACGAGTATGATCACGAGCGAGTATTCTGATTGGCAGTCAGTATGGTCAGCTAATAAGAATTGAGATGGTTCCCGCTCGTTATCTAATAGTTATACTGGGAGTGAGGCTGGAAGAAGGAAGTCGCTCGCTAGCTTTGAACGTAGACGGTCATGTTACTAGTGCCAGTAAAAATAATGTGTAAGATGAAGAACTGCTTATGTTTGAGTTATTGGTGAGATAAGTCGATAGCAGTTGTTGTTTAGGACTGCTTGGCGAAATTTCAGAGGTTTTGACTAAATCTGTTGGACAGATATTCACGTGTGAAATATTGACTTTCACATCCAAGTGGCATGCTTCAGTATTCAACTACCGAGCATTTTTGGCGGGCAGTTTCTTTTTCAGAAATCCACAAGAAGGATCGAATGTAATAGCTCATATTACTGGTGAAATCAATGACTGTGAAAACATTGTTTAATTTGGGTCAGGTTTGGACAGATTTCTGGGTGCTGTGCATGTGAAATGTGTGTATGAATCGTGAACTGAAGGGAAATAGCCAATAGTTTAAATGTGGACTGAATAGTACCTTTTCTTTGGTTATCAAGGACAAAATAAATATTATTGTGTGGAAATTTCGGACATTATTTTTCAGAAGCCAATCCATTTTCTTACTGCCCAATAAAATTGGCTGACAGTGTTTCTACAGAACTTTCTTTCATAACTAGAGTTGCGCGGGACTCAGCAATTGTAGATATTAGGTGGTATTTTTTATCAACGCTGCTTTTACATCATCTTTTAAGTATCTACGTTGCCGAGTGAAAGGTCATAGAGCAGACGCCGTTCTGAGGTAGGTGAATTTTAATTTGCAGTCTGCACAGTGGTTCAAATGGTTCAAATGGCTCTGAGCACTATGGGACTTAACATCTATGGTCATCAGTCCCCTAGAACTTAGAACTACTTAAACCTAACTAACCTAAGGACATCACAAAACACCCCAGTCATCACGAGGCAGAGATAATCCCTGACCCCGCCGGGAATCGAACCCGGGAACCCGGGCGCGGGAAGCTAGAACGCTACCGCACGACAACGAGCTGCGGACCCTGCACAGTGACAACGACGAATAGACACGAGAAATTAAACCCCGACACGCCGCAAGCGACTTCCAATTATAACGCCTTCTCTGTGCAGGAGTATACGTAACAGACATACGAGTGCAGGTTATAGACACCTGGTTGAGGACGAATGGGAGTTTGGGTCTCATCTTGAAATGCGCTCAGATAATCTAATAATTACGCGACTGCCCTAGATAAGACGATATCCGGGTTCGAGTCCCAGTCCAGCACAAATTTTCATTGTTGTCATTCCATTATATAGATAATGGTTGGCCATATTCGCAACTGCAAATACATTTCACGTATATCGAAAAGCCATCACAAGTTTTACACAGTATGTCAAAAGGACATGCCATGAACGTCATAGAAGAATTAGAAATTTATACCCACACAAAAATCATCCGGACAATATACAGTACTTAATTAACAAATCGATTTCAACCACAAATATTAGCTAGAAAATTTTATTGACATGTTGGAAAACGAGAACACACAAAAAACAGAGTGAACAGAAAATAAAAGATAACAATAAATACAACAGCAATGAAACCCATCTAACATCACTGACTAGCAGAAATTATTCTCCAAACATAAAGTGTCAATGAGAATAAACTGTCAATCCTGTCAAAAGTATTACACGAAAATATTTTATACCAACAGAACTTATATATTATGTAACTGGGTAACCTCTTTTGATGCTAGTCAATTGTTAGGATGAGCATTACTGCAAAGGGAATTTGACTCTAAAGCATTATGTCAAAGTGAAAAACACTAAATAAATTACTTTTTCTCTCTTAACAATATGTGGGCAGGGTGGGTTCTTCCTTGGCTCGGGTATGAGGTAGAATGAAACAGCATTTTTAGATAAGATAACTTTTATTGAAAGATTTGTACAATGGTTTCCTTACTGGATTGTTCTGGCTGGGAGAGCGGCAGCTGTGTCGTTTGCGAAGTCTTCTGCTGCGTGAGCGGCGGCGTCTGATTACGCCTGGCGGTGTATATCTCGTGTCGCTGTTTCGCGCACTTGATTGGAGACGTGCATCGTGAGGTGGCCCATTTAATTATTGAGAACGAAGTCGTGAATCGGATGGTGATACCTTGGATGTGGCGTCCTAGTGTTTCTCTTCTCTATGCGGCCACGTGTGTCAGTGATGTGCGTCGGCCAGCGGAGCTGCGCGGCGGGAGAAGGCCAGTGTCCCGGACTCGAACAACGGACTCCAGCTTCCCAGTCTTTGGCTGTCAGATCTTCATCACCAGCTCACATTTGAGTGCTGATGTGAGGCCTCACGAGTCACCCGGGTACATAAAAATCAGTCTTCAAATACCTTCTAACTTCTGTCTTCTGGCGGCAAGGCTGCTCCTTGCTATTCCATTACAGCGGCGGACTTGGTGCTTCTGTGTACGATGTAGTCTCTTCCTGCATGACGGTCTTGAGCACCGACTGAACTGTATTGGAACTGAACTCGAACCGAAACTGAACTAAAAACTAATTTCGAGCACACTGCGTCTCACGTATTTATTTACTTCAGTTCACTGGAGGTGAACGACTTCACGGTCATTGCCTCTTCTGTCACATTGAAAAGCTTCTCGAGGAATCTTCTTAACGTCGGTCTCTGGCTCTTGGAATGTAGGCGAGGGTCTTTGATCACAAGTGACAATTGAGAAACACGTGAACCGGTTGGGCGATGCCCTGACGGCTGAATCGACAGCTTCCGCTTATGTGGGGAGGGCGATGGCTTCTCCTAAACGTGCTGACTTGCAAGCACCAGTCGTTGCCACTGCTGCTCTGCTCGCTGTTTTACTTAGTAGAAATTAGAAAATAAATGAGAAACTTAGTTTAGTTTAGAAGAGTTTTATTTACTTCAGTTCGCTGGAGGTGAACGACTTCACGATCATTGCCTCTTCTGTCACATTGAAAAACTTCTCGAGGAACTCTTCTAAACTAAACTAAGTTTCTCATCTATTTTCTAATTTCTACTTCACATTGATTTCACTAATTTATTTACCTGTCTTAAGTACCACTCAACAATTATAACGATCTAGCAAGTAATAGAAAGTCGACAGTTTACTCCCTGATGCAATATGGGCATCTATTCCAAATAGATGTAAGTATGTACGCAAATTGACCTCCTTGTACAACTTTTATAAACTGAAGTAGCCTCACCAAATACAACATCTACAGGTTTACTTGAGAATGGCACTGCAGCTGGAACAAGCTTGTAGTAAAGAAGAAGCATTACTAATTGAACTATTTGCAGCTTACCTGGAATTATTCATTACAAAATGTCATATTATGATTATTCTGTCATGCAGGCCTGGCGGAAAAAAAGATAGTGACTAACATCGTATGAAGCTATGGGAAACATTCTATGTTACATTTGAAAATTAAATTGACTAACATAATAGAAAGTGTGTGCTGCAACATACAATGAAGTAAGTACGAAATTATACCCTCATATATATGTATCAAAATAAGAGTAACATCCAATTTAGTGACACACATCAGAAATATCAGAGCTAAAATATGGATGAAACAAGAAATCAACAACAAATTGCATCATAAAGTAGAATTGAATGAAGAGCTGCATGTTGCACACTTACACCAACAATAATACAACACCACTAATACACAGTTATGTTGGTGCATCTGTAGACAGATATTGTACAACACAGGAAAAGAAATTTAATAAGCTAATGCAAAGATGACATCACAAAGAGGACCAACCTCAAGAAATTATGTCACCTTTCCAGTTTTATACATATATAAAAATCTATCAAATATCGGATTTACAGATGAAGAAATAAACCCGCTTAACAAAGTTCTTAAGTACAACAAGGAACCAAAACTTCACATCACAACCACTAAACAACTTAGAGCTACGAGGTTGCTTTGGATATGTCAAAACTTCCATCAAGAAAACAAAATGAACTGACATTAATAGATGCAGAAATTACTGAAATGAAATTACAAAACAGAAAAACATAAAATAAACACAAGAAGAATGCAATACACTTAACAGCATTAATCATAAATTACGAACACAAAATGCAATAGCAGTAAAATCTGATGAAGGTAGCAGTGTAATTACTATAAATCAAAATGAATATATTAATGAGGAAACAACTTTTTTTTTCAAATTACATAACAGTAGTGCCACAAAACCCCAGAAATAAGTATACCATACAAATAAGGAAATGCATTAAAATTGTAATGTAGTGCTAAAAGACCAAGAAAAGAAAGCTTGCATCATCATAAACACATGTACACCAGCTTTACATGTCCAACTAAAGACACGTAAATAATTACTTCCAGTTCCTCTGATTATATACTGTACTGACTGACCACCATATCTTACAAGTAAAAAATTTAAAACATTTCTATGCAAGCTATATACCTGCAACCAGAGATACACAATAAAGAACTCATGAACGTTAGCAGCAGCCATCAAAGATACACAAATACCAGAAAATAGCAAGTTTATCTCCTTTGAGATTACAAATTGTACACAAGCATACCAGCACAGGAATCAAACAAAATTATAAAACAGCTTCTAAAACATAGAAACATTCATGTCACAGGAACCTATGAAGTCATAGATCTCCTAAAACTAACTCTAAATCAAAAGTATTTTGAGTTCAACAAAAAAATTTACACACATGCCAATGGAATGGCGATGGGACCTTCTTTCTGGCACAGTTCCATATATATACACACTGGAAGAGAAAAGTTTCAGCTCCAGATGGCCACTATGTAAAAAAAATTATATGTGCATATTACCATAAATATGCAGAAAATGAGAAAGATGAAGACATCCAGACAAGTCAACAAGAACTCAACAATTTGCATGAAAAGAATTGCAATGGAAACAGAAACAAACAAACCCATAAGCTTGTTTGACCTTAAAATCAGCAACAATAACAATCATTATGCATTTGAAATTTACAGAAAACCAACTACTACAGACAGCATAATCAGTGGAGGCTCCAGTCGCCCAACATCACAAAAATATGGCTATTTCAACTCAGTGATCAACAGAATAATCAATTTATCACTCAGACGCAAAGAAATACAAAATGAACTTACAATACTCCAGTACATAGGATAACAAAATAAATTCAACCCAAATACAGTTCACAAATTGTATGAAAAACACACAAAATACAAAAAACAAATCATACACAAAGAAATAAAATTAATAAGCTAAAACACAAACAAACAAGAAGCAACATACATAGTGATGGAGTACTTGGGAAAACTATCGAATAAAAGAAACCAAATCTTAAACGAAACACTATAAAACTAGCTTTCCAAATAAACAACAGTCTAAAACCGGAAATTCTATATGTATAAACCAAAATCCCTATTTTAACCAACACAAGCATATCCAAAATTTCGTGTAAGAACTGCACAAAATTGAATATTGGTCAAACAGGGCGAGCCGGCCGCTGTGGCCGAGTGGTTCTAGGCCCTTCAGTCCGGAACCGCACTGCTGCTATGGTCGCTGGTTCGAATCCGGCCTCGGGCATGGATGTGTGTGATGTCCTTAGCTTCGTTAGGTTTAAGTACTTCTAAGTCTAGGGAACTGATGACCTCAGGTGTTAAGTCCTATAGTGCTTAGAGCCATTAGAACCATCAAACAGGGCGAAATATTGGAATTAGTGTCAAAGAACACACAAGAAATTGCGACAGTAATCAATCAATCAATCTACATGTGTCTCAAATACCAAAATCACAAAGCAGAACATATCGAAAATGCATTACAGCTTCTACACAGAATATCAAAAGGACATACCATGAAAGTCTTGGAAAAATGAGAAATATATACACATAAAAAATCGTCCAAACAATATGCTTATGGGAAAAAATAGATCTCAAACATAAAAATGACACTAGACTTGCATTTGGGAGAATGACGGATCAAACCCACATCCAGCCATCCCAATGTAGGTTTTCCGTGATTTCCCTAAATCACTTCAGGCAAATGCTGGGATGGTTTCTTTGAAAGGGCACAGCCAATTTCCTCCCCCATCCTTTCCTAATCTGATGGGACAAATGACCTCACTGTTTGTACCAACTAACATGAAATTATCCAGAAAATGTTACTGACATTTTGAAAAGAAGAAGAGATAAAAAAGCTGAATAAACAGAAAACAAAAGATAACCATCGACTCAAATCATAACAAAATTATAATAGCAATGAAACACAACTAATATCACTAACTAGCAAAGTTTATTGTAAACATAAAGCATCACTGAGGCTAAACAAGGAATCCAGCTGTCAAAAGTATTTTGCAGAAATGTTTTATACACACAGAACTTGCATGATAATAACGATCTAGCATGAAATGGACAGTCCATTGTTTACTCACTGATGCAATATAGGTAACCATTATAACAAGATGTAAGTATGTGCACAAATTGCCTTTATGTACAATTTTTACAAACTTAAGTAGACTCACAATATTAATGTCTACAGGTTTGCTTGGTAACAGTGCTTTTGCTGAAACAAGCTTGTAGTAAAGAAGAAGTTTACCTGGAGGTATTCATTACAAAACGTCATATTAAGACATAGTCTATGCAGTGGGCCTGGGCCGAACAGAAGAAATGCTGACATCTTATATTATCTACTTGTGTCCAGATTTTTCCATACTTTCTGTTTAAAGTAATATGTAAGCTATACCAGTTCATCTGAAGTGTATTCTACTTTTTCCAGTAAAAGTTTATATTCCTCCTTTTTTCAAAATTTTTCGCTCTATGCTCCAGATATTTTTGTTGCAACTTCTTCCATTTCCAGTATTCTTTCCCGTACACATAGCACATTATTGTATTTACAGGAGTAGTTTCTATAATGGGCAATGGTTTAAGTCTGTTAGATAAATTGCTTCATTTCTTACGACTTGTGGAATAACATTATTTGGGGGAATCTGGCCCAGTTCAGAAATATCTATACATAACATTATTGTGGTGAATGATATCCTGGATTGCGAGAAATATGTTTCACCTTTTTCAATGTAGCACTTCTGTATAATACTTATATCATCTTTGTTGGAGTCTTTGTTAAGATGCTCTGCATATTTAAGGACAGATAATTAAAACTCTATACAGACAGAACATAGTTCTTGATCATGATTGTCTTGAAGGTTTAACTGCTCACCATCCAATTTTCAGGTACTTTTTGTTGCCCCAGGAGACAAACTACAAAACACCGCACAACACCACACAGCAAATGGTCTGTATGTTATCGGTTAATCTACACCACACAGACGCGATTGGTATGAAGTACAGGGGAGCACACTGAAAATACTGTTCCTTAGCATAAACAGTACTGCACAGGATCAATCACACAATTCATTCTTTAGTTGTATATTGTAGTCTCCAAATTGGTAATATCATGTTCTTTAGCCAAGGAGGATGTAAAATCTTTAGGGTGGTTATCAATAACTTTGTTCACTCCTTGACTTGTGGTTTGCCATATAACTTTGATATATATCTTTACAATTGGAGGTCATCCACATTAAGCAGTCTATTCCAAGGATCTTGTCGTTGTTTACAGTTACATTGATTTTTTTCCCTAGCAGTCTCCTTCCATACATAGGGTGAGGTTTGATATTAGGTAGTCGCACACCTCCTAAATATTCCAACAAGATCTTGCGTTATATCCTGATCCAAAAGATAATAGCCACCTACACGAAGATGCTGGAATATGCCAAGCAGCTCTTCCATTAGCACATTCATTTCAGCGTAAGCCAATTTCACTTTGTACAGTATAGACACGTGATTTTTGAATTTCATCGAAATGGTTTCCATTGCTACCTTACCATACGGATTTTTCGAGTATTCCTCTTGCTGTAATCTGCCATTCCCACATAGGATAAATGGTAACCTCAATTTGAGACTGTATCTCACAGAGATGAATTTGGGAAATTTACTATGTTGATAATAGTTAAATGACCTACACAACTCCTTCTTTAACATTACAGACTGTACCTTGTCTATCTGCTCCTGGCAGTCCACTTGATCGTAGATTTTATGCACCATAATGTTGTCACAAAATGGTTCTGAGATCATTGCGAGCTAACATCCACAGATGTTCAGGCTCACATGCGGTTCCCCTTCATCGAAATGTTTTGGCTCAAACTCGTCTAGGGGTTGAACCACACGCGTCGCATTACATGCCCTAAATTAGACACTTGTGACGCTATGGTTAAATTTTCTGGCTGATGGCAAGTTTGTGAAATACAAAGTTAAAATAACATATAAAAACAGTAATAATAATATCGGGAACTAAATTAATGACCCATAAATGATGTAGGCCATACAGTTGCGATTTGGTTAGAATAATGTTTATTCAGAGAGCAAACGAATAGTGAAAGTGGTCGTATTTCGATTTGCTGTTACTCTCGAGCGCATATCCATTTGGCACAGTTCGATCATTCACAATCTCATCACGCAATACAAGTTATCTACGCAAGAAGTTAGAGTTTACGCCAGGTGCGCGGCTGCTCACTGCTCATAGACTAAGGTGCTCAATACCACACAACGCGAAATTTTCTAAGTCGTTTCACTTCCTAGCTGCCTAAAGACCGACCGTCTGCTTTGGTGTCTCCAGCCGAACTGTCCGCTTTCGCATCTCCACCAGCACTGTCTCTCTGCCCGTCACCGGCCGCGTTTCCCGTGTGCCGAACATACTTGCTCAACTGACTAGTGCAGTTCCCTTTCCTGAAGCCGTCCATCTGATTGGCTACAGCTTATTCTACATTATTTTACATTTCAACACATTTAAATAATCAAAGCTTGACCACTTTCACGTTCTAAATTAAGTAACAATAATATCCATTACATAATAAACGTTAAATTCTTCTAATTAAACCAATACAATTTCCTTCTTAGCTTTGGACGTCACGGTCTGTAGCCTTGCACCAACGTGCTTTCTAATAAATAAAGAACAAAAATAACTACTATTCACTAAACTTTACAACAAATATTCTATTACCTCATGCTGTCATCGTTCAATGTGTTTTGTGTGGAGGAAATGATGATCTGATGCTTAACTGAAAATACTGATAATTTAAATTTACTATATTTGTAAACAAATAAAGTTAGAGTTGATATTTACAACATTGGTCATTTTAATGATGTGCTTCTAAATGAAATGTCGATCATTAAGATCGACCAAATCGTTCAGATTTAAGCATTAGGTCTTTGTTACAAAACTTGTTAACTTTAACAGTAAATCCTAAACTATTATAGATGCGATAAATATTCAAGTTTTATTGGGGTCACCATGAAATTTTATGAAGGATGGTAGATTAAAATTACTGTGGCTTCATTCCCTGCACTACTACAGAATTAAATAGTTTTCATAAGTGTTTCCCTTTATGGCCGATCTTAGGTCCGCCATATTTAACACTGCTACGCCTCCCTCGCCAACAAACGCCTTCTACTGGGTTTCCCTATGACGTAGGTTCTCGTCTGTCTCACTCGCACACTGCAGCACTTAGGCCTCAATAGACAATAGACGCCTGTGAGTTTCCCCATCGTGTGGTGAATCTGCACTCTTTGTGGCACCTGGTCCTGGAAGACAGGGTTCGTTTCACAATTCCTGAAGGCTGACTCTTCGGCCATACTTAAATGAGATCGAAATGCTGGTTAACTCACAATGTGAGCACTTTTAAATTCTTCTTGATAAGGAGCATAATCTATGTTACCAATATGAGTAGCAACATTGTCCAGGTTCTCATATAATAACAGCAAACGAAAGCGTTCGTCGGTTGGTCTTAGCTTCCTCCCTAATGGCTCAGGGATGTCAAGTGTTTTGAACGAATCCATGCTGACATTTTCCACTACCACAAAAGACTGATTGATATGTTTCGGTTATCAGACCTCATTTTACACTCTACAGTTCCATGATGGCAGCACTACTAGTCACCTGATCTTCTGTTCATGGCTTCTAAATCTGGTTGTACTTACAGTCCATGGATTGCAGTTACGCTGATTTTTGTCTCAATTTCTTGTAGCGGTTGTCACTGTATGGAGCAGGTTCAGATTATGATTCAGAAGTTGTCCGAAAGTAGATCTACCAGTATCATGCCCAGAATATTGTTCTGGGTGTATCCATCCTTGTTAAGTCCGGGTTAACGTCCAAAAGTGAATACACCCCAAACAATATTGCAAGCATTATAGTGATGGACCCACTATCGAACATCTTCTGAACCCTATCCGAAACTACTCCTGACAGTAGCCCCCCCCCCCCCACCCCAATGAGAAACTGTAACACAAAATGGTGTAACTGCAATCCGTAACTACAATTACAATTAAATTTAGAAGACCTGTCCAGAATATCACATAACTGGAAGTTCAGTCTTGGATCTTTGAACTATAACAAGAGGCCTGATTGTCGCAAGTGATCGGTCTCCTGCAGTAGTGCAAGGCCTCAACATGGATTCCTCGAAAGTGCCAAACGTCCTTCAGCTGTTAGGGGGGAAGGCAAGACCGCCAACGAATGCTTTGGTTTGTTATTACTATGGGAGACCCTGGACAATGTTGCTACAGAAATGGTAAGAGCATATGGTATATTTTCGCTGGGAGTCCTCTTTCAGGGCTTTTGGCTCCCTGGTGCAAGTCTTTTTATTTGCAGTCACTTTGGTGACTTGCTTGTCAATGACAATGAAATGATGATACCAACAACAGCCATCTCTGTCTTTAACATTGAATGACATGGTGGCATGTGTGTATGATGGACAGTGGTGGCTTGCAGAGCTTGAAAGAATAAGTTAGGAAAACAATGATGTTTCTGTGCATTTTTACCACCCTGCTAGCCCGAGAACATCATTCAAGAAATCTACTACTGACAAAGTTTGGATACCAATGAAAAATGTTTTAAGGAAACTTTCAGTGCTTGTACTTACCACAGCAACTGGGAGGTCTTATTCTATATCACAGAAGCTGTCTGAAGAAATAAAGTGTTCTTAACATTCACCACCAGGTTTAAGAACAGTCACATATCAAAGGTTGTTAATTGAAAATGTTTATTTTAAGTATGTCAAAATAATATAAATGTTAATTTCAGTGATATTTCCACTTTTTGTATATAATTCGGTACCTTACTTCAATAATAGCTGATTATATCTCGCCAATATCACACAAGAATAGGCAACGCCATAAGATCAGTTGTAGTGTAATGTGAATTATCGCCTCATTTTCAAAAATTCATATCTTTGTTCACAGTTAGATATCGATGTTGAAATTTTTACAGTACGTTGCTATCATATAGATGTACAAACTGTGCAAAAATAATATTTTTATATTCAGTACCACCTGGAATAACTAACCCCAAACCTTACAAAAAATGAAAATTTTCAAATTTCATATACATAAAAAATTAAGGAAACATTACTGAGTGTTCTTGCTCTATATGAGGCTAGTAGTATATGATATATAACTACAGGAAAAAATATACTTTCATAAATCACTCCTTGTTTGTTATTTTTGGGCCTAAAAAGTGGATTTTTGAAAATTTAGATACCAAACTTTGGAGGTAATTTTGAATGATTATTTTTGAGTTTAGGGTATTTTGTGTAAAGACTCTACTAAAACCAATCATGTCAATTGCAATGTTGTAACTTAACCCAGTGCAGAGATATTCAAATTTTCACTAATGTCTCCAGACTGAAAAATCGTCCCCCACCTACAAATAAAAATGACCGCCATTCAGTAAAGGTGGAAGATAAATTATTTTAAAAAAGTGTTTTGAAATTCTCAAATATAGAGCAATCACAAATTATAATATTTAAAAATGGTCAAGCAACCATCACTGGACCACTTCGTATGGATTTACTGATCGTGCAGAACATGCCTCAAATTCTGCAGCCAGTGCTGGAACGACTGTTTGTCCTCTGGTCAACAGCTCAAAAGATTTTGGGCTGCATTTTACACTGGTATTCCTACAAGGTTCAGAATGTGCACCAAATGAAGCCCCTAAGATATGCCTTTGCCCTTCGTTTCTTGGCATGCATGGAAATGGATAACATGTGGCCAGGAAACATTATTTGGAGGGATGAGTCACATTTTCCTCTGCACAGTGCCATGAATACACAGAACTGTTGCATATGGGATTCTACTCCACCACTTGCTGCGCAGGAACATCCACTGTATTCAGCTTACAGGACTGTCTACTGTGGTTTCACAAGATCCGTTGATCTCAGTCCATTTTTCTTCGAGAAGATGGCACCTCACTGTCCTGTTAGATGGACATTATACGGACTGACTGGCGCAACAAATGATTCCAATTGAGCAAGAACACCACACCACTATTTTCATGCAAGATGGAGCGACGCCACATGTACATTAAAAGGTGAAGAATTTGCTTTAAGAAATTTTCAGTAACGACCACATCATCTCCAGAAAATTTCAAAATTTTTGCTGTCCAGATCCCCTGACCTAAATCCATGTGACTTCTTGTTGTGGGACATCTGAAAGTTAATGTCTATTAGGGATGTATGTGGATCTGAAGGATAGCATACAAAGATAAATCACTGGATATGCTGTGAGCAACTGTGACCATTCCGTATTACGGATGCATCATGTTGCTGAATAGTGGGACCATATTGAACACATGTTTTAGCTTGTGACCATATCCTACACAACGTGTTTCATCGTTCTTCTCCTTTTCCTGCACTCACACCACTTTCTGATTGTTTACAGTACCATATTTTCACCTGGTGTCAGAAAGTGGAGCAATTTTTTTTCAGTATAGTCCATGAGCACACTGATTAATGAACATGCCCATGATATTTCATTATCCTGTGATGTATACAGCCCACACTGTAGCACTTGAAACACTATCAGTTTAATTATAATCATCCATTACATTTCTGGTATTTTGGTTCAGTCTTGTTGACATCCGCGATACAGTATTGGATGGGGTAAATTATTCAGTTTTTGTTTTTGTTTACAGGCGTTGATTTTGGTATTCTGTGGACTCTTGATACTGCTTACAAATCTGTGAGTGAACAGCTTGATTTAAAAGCATTGTGGGTATATTTTTTGTTTTGTACACTATTTTCTTTCACATCCGTTTTTCATACTTTCTGATATTTAATGGAGGCCTTCAAAAATTTCATTGAAATAAGAGGATGGTAATAAAGCACACTTGTGTACCTACTGTTGCATTTTTAGTATTTGCAAAGAAGAGTGCTCTAGTCGCTAAGCAGACTCATCTACATCTCCATTCGTGCTTTGAATATCACTGTGAAATGCAAGGCACTCAGTAGTGAGAAGCAATACCATTCACAGCCAAAATACTCATTCATGACAAGATGTAATATAGTTGAATATTAGTTCTGTCAAAAGCTGCTTATATGAAGCTGTCCATTAAACTCGAGGATTGTATTGAAAATGGATGCAAAAAAAGAAAAGAATAAAAGCAATACACTTAAGTAGTAACAAATATTAAGCCCACACAAACCTCTGCGACGAAGCCAACTTCTGTTTCATATTAAGCAAAAACAAATATACACTCATTTACTACGCCCAGTATCAAAAACAAGATGATTATGGATCGATAAACTTGCAGCACCGCAAGTGGCCTGTCAGCGAAACAAGGTCGTGTTGCTGGCAGTCCCTATAAAGGTGCGTCCATATAATGCCTATTTTGTCTTCAACTTCGCGCATGAGCATAACTTTCCAGTACCGCAACTATGCACGCACATTTGTGCATGCGTAATTTCCTGGAAATAGAGACCATGCATTAGACGCATTGCTACCCCCTTCGTCGGAAATCTTTGCACTTTTTAGCAGACAGTGGTGTAGTATATAGTGTGTTGAGGTTATGCTGTAAGGCGATTTATGTGCAATAATATCTGTTGACACGGTAAGCACGCACAAGTTTATAGATGATTACAGACAAAGAAAAAGCCATGTCTCATGCAGCTTCTGAAGATTATTTGAATAAAAATTCGAGTTGTGTTGCCCTGAGTGTCACGTATTAGATTGTCTTCGATCATATTTCTGCAAACAATAAGATTCCGTAAGTTTCGAAGTAGGAAAACTGAGAAGAATAACCTAAAATTTATGAAAATAGCATATGAAAGCTGCAGACGAATATTCGCGATATGGCACAACAACTGAAGAGCCTGGCATCTGAACAAAAGAAGTGATGAGGAATGTGTAGCTCCTCAACAAACTACTAAAAATGCAAATGGAGCGCACTGATGATGCAAAAAAATACGAAATGTGAAACACAACCACCGTTCTAGTGAATTCGGGCATCTACAAAATTCCAAAATTTGTCGAATCCTTTTTAGCTAATCTATATATCATATTTCATGATTAAATATAAATGACACATTGAAACAAAATTAACCTTCACATAACGTTAAGAACCTTCCTATTTCTCAGTTTCAGGAATGATCACTTTTATTTATTAATGTTCCATTAATCCAGTATTCGAGAGAACTGTTACGATAAGTCGTAATTGTACATGAGAGCAGTACTTACAGATGCTAACAGGTACAAATTGTAACGTTGTATAGGAACAAAATATGCTAATAATTTCAAGCTTAGGCATTTCATACAGTGAAAAGAGCTGTGATACAATCAAATAATAAACTACAATTATTCCACATTGCGAGTTACAAATTTGGTAGAACTGAAATGTTTTGTCTTAGAATAAGGACTAAATAATTCAAACGAGTACGTAAACCGCCAGTTACCAGGTAACAAAATTTGATTGTCAGCCTTATCGCTGCATCTTCCCAAGCAGAAACTCCAAAATTACGTCGTGACCTCTCTCTGAAATTTGCAGACAAAACGTTGTCATCAATTTGTAGTTCTCATTCATCTGTTGTTTATACGTTTATGTACTTACAGGCGCTTTTGCGTTTTCTTTTTTTTTTTTTTTTTTTGTCGTGTTACACCACAATAAACACAGCACACGCTCCCAAGCAAAGAAGAAGATTCGTAGCAGACTGCTTACGCAATGAGGCAGCGTGTGGATACGAGAACGCCCGTGCGTACACACTTTCCTTTCGCAAGTTTTTGTGCATGCCCTTTTATTCCCATGCTTCCGCGATTTTGTACGAAGAAAGGGGCATCGTGTAGATATACGTTAAGTATTTCATCCCCGTGGGTTAAGTTATCTTGAGTTTATACTCCGATAAAGAGTTATTCTGATTCGGTACAGTGTATTTTCCGTGCTATTCCAAGAATATATGTTTGTATTTACACAAAATTATATCATTAACTGCTCTTATGGGCCAGAAGATGGGTATTAAATAAATAACAAATAAAAATGTGTGGTAAAATCTAAGATTGATGATGGTAAATTAGTGCCAGTGTCGTGCGTAAGCGGAGACTCTTCTGTCATGAAAACAGAATTCGTTCCTTAGTTTGTGCAAAGATGTAAAGAATACTAGAATACTGCCTCTTTGAGTTTACGCAGTACCTTCGACCAAAGCCACTAAGTGGTATGTCCTGTATCTAGTGTCTTTGAGTTGTTAGTAACTTGCCGATTGTGTTTGACAGAAGTGACGCGCGTTTGTTTTTCTTTAAATCGGCAGTTGCAGTGTTAAGTTGCTCGTCGTAGTACGGTGCGTTCCTAGAGTATTTCGCCAATACGAATAACCCGTTGCGCATTACGTAAGTAGCGTAAACGAAGGAAACAGAGCGTCATGACAGAAGATATTGTAGATTCTGTGATTAGATATGGGCTATATTTCGGTGCAGTGTTTCAGTTAGTATGCATTGCTGCTGCTGTTATTATGCCTGACAGTACGGGGGATACAAATTCGGTATTGAAGGTAAGATCATAATGATAAGTTATGAAATTAATGATTTTTCGGGAGTAGGATCTCTTCATCGCCGAATAATCACAAGCTTCTGTTGTCTTCTTGTCCGAACTGTTTATCGTCCACATTTCACTTCGACAGAGCGCTCCACTCCATACATATACGTTCAGAAAAGTCTTTGTAACTCTTAAATACGTACTAAATGTTAACATGTTTATCATTTCAGTATATCTTCTTCTGCCCATTGTCAGTCTGCATTTTATATCATATCCCCTTCGGCTATCATCAGTTATTTTGCTGCCCAAATAACAAAACTCTCGCGCTACGTTTAGTGCACGGTTACTGTTATCCTCCTTTCAAGACGCTGACCGTCGGGAATTGTGTAAAACACTCACTCCCTTCTCATCTATTGCTTCCCTTCAACTCTTGTAACTGCTGCAAGGTTTCTGTACACGTTTATAAATAGCCTTTCGCACCTTTTATTTTAATCCTGCGACCTTTGTAATTTCACAAAGTATTCCAGTCAACATTGCCAAAAGCTTACTCTGTCTACGAATGCTGTAAAATTAGGTTTGCCTGTCCTTAATGTATCACCTCATGTGTTCCTGCATTTATGAGGAATCCAAACTGATCTTCCCCAAGGTCAGTCTCTACCAGTTTTTTCCATTCTTCTGTAAAGAATTCATAGTTCTATAATATTCACACCTGTCAGCACCTTCATTGTTTGGAATTGTAATTATTATATTTTTCTTGAAGTTTGAAGGTATTTCACCTCCCTCATACATCCTGCGCGTCACCTAGAATAGTATTGTCATGGCTGCCTCTCCCAGAGATATCAGTAGTTCTGTGGGAATATCATCTACTCCAGGGACCCAGTTTCAACGTAGGTCTTTCAATGCTCTGTCCAATTTTTCTTGCAGTACCATATCTGTGGAAGGCTCTTCACTCCTACATAATAGTTGGAACCTACATCAGCCTTAACGCCTGCTTAGTGTAGTCAAGTATTAGTCACCATCTAAAATTTTACTCCCCCCCCCCCCCCTCTCCAAGGAGAAGAAAGAAGAAAGAAAAAAATTCCTCCTGTCCTCAGGAAGTATCATATATCATACCAATCAGTTCTTTTAGTCAAGTTGTTTTCCCCCCTCTGTTTCTATTGTGTACTTACTATTTGTCCAATCCACCCATATGCTCTTCGGTAGTTTTGTGCAGCACCTCATTTCAGTTCTCCTTTTGTCTGAACTGTGTATTGTCCACATGTTAGTTTTATATGAACCTACACACCAGATAAATACTTCCAGAAGAGCCTTCCTAACACATTTAACGTGAAGAAAATATTTTTTTTTCATTGGAATGATTTTCATGCTATTGTCAGTCTGCACTTCATATTCCCTCTATTTTGGTCAAAGTCAGTTTTTTTTTTCCCCTGTTCAAACAACAAAACTTGTCTACTGCTTTTAGTGCATCATATCCGAACTGTATTCCATCACTCTTTTTGTTTGGTCTTCTTCTTAATCTGTTTCCATGGCACTAACCATTCAACTGATCTTCAGTCCTTTACCGCCTGTGAAAGAGTTACATAGTGTCATTGGCAAACATCAGAGATTTAATAACAGTGATAATAAGCTACAACCCTATCGCCCAGTTTTCTACTCCCATTCATATCCTTCAATTCATATAACTGAATTATGGTGTATGAGCATGTGGATGCAGATCACCTTTCACTCCTTATACTTTCTCTCTGCTGCAGTCATAATGTCAAATGGTGTATTCCAGTTGCCATGTGTCCAGGACAAATCATCCAGTCAACAATGACAAAAGTATCTCTACATCTATAAATATGAGTTTTCCTTTTAATATAATCCATTATGGAGTCGATGTAGCAGTTGTCGTTATACTGGTTATCACTGTTAGCATTCAACCGCGATTCTTATACATATATTTTAACAACGCGTTTCAAGAGACAATGCTCTCATCATCAGGTTGTAAAGTCTATGTCATGAAATTAAACAGACTAAAAAGACAAAATACCAACACAAATAGTCAGTGGCCGTCCCATAGCTACCAGATATGCTGTCGCACTGCGCCGGCTTGGGAGCTGTTTTGGACTGACGTGCCTAGGTGTTGTGGCATGGTTACAGCCGTGTCCTTGACGGTAACGCTATGCTATTGGGCGCCTGATTTCCTTATTGCATTGGTCTGCCATCGTTAGCCTCTCGCAACTCCGTCAGTGACATTCTACAAGTTTAAAGTTGCATACCTGCCCTAAAATAATTCTAAAAACCCGCTAAAAAATCTCATTTTTTAAAAATTATCTTGTGCATTTAGAATATTGCTTTGTTTCTTTTCATGGATAGCTATCTCGAATTCCTCTCGTAAATAAAGTTTCCTCCCTTTCTTTTCTACATGCAATATTTCTACGTTGTCTTCTATGCTATTAAGGGGATGGCCTGTTTCATATGTATGGTTCGCAACAGCTGATTTGTCATAATTTCCTAACCTGAACGCATCTTTATGTTCTTTATACCGGATCGTGAATGATCTTCCTGTCTGCCCTATATATTTTGCGTCACAAGTTCTGCACTGAATCTGTTAAACTCCCGATCTTTCAGACTTATTTTTCTTCTCGCCAATATCATGCTTAAGGTTATACCTCACTAGGTTATTAGTCTGAAAAGCTATTTTGATATCGTATGGATTAAAAATATTTGCTATCTTTTGTGAGAATTTTCCGTAGTATGGCATCGTGATAATTTTCACTTTCTCTCCATCAGGTTTATTCTTTTTGTGCTTATTACTTTTCCGTAACAGTTTTTTAACCATATTTATTCTGTAACCATTATTCATTGCTATTCTCTTAACGGTATTAATTTCAGTTTCCCTATCTCTTTCACTCATAGGTATATTGACTGCCCTATGCACGAGACTACGGAAAGCAAACGACACCACCTACAACTCTGAAAATTGGAACTAAAACTCCGAAAATTCAAAAAATCCAAGTACCCCGTATTCACAGCATGAATTAAGACACTGTCGACCTGCCATAAATATACAGCAGACAAAACATCGCTATTACTATAGGATAAAATCGAAACAAAAATTACTTACCAATAAAAGCCAGCTACCTTAATTCAAAACCATGTTAGCTTGAGGACAACCAAAACTCAAGTGAACCAATACCACACGTCAGACTCAGCACGTCCACATCCATCACCATAGGGCACTATCAAATATGACATGACATCTAAAAACACAACCAATCCAAAAACACCACACCATAGTGGCGTCTCACACCACAAAACCATTATGTCATGGGTCAAAGCAGACAGGTGGAATGGAATGCTTCTGTTGACCCAGAGCCACGAACAGGGTTGCCCAAGGTTCAATCTTAGCTCTACTATTGTTCCTCGTATATTTAAATTATCTTCTGCCTAGCGTACAACAAGCAGAGTTAGTTCTTTTTGCACATGGCAGTAGTACTGCAATTAATTGAAGCCCGCACGTGCAACCCCCCCCCCCCAAATCCCTCCCACACACACACACACACACACACACACACACACACACACACACACACACACACACACATATACATTCATTTTGGAACCCCTAAAACAACTTAATTCAGTCACATTTGCACTTGGAATCTTGCAAATTGTGGAGAGACAAATCAGTATGTTGGCTTATTTTGCACATTTTCATGTACGGGAGTAACTCATCTTTAAAAAAGTAATTCTTCGTTGCTTAAAAATGTGCAGTATGGATAATAAGTGGTGCTCACCCATGATCATCTTGTAGACATCTGTTTAAGGGCATTATGACTACTAATTCACAGTATATTTATGCCATCATGAAGTTTGTTGCAAATAATCCACTATAGTTCAAAAGGAACAATGATGTATGTGGTTACAGTACCAGGTAGAGAAAGACTTTCATTATTCCATGTCAAGTTTGTCTTTAGCACAAATAGGGGTGCACAATGCTGCAACAAAAAATTTTGATAACGTACCTGGTGGCATAAAATGTCTGCAGATAGCAAAGTAAAATTTGAACACAAACTAAAAGAGTTTCTCCTTGACAACCCTTCCTATTCTGTAATTTCTATTACTGTAATGTGTGAAAGGTGGGTGGGCAGGAATTAGTAACTCACGTCTTTATATTAAAAAGTAGTTGGCAGGAATTTGTTGTTTGAACATAAAATGACTCCTTCCACATCGTCATTTGTTATGCAAATGATCCAGGGAACATGAAACTAACCAACTGCAAAGCTACACTCAAGACAAATACCTTCAGAAAAAAACTACCTAACACTTAAATTATTTGATGTTAACAAACTTGTCTTCTTTAGGAAGGCTTCTCTTGCTGCTGCCAGTCTATATTTTATATACTCCCTTCATTGGCCATCATCAGTTATTTTACTGCCCAAATAGCCAAACCCATGTATTTCTTTTGGTGTCTTGTTTCCTTATCTAATGCCCTCAGCATCATTCCATTACTCATTTTATTTTTGCTGATGTTCATCTTATATCCTCTTTCCAGGACACTGTCCATTCCATTCAGCTGCTCTTCAAAGTCATTTGCTCTCTCTGACAGAAATACAATGTCACTGGCAAACCTCAAAGTTTTTGTTTCTTTTCCCTGATCTTTAATTCCTACTCCAGTTTTCTGTAGCTTCCTATACTGCTTACTCAGTATAGAGATTGAATATCATCAGGAATGGGCTAAAGCTGTCTCACTCCCTTCTTGACTACTGCTTGCCTTTAACTTGACAAAACCAAAAGCTGTGAGTCTACTCATTTGCTTTGGCCTGTGATTTCTTCAATATGGCAGACACCCTATTTTAGGCATACACAATATGGTGACCATTACGGCACTCATGACATCCTTGAACAGCGATAAATAACACATGAAATATTTAATTCCAGCAATAGAATGAAACTAATGGGACAACCATGGAAAGTAGGGGGTTTTGGATTGGGGCAAACTAAATGTATAATAATTAGACCACTCAAATCCAAAGGTATTGTAAATTTCACTGGGCACATATGGAGGTAAAACAAACCCCGCAGTACCTAAAACCAACATTCAGATCATAAAATCAATGATTGATCGAAGCCTTTGCTTACCATGTCTGTCTAAAACAGTCCATGGTACAACAAACCAAAACCCACTCATATAGCTAATAAGACACATAACATAACCAATTATGGTGAACCAGTAGCTGTCATACCTACCAACACAGTTACCAAATGTTAACAAGAAAAATGCTGAAATTCATGAAAACTTGCATCATCGCTAATTTTGATGTACAAAAATAACTATAAACAAAACACACATACTGCATATATTACAATAAAAAAAAAAAACTACAAAACATACTTATGCCCTATCCATGAGTACCAGAAAAATAGAATTTCAAATACAAACGGTGTCCATCAGTCACATTATGCAAAATCACTCACTGACACAAACTCTTCCAGTAACAACCTGACACACTCAGCTCACAATGTCAAATGACTCACTAACATAACTAGGAAACAACTTCAAAACATAAATGTTGAACACAAGAGTCCAACAAATACAACAGCACACAATATGTGAACATGAGCTGACTCGAAAACACCCCACTACCATGTTGTCACACAACACAGTTACGTCACAGGTCAGAGAAAATGGCTGGAATTGCAACTTATTGGATGAAAATTTATCTCTTACAACTGCAATAAGTTTTTTTTTTTTTTTTTTTTTTTTTTACAGTTTGGAGATAACCTTCGGTTTCCTGTATTTTGTCTCTGGTACTTCGTCACCCCTATTTGATTTTCTGTTTATAATCCTGTACGCTCCTTGCCAGAAGTCCTGTTCATCCTGCCATGAGACTGCAGTAATTCCCACAATACCTGACTTCCACATATCCATTTCCTTTTTGAAATTTTCTTATCTACCTACCTGTTAAGGGGCCGGCAGCTCTTGTGTTGTGTGCGAATGTTGGCAATTCATTGATGTGGGCCGTAGCCAATTGAGTGATCTAATGATTTCTTTTGGCAGAAGATTCTGACATGTCTTCCGTCCAATACAATCAGATGACCTGTAAAATATGTTACAATAATAATAAATACAGTACATTATGTTATACTGATTACTTTTTTTTGTATTGATAGGGGCAGAATACTTTTTACTAATCTGGTTACTATGAATTTTAAGGTTTCTTACTGATTTTTGTATTTCCTTTGTGCCAAGTAAGACTGACCTGTGACAAACCCTTAAGCCTAGGATCCACTGGAATGTGACAGTTTGGTTGTGACTTAGGGAAGCTCAAAAATAAGATTGCCATAATAGATTGATGTTCAGTGTAGCGTGAGGCGTGTGTTCATCATTGCAGTAGGGTAACCTACTTATGTCTTTCTGATTTTACCAATAATTCCATCAACCTTAGCTAACAAAATAACAGCTATCTTTATTTAGGAAATAATAAACGAGAATCTCATTTGCTAGCTGCATCTCACTCAAGATTCTTCATGTTAATTTCTCATGATTCATTGTGTGAACTGTTACCAACAACAATGTGCAACAGAAAAGCCCTTGATGCCATTAGTGTTCTTATACAATTAAGGGATCTAACAATCAGTAGCATAATAATTTATTTGTCCAATGATCATTTTATTAGATTTCTCAGTTTAATACAAGGAAAAACATGTCATATATATACAGACACACAAATGTAAATGCATGTTTGTGATGAGGTAGGACAGGCAGTCTGCCATGGCCTTGGTGAATGAACCATCCCAACATTTATCTGAAGTGATTTAGGAAAACCTAAATCAGTGGCCAGATGGAGCATGAGGTCCCTGGAGGCCATTGCCTTGTATACTTCTCGAAATACTTACATCAGTGAAGAATAATTATATCTCCATACACACCGAACACACTTGCAGATGTTGGAAAAATGGCCATACCGTACCTCTATTAAATCTCCCTCAGGGTGGGTGAGATGTGCAACTGTTAGATGGTGAAGATCTGGGGTGATTGTTTTGTAAAAACAGCATAGAAGGTGACACGGGTGTTTTAATTATTACTTTATTTATGCATAATTTTTTATTTAGCCCTGCTCTGAGTTCTCTAAGTGATCTTTGAATAGTATGTATTATTTGACTGCATTTTAACATAAATGTATGTTAGTCGCTCTTTCATCTCATTGAGAAAATTACTAAGTTTTAGACCATCATAGAAAATACTTTTTAAAGTTTTCATTTGTTTTTCCTTGTTAAGTATGATTACAAACTGGCCTTTATTCTCTGATCATGTATATAACAAATTGATGCACATATTATGTTTCTCTTCATGTATTAGTGAGGTTCAGTAAGGATACCCACACTATTTTTAGCTATTACTGTTATGGCCCAATTTTATAGTTACAAAATTATGTTTGTTACATACATCTGATCCTCAGAAAAAATTGCTATAGATAATAATTTAATATACATAGGAGTAGTATATCATCATAAGGCGCAATAGCTGTTACACACTGATTAGTGGACTTCTAAGGGCATGACATTTTCTTTGCTTGTGTCTTTGCTTGTTCCTTGTCAATAGACAATAAATATTCATCTGTAAGAACTGTGTTTTTTGGGTATTGTGACAACGGATTTTCATCTTTAAGCTGAAGTTCATGCTATATGTTGTTATGTTAATTGTCAATTTAATACATACTGCCCAATTGTAAACATTCCTTGTCTCCTCAGCTAGAAGTTCCCAAGTTCTACCAAGGATGTTAATGTTGCTAATTAAGTTTGTATGACAGCCACAAGTTGTGATGAATACTCTTTGCCTGGAAGTCACTCAGTTTAACAAGAACAGTGACAGAAACTGTGGAATTTACAGTTCAAAGTAGTTGACTGATTTCATTGCCAATGTCATATTAATCAGCCAACTACTTCGAGCTGTAAATTCCACTTTATGACAATACACTTGTTAAATTGAATGAAATCAGTCAATAAAGAATATTAATTGTGACTTGTGGCTGTTCTACAAACAATTTCAAGAGCCACTGTTCTCCCTGCAAGAAATGCCTATTTTTGTATAATTTTGCTCTCACCAACAAATATCTCCATGCCACACATTGCCAAAAAAAAAAAAAAAAAAAAAAAGAGAGAGAGAGAGAGAGAGAGAGAGAGAGAGAGAGAGAGAGAGAGAGAGAGAGAGAGAAAGAAAAGGTAGGGTGATAGTAGCATACCTTTTGCACCCTAATTTCTAGGCATGACTGAACCGTTCATTTCCTTACATACCTTGGACTTTGCCATGGTGGGATGGCTTGTGTACCTCAATGATAGCTATAAGATAGGAGCAACTGCGACAGAGTAGTAGCTGCTGAGAGGACAGACAAATGTGTGATCCCTGAAGAGGTAGTCGCCTTATCAGTAGCTTCAGAGCCAACAGTTTGGCTGACAGACTGATCTGGCTATATAAATTCAACCAACATGGCCTAGCTATGCTGATACTGTGAACAGCTGAAAGCAAGGGGAAAATATAGCTGGAATCTTTCCTGGAGACATGTAGCGTTGCTGTATGGTTAAATCCTCTTCGGTAAAATATTCTGGATGTAAAATAGTCCCCTGTTCCTATCTCTGGCAAGGGACTACCCGGAAGGATGTCATCAGGACAAGCAAAACTGACAATCTATGGGATGGAGTGTGGAATGCTGTCTTAACCAGACAATCAGTGTGCAAAATACAAAAAAGGAAGTGGATAGTTTGAAGTAGGGTAAAATAGGGATTAGTGAAGGTGGATGGCAGGATGAACAGGACTTGTGGTCAGGTGAGTACTGGCTGGCCAATTGTTTAACTCCTCATACAGAAATGGAACATTCATGTGACAAAGAGGGACTTAAGTCGTTGTTGTTGTTGTTATTGTGGTCTTCAGTCCTGAGACTGGTTTGATGCAGCTCTCCATGCTACTCTATCCTGTGCAAGCTTCTTCATCTCCCAGTACCTACTGCAACCTACATCCTTCTGAATCTGCTTAGTGTATTCATCTCTTGGTCTTCCTCTATGATTTTTACCCTCCACGCTGCCCTCCAATGCTAAATTTGTGATCCCTTGATGCCTCAAAACATGTCCTACCGACCAATCCCTTCTTCTAGTCAAGTTGTGCCACAAACTTCTCTTCTCCCCAATCCTATTCAATACCTCCTCATTAGTTACGTGATCTAGCCACCTTATCTTCAGCACTCTTCTGTAGCACCACATTTCGAAAGCTTCTATTCTCTTCTTGTCCAAACTAGTTATCGTCCATGTTTCACTTCCATACATGGCTACACTCCATACAAATACTTTCAGAAACGACTTCCTGACACTTAAGTCTATACTCGATGTTAACAAATTTCTCTTCTTCAGAAACGATTTCCTTGCCATTGCCAGTCTACATTTTATATCCTCTCTACTTCGACCATCATCTGTTATTTTACTCCCTAAATAGCAAAACTCCTTCACTACTTTAAGTGTCTCATTCCCTAATCTAATTCCCTCAGCATCACCCGATTTAATTTGACTACATTCCATTATTCTCGTTTTGCTTTTGTTGATGTTCATCTTATATCCTTCTTTCAAGACACTGTCCATTCCGTTCAACTGCTCTTCCAAGTCCTTTGCTGTCTCTGACAGAATTACAATGTCATCGGCGAACCTCAAAGTTTTTACTTCTTCTCCATGAATTTTAATACCTACTCCGAATTTTTCTTTTGTTTCCTTTACTGCTTGCTCGATATACAGATTGAATAACATCGGGGAGAGGCTACAACCCTGTCTCACTCCTTTCCCAACCACTGCTTCCCTTTCATGCCCCTCGACTCTTATAACTGCCATCTGGTTTCTGTACAAATTGTAAATAGCCTTTCGCTTCCTGTATTTTACCCCTGCCACCTTCAGAATTTGAAAGAGAGTATTCCAGTTAACATTATCAAAAGCTTTCTCTAAGTCTACAAATGCTAGAAACGTAGGTTTGCCTTTTCTTAATCTTTCTTCTAAGATAAGTCGTAAGGTTAGTATTGCCTCACGTGTTCCACCATTTCTACGGAATCCAAACTGATCTTCCCCGAGGTCCGCTTCTACCAGTTTTTCCATTCGTCTGTAAATAATTCGCGTTAGTATTTTGCAGCTGTGACTTATTAAACTGATAGTTCGGTAATTTTCACATCTGTCAACACCTGCTTTCTTTGGGATTGGAATTATTATATTCTTCTTGAAGTCTGAGGGTATTTCGCCTGTCTCATACATCTGGCTCACCAGATGGTAGAGTTTTGTCATGACTGGCTCTCCCAAGGCCGCCAGTAGTTCTAATGGAATGTTGTCTACTCCCGGGGCCTTGTTTCGACTCAGGTCTTTCAGTGCTCTGTCAAACTCTTCACGCAGTATCTTATCTCCCATTTCGTCTTCATCTACATCCTCTTCCATTTCCATAATATTGTCCTCAAGTACATCGCCCTTGTATAAACCCTCTATATACTCCTTCCACCTTTCTGCCTTCCCTTCTTTGCTTAGAACAGGGTTGCCATCTGAGTTCTTGATATTCATACAAGTGGTTCTCTTCTCTCCAAAGGTCTCTTTAATTTTCCTGTAGGCAGTATCTATCTTACCCCTAGTGAGACAAGCCTCTACATCCTTACATTTGTCCTTGGTATAACAATATGTTAAACAGAGTTCACTGAAAAATCCATTTGAAAGTGCTGTCTTGGTGAGGACTGGTATCAGGTCTTTACAAAATGAAATCTCTGTCTTCCTTTGAAGAAAGCTGAGCACCTTCAGAAGTTCACAAAGAATGGTACATCAATTTGTACTTTATACATTCATTCAGTGAACTGAATGATTTGCACTAAATATGCGAGCTAAAAGATAATGGGAAAACATGCTTTGTCTAAAATTCTGATGAGCCTGGGTTTGACAGTAGCCTAACTACATTAAGAGGTCAAGCCAGTGAATGGCATCTCTGCTGGATCAGGTTGGGAATCGACAACTGTTTTGGTCTGCGTTGCTGCAGATGACACTTATTTGGCACCATTGATCATATACAAGAGAGGTGCAATTCAAAGTTTGTGGACTTTGAGTAATAACTAACCAGGGACACTTCATACTGCTTCTACAAATTAGTAAAAGGAGGAGCCTAAGTTTTATCAGTAGTTCACTACATGTTTTATCTTTCACATTCAGAAATATCATATAAATCACCCATTACTCAGTAAGTATCGTTTATATATTTGATGGGAATGATAGCCATGTCAGTCTAAAATTAATGTAAATGGCTGTATAAAGCAACATTCATTTAGTGTGCTTGCTGAGTCATTACCTGACATACTACAACCTTCTGACAAATTTATGTTTGGCCCTGTTAAAACCGAAAAGAAAAAAAAATCTTAGACACACATTTTTGTGTTTGTGTACTGACAAGGAGTATGTTAAGTACCACCTCATTTTTAATGTTATTTGATAAATTCCTTTCAAAAATTGCTTATTTTGGAATTTTTGTTACATGTTGGTTGGGGAATTGTAAAAACTGGTATCAGTCAGGAAAGGAACAGTGTTGGTTTACAGTTACCTCTACTGGCAAATTCATACCCAGTCCACACTTTGAGATTGCAGTTTTTATTTATGAGGTAAATTTGAACACATGGAGTAAATATAAACTTACTATGTCAGACTCAATGGATTAATGAATCCAAGAGCAGAGTTCATATTTCAAACCTCTTATACATTAAAATTGCAAAAATACTCATTTAAATTTAGAAAATTATTAATTACTTGAAATCATAGTCGAAACTTAGTAAATCGTTTCCAGTTACCCCACCTGACCCTATCTGAGCTATCTTGGTCCTGAAGCTACCAACCAATACACACAATTTTGTTTTTTGTTTTTGTGTAATTCTTGATTAGCAAGTTGGATACATGCAGATGTACAGCTTGTGATCATTAAACTATGTGCGAGTGGAAACTTCATTACAAATTAAAACTGTGTGCTGTACCACAACTTGAACCCAGGATCTTTGCCCTTCATGGGCTCAAGTGCAACTCGCATTCCATCCTCACAACTTTACTTCAAGTACCTCAACACCTACCTTCAAAACTTCACAGAAGTTCTCCTGCAAAACTTACAGGACTAGCACTAGTGGAATAAAGGCTTTTGTAGAGACATGTTTTATCCAGAACCTGACATTGATTCCAGGCTGAACTTTCACTTTGCAGAGGAATGTGCACTGGTTAGAGTGCCGGTCCAGCATACTGTTTTAATCAGCAAGTAAGTTTCAAATCGCCATATACTCTGCTGCAGAGTGGAAATTCATTCTGGAACCGAGTGAGGTGGTGCAGTGGTTAGACACTGGACTCGCATTCGGGACGACGGTTCAATCCCGCTTCCGGCCATCCTGATTTAGGTTTTCTGTGATTTCCCTAAATCGCTCCAGGCAAATGCCAGGATGGTTCCTTTCAAAGGGCACGGCCGAGTTCCTTCCCTGTCCTTCCCTAATCCGATGAGACCGATGACCTCGCTGTCTGGTCTCCTTCCCCGAAACAACCAACCACCCATTCTGGAAATAATTCCTTCTGTGGCTGTGCCAGGTCTCTGCAATATCCTTCCTTCCAGGAGTACTAGTCCTCCAAGTTTCGCTAAAGTCCTGTGAAGTCTGGAAGGTAGGAGATGAGGTACTGGTGAAAGTAAAACTGTGAGGATAGGTAGTGAGTTGTCCGTGGGTTGCTCAATCAATGGAGTGCTTGCTTGCGAAAGGTAATAGTCTTGAATTAGTCCTGGTCTGGCACACAGTTCCAATCTTCCAGAAGTTTCATGTCAGTGCACACTTGGCTGGAGAATGAAAATTCATTCTATGTGCAAGTTTCCTTAGATTTCAAATGTTTCCACAGTGGCCTATGCTGTTAGGGCACACCCATCAACGATGACAGTCCATTCCTGAGAAAAGAGTATTTAGTTAGCATTTCAGCTACCTTCGGTACTGTTTGAGATTAATGATTTGCATGCTGACATCCTGTTTCACTCTGGTTAATTCCTCCTTCAGAATCAGCACACATCTTGTGCCAGCTATACTCAGTACATACTCAACAGACATGTAAACAGAACACTTACTCTTTGAACAGAACAGTAGTATTATATAGGACAGCTGCCAACAGCAAAAGTGAAAAATAGCTTTACAATTCGCTCTCGAAGTCTCTGTCAGCAGTGTCATATGGTTTTTATTTTTCAGTTAAGTTTTATAATTTTTCTTTATTATTGCTGAGGAATTTTCACTAAATTACTTGTGTTCTTGGACATAAATTATGAAATATAAATGTGAGGTCCAACAACTGAAGTTAACATTTATAGCATATCAGTACTATAGAAAATAATTGTACGTCATATTGTGTTAATGGCTAACTTACATAGCTTATCAGTAATACAGAAAATAATTGTACAGATGTCCTGGAACAGCACCTAACTTTATTATTTTTCTTTTTATCTTCTTGAGTACATAGGTACAAAGAGATATTCAATGGGACTTCAGAAAATAAGCTTCACATTATTATTTCAGGCTTTCAAGAGAGACAGAAGACACTATTTTTAAATGTAACAACTGGGTGGCTGCTTAAAAGTTTAACGGGATAGTAATTTGTGATACTCTTTCAGGTCTCCAACTGTAACATATTGTCATCTGGACACACTATTTCGGCAGTCCATCTGGCCGCCATCTTCAGGTGAGAAGGCTGTCGCACTAACTAGCCGGAACTGAAATGAAACATGCCGCAGCAACTCCTTTATACACCAACCATAGTTCCACTGCATGTGTGCAGACGTAACTGCCCCCTAGAGCAAGACACAACAGTGCTACGGTGGCGAAAGCAATACATCAATATCGAACACTATTGACAGCTTTTGATGACTGAAACAAAGACAGTTGTTTCTTAATGTCAAACAAAACAGGGTCCTAAATCTTACTTAAAGGATACCCCTTATCTCTGTTTATAATATTGACAGATCTGACAGTGTTCTTAAAAAACTTCAACCTGGTGCTGCAGTCCTGCAGAGATTGTACGGTGTGCCTAAGGTACACAAGCAAGAAGTTCCTCTTTGGCCTATTGTTAGCAATTTGGGCACTCCCACTTATAACTTAGCCAAGTATTAAGCGTCCATTCGCAGTCCCCATGTTGGAAAATGCGAACGCCATATTTCCAATTCTGTGGTTTTTATTCAGCATTTGAAGTCTTTTTGTCTCACTCTTATAGATTTGCTCGTTAGTTTTGATGTTGTGTCTCTGTTTACCAGAGTTCCTCTTGAAGATTCTTTGCAGTTAATTGGTGAAAAATTGGATGAAGAAACAACTAAGCTTTGTCACCATGTGTTGATGTCGACATACTTTTTATTTAATGACAAATACTTTGAACAAACTGAGGAAGTGGCTATGGCGAGTCCGTTACCCCCCATAGTTGCCAATTTGTTTATGGAAGATTTTGAGGACGTGGCATTGAAAACGGCGTTCTTAAAACAACCTGTTTCTGGAGATACATTGACGGTACGTTTATGGTATGACCACATGGGAGGGATGGCTTTGATCATTTTCTAGATCATTTTAATTGTCTGCATCCCAGTATTAAGTTCATGATGGAAGTTGAAAAGCATGGAAAACTTCCATTTTGACATGTCTTGGTGTACAGGAGGGATTATGGGACATTAGCACATAGTGTTTATTGTAAGCCCAGGTAGATGGACCGATACCTTCATGCATCAAGTTGTCATCCATCATACCAACGCAATGGGGCCCTACATACATTGGTAAACAGAGCTTACACCATCTCAGATGTAGATAGTCTGACACAAGAACTGGATCATCTAAAAGCTTTCTTCAAGCACAATGGCTATACTGACAATCAGATCCGTCGTGCTCTACAGATTGGACCTTCGTGGGAACCAACAGAAGACCCAAGCAAATTTGTGGCATTCCTACCTTTTGCAGCAAGCATATCTTCAAAAATAGGAAGATATTTAAAGCAATTTGATATTACATGTATTCTGTCAGCCAGCTAACACCAGAACTCTGGTGGGCTCAGTGAAGGATGATTTGGGTTTGAGAAAGCCCAGGGTCTACAAGATTTCCTGCCATTGCGGGAAAGCCTATATTGGACAAATGATTCGTACAGTCCAGGATCTCTGCATGGAGCATCATCACCACACGTGTTTATTTCATCCAGAGAAATCTGTAGTGATGGAACATTGTCTTACTGAAGGACATGAGATGATGTACAATGAGACACATGTGGTTGCCCCTGCGTCGCAGTATTGGAACTGTGTAGTGAAAGAAGCCATTGAAATCCAGCTATCTGACAGTATTATAAACAGAGATAAGGGGTATCCTTCACGTAAGAGTTGAGACCCTGGTTTGTTTGACATTAAGAAACAACGGTCTTTGTTTCAGTCATCAAAAGCTGTCAATAGTGTTTGATATCGATTTATTGTTTCCGCGCGCTTTCACCATTAGTGCGCTGTTGTGCCTTGCGCTAGAGGGCAGTTATGTTTGCGCAAGTGCGTAGGACTCATAGTCAGTGTATGAAGAAGCTGCTGCGGCATGTTTGATTTCAGTTCCGGCGAGTTAGTGCAATGGCCTTCTCACCTGAAGATGGTGGCCAGGTGGACTGCCGAAATAGTGTGTCTGGATGACAATATGTTCCCGCTGGAGTCCTGACAAATCACATAATCACTGGTTCTTTGTAAACAATGATTGGAAATGCTCTACTAATTGTTCAATTCCTCTAGAATAGAAATCCATTTCTTGGTCATGGAGCCAATCAAGAACTGCTGTGTGAATTCATTGTTGGAAAATTGTCCTAAATGGTAGATGACACTCCTTCCTGATGAGCGTCACCCACATCTGTGTAGCCTTGGTTAAATAGAGGTAGTTGGTACTATTTCACTATGGCTGGACGTGACATTGCATTTGATCCATATATTGCCAGAATTTCACATCCAGTCTGTGTACAGTTTAGGTTTCTGCCCATAAGAATTTTACAGTCCCAAGTACTTCACCTCTGGAGGATATTTCCAGTTGCTATGCCATTCAGCTCCATGTTGTGATGCAGCAGTTATCCATGCCACAGCAGAACTGTCTCTGCAATAAACCTAGAACATGTACCCACTTCTGACAATGTGCTACGCTTCTGGGAAGTTTCATGTCAGTGCACACTTTGCTGGAGAATGAAAATTCATTCTATGTGCAAGTTTCCTTAGATTTCAAATGTTTCCACAGTGGCCTATGCTGTTGGGGCACACCCATCAACGATGACAGTCCATTCCTGAGAAAAGAGTATTTAGTTAGCATTTCAGCTACCTTCGGTACTGTTTGAGATTAATGATTTGCATGCTGACATCCTGTTTCACTCTGGTCAATTCCTCCTTCAGTGGGATGATGTTGATGTGTAAGTTACTTTCGTAAGTCCTTATGTGTACCAAGTCAAATTATGCATGAAATTATGTTACAGGGATAAAAGGTTATCTACAACTTGTAAAAAGACCAAACTGCAATTATTAGAGTTGAATGACCTGAAAGGGAAGCAGTAATTACGAAGGGAGTGATGCAGACTTTTATCCTTTCCATAGTGTTATTCAATCTGTATATTGAACGAGCTGTAAAGGAAACCAAAAAGAAATTTTGAAAAAGGAATTAAACTTTGAGGTTTGTTGAAGATGGCCTAATTCAATCAGAGTTGCCAAAATATTTATAAGATCAGTGAAATGGACTTGGAGACTCTTGAAAAGAGATTGAGATGAACATTTGTGAGACGGAAAGCATGAGGACCCTTGTCAAAAATTTTGCGTTCTCAGTTACTGAGATTACTATGTTCAGCATTAAACCAATTAAGTTAGCCCAAAACTGAGAGAAATTAGTGAAACCTGTGCTGTTTCCATTTAGGAAAATATTGGTATTGTTATTCTATGTTGTGGCCAGCTGCAAACTAGCAACATCTGTAGGCATTTATAACTGTAATACAAAAAGTGAGCCTCTGTCTTGTTTGGAATTAGTGTATTCACAAAATGTTCTTTTATACAAAACTACTCTGAGCTGCTTAAAATACCTCTAAAAACTAGAAAATGCTATTTTGTGAAGCATTGCATACACATCTGTGAGATTTTGAAAAAGGGTCCCCTTGTTGAGCCAATGTTACTTTCCAATTATGACAAGAGGTCCGTTTTCAGGAGACTGACAAATGTAAATGGAATGAGGCTAACAATTCAAAGCCCCTCCCAGCCGCACCTCATGGTTTCACGTACAGAAGATGGTCAGTCCTTTGCTACGGTTAATCAGTTTAGTATTCAGAAGGGTGTTGCTGCAGTTGCCGGCCTTGTGAAATCTTGCTATCGTTTATGCAATGGTACTTTGCTTTTGGAAGCTGATCGTGATTCTCAAGCACAACAACTGCTTGCAGCTTCAGTCCTCTGCGGCTATCCTGTTCATGTCGTGGCCCATTGAATGCTGAAATCTTTCATGATGTTATTTACACTAGGCTGCTCGATGGTCTAACCAAGGGAGAAATACAAACCTGCCTCTCTGATCAGGGTGTCACTGCAGTCCATTGGGTGATGAAAAAGGTTGATGCACCCTGTGAGTACCCACATGCACTCTTTTTTTCTCATGTTCGATAGAGTAGTGCTTCCATCGAAGATCAAAGCAAGCTATGAAGTCATCACAGTCTGGCTGTAAATGGTGAACCCAATGTGCTGCTACCAATGTCACTGCTACAACCACACTCGAATCTCTTGTCGAAACCCAGCCAAATGTGTTACTTGTGGTAGAAATGCTCAAGGGCTTCCTCCATCTTCCTGTTATATAAATTGAAATGGCAACCGTGCATCCTCCTCTAGAGAATGTCCTGTGCATCTTGATGAGTGGTCCATCCAGATCTGGGGGAAAGAAAAAGTGCCCTACCCTGTCACTCACAAGTTGTTGGTTAGTCACAAGCACTGCATTTTACCATCTGGCACTTACAGAACCAGTTTTGCTACATCTCGCTTCACAAAGGACATGGCCATGCACGCTCGCGACCTCAAATTCAGCACCGCGGCTGTAAAATCGCCCAGTGTCATGGTAGCATCCCCTTCTCCTTCTCCACCAGCTGTGCAACACGCCACCAAATTATCGCCTCTCACTGTGAAATTATCTGCTACACAACCAGCATGTCAGACAGGATGGAAAGAATACTCTTGCAAAGACTTTTACTTTCCTCCAGGCAACAAACATCTGAATCTTCATCTACCAACCACAAAGGCTCCAAGAAATCAAACAAAGGCAAACGGTCTTCTCCTTCACTGACTCGGAGATCCTCTTGAACAGTGTCGCTGTGTTATACCGTTACCCAGCCAACAGCTGTGTCAACGGGCCAACCATTTTTCTGCTCTCATATCTACAGATTGATGGAGAGAGAATGCCAACATCTCTGTAGATCTCATGGAGCTGGATCCTTCGGCCTCTGTGCCTTGTAGCACAGTCTTCGAAGGCTGACATTTGGCAGCTGCTGAGGTGACACCCCTTCATTTTTTCCCTCCTCCCCTTTCCTTGTCATGA
Source organism: Schistocerca americana (assembly GCF_021461395.2). Classification (NCBI taxonomy): domain Eukaryota; kingdom Metazoa; phylum Arthropoda; class Insecta; order Orthoptera; family Acrididae; genus Schistocerca; species Schistocerca americana. The sequence continues at coordinate 268,785,762 of NC_060130.1, read as the reverse complement.
CTGTACTCCAGTGGAAGGTTCGCGGCATTACATCCAATGGCTGCTCTTGGAATTGAAGGACCCACTTGTTCTCTGCCTCTAGGAAACAAAATTGCGTCCTTACAACTGCTTTGACTTCTCGCATGTCTTTCTGATCCATTTTGACCTTCCCTCTGAGGACGGCATTCCATCTCATGGGGGAGTCATGCTACTCATCCTGGAGGCTTTACTCCCCTCTGGCGACCTTCAATGAACAACATTTCACCAGTTGTGATGACCACGTAGAATACCTTGCAAACATTATCCTTAATGCTGCACAATGTTCCATCACTTGCATTTCCAAGGCCCTTGGTGGACTGAGGTGTGCAGCAACGCAGTTCATGCACAAAGACATGCTTTCCGTGTTTTTAACTGTCGTCTTGTGATGGTGGACTGCATTTGTTATAAACAGTTGCATGGACAATGTCATCGCATTCTTTGGGATAGCAAAAAAGCTAGCTGGATTTCATTTATTAGTTCTTTGAACAGTTGCACTTCCTCTTCTGTTGTGTAGGCCAGCCTCAAACGGCTCTCTGGGACCAACGTCCATTCTCCATTTTCCAGCCTGACCATAGCAGATGATGTCATATTGGACCGTATTGCTGTCTTCAACACCTTGAGCCACTATTATGCGGAGATTTCGAGCTTCACCCTCTATTACCCTGCCTTCCTCCATCGGAAACAAGTGGAGGCGGCTCAGGTGATACCCTTCTCCTCTCAGAATCGTGAATGTTACAATGCCACCTTTACTATGCGGAAACTAGATCATGCTCTCACTTCCTTCCAATCTTCCGCCCAAGGCTCGGACGATATTCACATTCAGATATTGCAACACCTTTCTCTTGCGGGCAAGCACTTTCTCCTTCATATGTACAGTTGCATCTGGGCAGACGGCACATTTCCCAGACACTGGTGTGAAGCCACTGTCATATCCATACCTAAGCCCAGTAAGGGAAAACTGCTTCCTTCTATCTACCACCCCATTTCTCTCACCAGTTGTGTTTGCAATGTGATGGAACATATGATTAATGCCAGGCTGCTATGGTGGCTCAAGTCTCGCAATCTACTAACCACTGCATAGTGTAGATTTCTAGCACACCATTCTGCAGTTGACTATCTCATCACTTTGTCCTCCCATGTAATGAATGGTTTTATGTGGAAATACCAGATTGTGGCTGTGTTTTTTGATTCTGAGAAAGCCTACACCACCTGCTGGAGGACTAGTATCCTCTGTACTCTCCACGTGTGGCGTTTCTGAGGCCACCTCCTCCTTTCCTTTAGGAATTTTTAACTGTCTTGTTGGACACCTTTATCCAGAAAAAGGTTTACCTGACATATCCAACTCCCTTTTCATTGACGATTTTGCGATCTATTGCTATTGGACTTGTCTCCTTGAGCGGCGTCTTCAATGATATCTCGATCATTACTCGTGGAGCGTCAACAATGGCTTTCAATTTTCCACTGACAAAACCGTTTGTACAGATTTCTGGTGGTGCAGTGGGTTTCTTCCACTGTCTTCACATCTTGGGCCTGTTGCTCTTCCGTTCATTGAAATTGTGAAATTCCTGGGGCTCACGCTCAATAGGAAACTTTCTTGGTCCTCCCAAGTGTCTTACCTGGCCGCCCGCTGTACTCAGTCCATCAGTGTCCTGTGTTTCCTCAGTGGTACTTCCTGGGGAATGGATCGAACTACCCTCCTCCATTTGTACTGGTCCCTTGTGTGTTTGAAACTAGACTATGGGTGTTTTGTTGTGCATCTGCGCATCTTACACTGTCTAAATACAGTCCACCATCGTGGTATCCGTTCGGCCAGTGGTGCCTTTTACACTAGCCCGGTTGAGATTATGTATGCAGAAGCTGCCAAACTATCTCTGTCGTACCGATGTAATGTTCTACTCAGTATGCCAAGCAACCCACCCTATGCCGCCTCCTTTGATGACTCCCATGACCTCCAGTATGGGACGCATCCCTCTCCTGTTACCTCCTGGAGTTTGCTTTCGGCTATTGCTCCAGCAGCTTAAATTCATGCTACTTGCTACTTTCCCATTGGTTGTGGATCTTTCACCACCTTGGCTTCATGCAGCGATCCCTGATCGCCTGAGACTTGATTCGCTTCCTAAGGACACTCCAGACTCACTCTATTGCTGTAAGTTTCTCAACCTTTGCACAGAACTTCACAACAGTACCTTTGTATATACTGATGGCTCTTAGACTGGCCGTGATGTTGGACGTGCATTCATCATTGGCACTGACCATTTTCGGTATCAGCTTCCAGAACACTGCTTAGTATTTACAGCGGAGCTCTTAATCACGTATCAGGCCACACAGTACATCTGGCGATACAGGCTTTTCAATTGTCATTTGCTCTGACTCTGTCAGTGCCCTTCAGAGCCTCTGTGTGAGGTATACAGTCCATCCCTTAGTGCAACAGGTTAAAGAAAGCTTTCACTTACTCACTCTTGATGGTGCCACTGTGATGTTTGTGTGGGTCCCTGGTGACATTGGTCTGATGGGAAATGAAGCTGCTGACACTGTTGCCAAGGCTGCAATCCTCCTACCTTGGCCTGCTAGTTCTTCCATTCCTTCCGATTATCTCTGTGTGTGGTGTCCCTTTGGCATCACCACTGGTCTTCCCCCTCATGGGAACAAGCTCTGGGGAATTAAGCCTCTCTCAGTGCCTTGGCCACCCTCCTCACAGCTCCCTCAACATGAGATCATTTTAGCTGGGCTGCATATTGGGCACTGTTATTTCATCCATTGCTATCTGTTTAGTGGTTATCTCCAACCACTTTGTGCTGATTGTCATCAGCCTTTGACAGTTCGCCATTTGCTGACTGAATGCCCTTTTTTAATCACTTACTTTGTAATTCGTGTTCGCCATCTGAGTTATCTGCCTTTCAGTGTGGGCTGTCGACCGCATTTTACTTTTTATTCTTCCTAGCAATATGGCGAAGGACATTTAATCTTAAGTACAGGTCCTCCGTTGTCACTCTGGCATATTTTATGAACCTTCCTCGAAGAGGAAGTCTCAGTTTTTAGCTATCTTGCCTTCCATGGGTTGGGCATAATATGTAGTTGCTTTTAACTCCTTTTTTTGTCTTAGTGTTCTATAGTTCTGACCTTAGTTGTTTTTGCATCCTAAAACAAAACAAAACAAAACAAACAGAAGACCAACATCAATACCTTCAACAATATTATTAACTCAGATTAGAGTGAAAAAACTTTCAAATTTATACAAGCGTGTACAGAATGAGGAAAATTATTATAGTACACACAAAAAAATGAAAATCGATATTTTAGACATTATCAAATGGTTTTGCTTGTACTGAAAATTGTACTTCTCCAATAAGAGGTCCCTTTTTGCTTTGCCTCACATTTACTAAAGTAGAAAAAAAGGGTAATGGACTATAGTAGAGAGTAAATCTGTTGATGCTGGAGGAATTAAATTAGGAACTGAGACACTAGAAGTAGCAGATCAGTTTTGTTATTTGAGCAGCAAAATAAGTGATGATGGCTGAAGTAGAGAAGATATAAAGTGGTGCAGACTGGCAGTAGCAAGAGAAGTTTTTCTGAAGAAGAAACATTTGTTGGTGTCAAATATAAATTAAAATGTTGAGATGTATTTTCTGAAAGTATTTGTCTGAAGGTTGTTGGTTTATACGATAGAATACAACTGCTGAGCACTGCATCAGCTTCATGAATTTTAGTGAAAATGTTAGTAAACACTCTTGAATGTGGTCCTCTTAGGTCAGGAAAAGATCCACCATATTCTATACAAGCAGCACCATCTCCATTACAATACCCATATACAAAGAACATATCACCATAGTCAGTGTTTGTAAATGTGTGCAGTATGTTAAACAGTGCAGTAAAATTGGCCGAAACTGACAGTAAATAAATAAACCCATACAGATGGATTACCAACACACAAAATGAAAGTGTCTTGCACATTTCGTGCTCTGCAGCTTGTAGAAATTGTAAATATGTCAGACCATTAATAATGAACAGGACATATTTATAAAATAAAAACCTCTCTCTGTAACCAATAAAAATTTCTTTAATGTATACTACCATATCCTGAAATATTTACCGTTCCTTCTGAAATGACCTGTATGTGAACTTTTTAATTTTTTTTAGAATGCTGATCAAAGTGATTGAGTAGAAGTAAGATGTTATTAAGCTCAGAACAACAGTTTTTTTAATAAAATTATTCACGTGTTATTGTAACTAATAACAGTGTTTTGATTTTAAAGGTATCTGATAGTCATTGCATCAGAGAATGTAGTGTAAAATTTGTTACCTGTACAAAACCAGGTCTGCTTTGGGTATTTCAGAACAGCATTTACTGAACCTGACAGTCCCATCTTATCAGCTACCCATATAAAGTGTATGTTGAAGAAACTTAGACAAGACTGATGTCTGTTTCTAAAGTATCATCTTGTCTTAAAGCTAACTACTTTGTCATCTCTAGCTCTACCAGTTTCCTCCTTCAGTATATTCCATATTATCTGTATTTTGTTGGTTGATGGGGCTGTCCTTGCTTATGACGCATCTACTTGGGTGTGTGGAATACTTTCTTTAGCATTCTGCAGTATATCTTGTAATGAACTAATGTTGTAACATCAGAGCTTTTTCTGACTTTGATACTCTTATTGTGGTTTTATCTGAACTACTTTTAGGGGGGAACTGTCTTTGAATAAGAAGGGATGTTATTAATAAATGGTTCTCCCCCCCCCCCCCCCCCCTCTCCACCTCTGTATATATATCTGCAGTTTGCATCTGTTTGCAGTTTCCTAAAGGTCTCCCATCTGTGGCTTATTAACTACCTTCCTGATCTCAGATTTAGTAAATTTTTAAAGTAATGATTGGTGTCAATGCTTGTAAAATAAACTGCATGTTAAGATTTTAGAGACTAGTGCATACCAAGTTTTGAGTACAGTTTGGTTCATTAGATTTTTTTACATTATCAGTAGCTGTTTTTAAGCAGGTGTTTATCCTAGTTGGAAACTGTATAGTGACAATTAAATTGAATGATACTCTTACTGACTGCAGTACATTTTTATTAGAGGGATTTTTAAGAAAATCTGTATTGAAATCACCAGCAGCCACTAATTGTTTGTATCTTAATGTTAAGTAAGCCAGTACTTAGTCCTGCCACTGACATACCACCAAGTCTCCTTCACCCCAGTTTCCCCATTATATTGTGTAGTATGAAAATGTGTATACTAAACAGCTTGTGTTCTGTTGCCATGTTGATGATTTTGATGAAACTGGTCAGTTAGGGCACACATACCCCAGAAGAAACCTTGTATACTGGTTCAGATAGTCGCATGTCTTTTACATTGAGATAGTAAATCTTCAGCAAAACAAAACATGTTTGAGTGTTTCAGACATGCAAATGAGGAGGCCAGTTCTGATAGGTATTGTGGGTGAAGAAGGCACTTACGCACAGGCTGTCCTCCATCCCATTGTCACATTACATGGGATATTCCGCTTAACCAAATGAGTGCTTGAAAAATCCAAGAGCAGGTTTTCCAACATGATTTTGATGTATTCTCTGCTGTGCACTGTACTATGGTTAACAGATGATGGACGTAAAGTTATATGCTTCTTTGACAGTAGACAGGAAATGATTTTGTTGCTGAATTTGATGTATTAGGATACCAATATTTAAAAGTGCATAATGCTTAAAAATTGTACCTTCCGTGCTCCCAGAGAGTATTGTAAATCCCCAGGCAAATGTGATCAAAACTTTGTGGATTTGGTAAAAAGGATAATGCCATTTCCTGCTCACCTTTCTTTCTAACCAGCACTTGTGCGCCAAGGTTTAATGATTCTTCAGAAAAGTCATTGGCTTCTCATTAAAATTGTCACTATTGAGTTCGTGCCAAATGTCCACACATTATTCCCTCATTTCAGAAGGGAAGTGGTGTTGCTCTAGTCTTGCCGAAGCCATGCTAAATTGGAGCATATTAAGAATAACACAGTGATCTAATACTTGTATAATGTTGGAATCCACTGTTATTTGTCACTTTTGTCATTCTGCCATTAACTGCTCAAATGTTTTCTGTCATTGCTTGCCATTCTTGGTGCAGATGATCATCTGCAACAGCAGATGGATGCAGCTGGAGTAAGGTGTTCACTAGCTGCTCTGACAGGGATGTTTTATAATATCAGATTTCTCATTCTATTTGAATTTTCACTCATTTCACACATGTTCTTCTAAAATGCTGAGTTGGCTAATAATGTTTTGTGTCATTCAAAAATGGTGCAGCCATCTGAACACTAATACTGTTATAATCCTTACAGCATGAGTTACTACAATCCTTCTAATTCTATAACAATCGTGTTCATCAAAATAACTAATGATATTGGCACATGCGTATTCCATTGCCACCTAAAGGATCTTTGTTATGATTTCTAACAACTTGTAGGGCAATGACATCAATTAAAAATTGCCTTGCACTGGTATATGGTGGCAACAGTATTTTAAAAAAAAGATATTGTAATGAATCCAAATGGGGATTCACTTGAAGGTGCAGAGATATCTGTTAATTTTTTACACATGTGAGTGAATCTCACAGATGCTAAAATACAGTTTTTCCTTATTGAACTCTGTGAATTTGCACCATAATAAGACATTCATGAACATCACAATGATTTGAGGTATGGTCATAGCCTCGTGGTATGTCCTTCCTTCTTCCAACTTGTGAACTGAATAATCCAGTCTTTGGCTTATTTAAATTTTGTCTCCCTTTCCCAGGCAGAGTAATGAAAAAACATATTAATTGCTATGAAGAATCTTCCCAATCATTCCAGCCTCTCATTCCCAAAGAAATGAGACTGTGCCTCTATTTATATCAATTTTGACTATGACAGAGCTAATTTTCACATCATTTCACCTGCTAATTTTTTTGGCCCTATTATGTGGTTTTCACTTCCTGTTCTCATAATTTTAGATTTTACCCACTACTTGCAGCATGATTTTCAGCCTTAATCATCATTCTTATATAAAAATTGGAAATCCATAATGGAAAAATGACAAACTCATGAAAAGTATAAATTGCTACTCACCATGTAGTGGAAATGTTGAGTCACAGACAAGCACAACAAAATGACTGCTAAATAAATAAGCTTGGCCAAAAAGCATTCTTCTGGCACGCGCACACGCGCTCGCATGCACACGCGCTCACATGCGCACACACACACACAGTAACAAGCATTGTGTCTACATGGTGCTGGCTGGACCAACAGTGCTAGTGTTGCATTTCTGCAGGTAGACTAGGTTCTATTGGTGGTGTGCCAGGTGGGGTGGGTAGAGGGGTTGGGAAGTGGGAATGGGGTTGAGTAGCTGGGGCTCGGAGGGAGCAGAAGCTTTGCCAGCAAGGCATGTGGAAGGAAGGGGAGGCAGGTACACAGCCTAGGCATGTGATGCACAGTTGTCAAAGCCGGTGGGAGCAGCATGTACAGAAGGCAACAAGTGGATGTGGAATGGGATGGGGTGACAAGACGGGGGAAGGGGAAACAGTTGAATAGAGGATACGGGGACAGTTGGTTATCACAGATTCAGGCCAGATGTGTTGCAAGGATAACTCCCATCTCGTAGTTCAGAAAAACTGAGCATGGAAGAAAGGATCCAGATGGCCGGGTTATGAAGCAGCCATTGAAATTGAACGTTTTTTGTTCAGCTGCATGTTGTGCCACCGGGTGATCGACTTTGTTCCTGGTGACTGTTTACTGGTGACCATTCATCCTGATGGACTGCTAGTTGGTTGTCATACCAACATAAAAAGCTGTGCAGTGTTCGCATATGACATGGCTGCTTTCACAGGTAGCCCAGCTTCTGATTATGGGATAGGATAAGCCTGACAGTGCTCGTGTAGTAGGTGCTGGATGGGTGGATTGGGTGTTCGTGCACATTGGTCTACCACATAGACATGATTCCTGTGGCAAGGGGTTGGGAGTGAGGGTGACATAGGAATGGACTAGAATTTTGTGTTGGTTTCGTGGGTCATGGAACACTACTTTGGGAGGGGTGTGAAGGAACCTGGGTAGAATGTCTGTCATTTCAGGGCATGATGAGAGATAATCAAAGCCCTGATGAAGAATATGTTTCAATCCAGGGTAATAAAGGAGGCACTCTTATTGTTGATTCTTGAGGGTGGTGGGAGGATTGCAGTTGTGTGAAGATATGGCATGGGAAATCTATTTATTGATTATGTTTGGGGGTAGTGACTGTCCATGAAGGCCTTCATGAGACCTTCAAAATACTTGACAAGGGAGTTCTTGTAACTGTAGATACATCATCCGTGGATGGCTAGGCTATATGGGGGGGGGGGGGGGGGGGATTTTTTTTTTAGAAATGATAGCAGCAGTCGAAATACAGGTTCTGGTGGTGGTTGGTTAGGGCGTTTATTGTGGACAATGTTGTGAATGGAGCCATCAGGGAGGTGGAGGTCAATATCCAGAAAGGTGGTGCATTTGTGTCACCTACTCACGGTGACTCTCTCATCAACCCATCATAGCGCCTAAAACCTACCTAACTGACCTTTCCAGTTTCCCACATCCTACAAAACTCATTCCCAACACTCCATAAACACAGAACTCAAGCAAATTCAATACACTTTTGTCAACCTTTCCACCAGAAACATTGATCCCACAGAAGCTTCAGTCCTATCCAAAGGCCCAACCTTCGGCCCCACACCCTAGTCGAACCATGTTGCATGTGTCAAAGACCTACTCTCCTCCCAATCCCTACAAGTGAAACACTTTTTGCCACCAACCTCTCCAACTACAGCAAACCCAATCCCAATCCCAACATTGAACCTTGCTTCTCCTAGTTCATAACACCAGCCAAATATGACCCTCCCTCCCCCCTCACCAACCTCCCATCACCTTCCAGAAAATCCTTATCTCCAGCTGGGCCTGACCATCCTTCCCCATGTTGCTTCCTGAGAACACTAACCGTTCAGTAGAACAAAAGACAGCCATGCACAACCTGACCTGATCATCTTCCTTGCATACAAAGGCTCCACCAAGTGACAACCTGACAGAACGTATCTGACAGCTATCTAACTCCTCCTCCTACAATCTCTACCATGGTGATCCCACCCCAGAAGTTCAACATAACCTCCAATCCCTAATGAAAAACATAAGTCCTTTGCCATAACCTCTCCCCGAGTCCATCTTCATCCTCACCCCGACATCACCCTGCACATCTTTCTCCTGCATGCTCCCCAGAATCCACAAACACAAAAATCCTGGGTGCCCCATTGTAGCTCGCTGTTGTGCTCCCACTAAGAGAATTTTTGTTCTTCTCGACCAACACCTCCAACCAACTGCCCGAAACCTTGCCTCCCACTTCAGATGCTAACCATTCACTTCAGTCACTCTCCACCATCTTCACCTCCTTACTTGCTGGATCTCTACCCATCATTGTTCATGCCACCTCCCTATTCACCAACATCCCTCATGCCCATGGCCCTGCTGCTGTCAAACACTACCTCTTTCAATATCCTTCAGACTACAAACCCACCACCTCATTCCATATACACCTTACCAACTATATCCTGAAGAACAACTACTTTTCTTTTTATGGGAATTTGTACAAACAAATCTGTGGCACAGCCATGGGCACCTGCATGGCAATCTACAGGAAACCTTCTTAGCCTCTCCAAACCCCTAATCTTGTTCAGGTTCATTGACAATATCTTCATGATCTGGACTCATGGCCAAGATACCTTATTCTCATTTCTCCATAACCTCAACACCTCATCTGCTTCTACATCTACATAGATACTCAGCAAGCCACCACACAGTGTGTGGCAGAATGTACCCTGAACCGCTACCAGTCGTTTCCTTTCCTGTTCCCTTGCAGATAGAGCAGGGGGGGGGGGGGGGGGGGGGGGGAAATACTGCCTATATGCCTCCATATGAGCCCCAATTTCTCAAATCTTATCTTCATGATCCTTATGCGCAATGTATGTTGGCAGCAGTAGAATAATTCGGCAGTCAGCTTCAAATGCCGGTTCTCTAAATTTTCTCAATAATGTTTCTCAAAAATAACATTGCCTTCTCCCCAGGGATTTCCATTTGAGTTCCTGAAGCATCTCCGTAACACCTCAATGTTGTCCGAACCTACCAGTAACAAATCTAGCAGCCCTCCTCTGAATTGCTTTGATATCTTCCATCAATCCAACCCAGTACAGATCCCAAACACTCAAGCAGTACTCAAGAAAAGGTCACACCAGTGTCCTACATGCGGTCTCCTTTACAGGTGAACCAGTGTTTCCTAAAATTCAGTCAATAAACTCAGTCAATTTACCATACACCATGGCATCATCAGGAAATAACTGCAGATTGATGCCCACTCTCTCCACCAAATTATTTATGTATATAGAGAATTGCAGCAGCCCTCACACACTTCCCTGGGCCACTCTTGATAATACCCTTGTCTCTGATAAACACTCGGTGTCGAGGACAACATACTGGGTTCTATTATTTAACAAGCCTTCAAGCCACTCTCAAATCTGTGGACTTACTCCATATGCTCGTACCTCCGTTAACAGCCTGCAGTGGGGTGCTGGCAAATGCTTTCTGGAAATCTAGAAATATGGACTCTGCCTGTTGCCCTTCATCCAATGTTCACAGTGTATCATGTGAGAAAAGGACAAGCTGAGTTTCACAGGAGCAATGCTTTCCAAAACCACGCTGATTCGGTGCACCTAAACTTCTCAGTCTAAAGAAAGTTTATTATAATCAAACTGAAGTTATTGGTCTATAATTTGGTGGGTCCATTCTTTTACCCTTCTCATATACTGGAGTCCTGTGTGCTTTTTCCAGTTGCTTGGGACTGTGCTGGGTGAGAGATTCACAGTAAATGCAAGCTCGGTAATGGGCCAATACTGTAGAGTGCTCTTTGTAAAATCGAACTGGGATTCCATCCAGATCTGGTGCCAGGGAGGGTTATTACTATGTCATCCATAAGGGAGTCTGTCTGATGATCAAATGACTGTATGTTTGTACAATTCTCCTGTCTGAATGAATTCTGGAACAAGAAATTTAAAACTATGTCTTTCATTTTGCTATCTTCAGCTTCCACACCAGACTGGTCAACAAGGGACTGAATGGAAGCCTTAGACCCACTTGGAGATTTTACATAATACCAGAATTTCCTTGGGTTCTCAGCCAGCTCTTTTGTTCAGGTATGATGGTGGTAGCTGCGTGCTTCACGCATAGATCTTTTCACAGACCCCTGAATCCCTGCTAACCTTCGCTTATTGTCATTTGTACGTTCCCTTTTGAACCGAGAGTGTGACAGTCTCCCATCGAGTTCAACTGGTCCTCAGTCCTCCTTGGCAACCTCCTGGACATAGATCTCCACTTCTCTAGTGGCTCCATCCACACCTCTGTCCACGTTAAACCCACTAATCACCAACAGAACCTACATTTTCACAGACGCTATCCTTTCTACACCAAAAAATCCATCCCATGCAGTCTAGCCACCTGTGGACCATGTATCTGCAGTGACAAGAACTCCCTTCCCCATTATGCTGAAGGTCTCACGAAGGCCTTCAGACAGGCACTGCCTCGCAAACTTGTCTGCAAACAGATTTCACAAGCCATATCCTCCCACAACCTGAATCCTCCCCCACCCCCAAGAACTGGCTACAGAGGAATGCTACACCCCCTCCCTTTGTCACCCAATATCACCTTAGACTGGAACAACTGGACCATGCCAATCCTCAGTACTTTCTCTCATCATGCCCTGAAATGAGGAGCATCATACCAAAGATCTTTCCCATCCCTCTTAAAGTGGTGCTCAGTCACCCACCCAACCTACACAACATCCTGGTCCGTCTCTGTGCCACTTCCACTCCCAACGCTTTGCCACAGGGATGGTATCCCTGTGGTTGACAAAGATGCATAACCTGCCTAATCAATACTTCCTGTCACAGGCTTGTCCTTTCCCATCAGAGGCCGGATCACCAGTGAAATCAGTCATGTACCAACTGTGCTACGAACACTGTTCAGCTTTTTTTTTTACTACCAAGCAGCTATCCACCTGGATGAATGCCTGCTTCTGCCTGTCTCTCGCCACCCCACCTCACACAACCCCAACCACAACTTAGTCCACTTTCCAACAAAATGCCGCACTTTAACTGTTCGTTCAGCTGACATCATGTGGAGGTCTCAGGTGTGTGTACTTCTGCCTTTTGGCGAGTGGTCTCCTTCATTCCAAAAGTATTTACAGTCTACCAGAACTTCCCTACAGCAAATGAATAAATTTTTGAGACATGATTTCGATTGTAAAAGAAATGTTATCTTTCTTCAGAAAACTGTGCCTCCACACAAAGGCAGTGACAGGCAATGGCAGTGGTGAAACTGAGGGATTTGAAGTATGAATTGTTGGATTATTGACCTCTGATAAACTGTTCTCATATATGAAAAAAGTTTGTGGATAAAGTATATTCTGAGTGCAATGAACTGTTCATGGCAGATGTTGATATGTATTTTTGAAGGTCCTCCACAATTTTCCTTTAAAGATGGAATCTACTTATATTTTAGAAATGCTGAACACGATCATTGATAGAAAGGGGATATTGTGAAAAAATAAATTTATTTCTGACTGGCCAAGGACTAGTTGCTATTATACTAGGACAGTGAGCTTTGGAAGCATTGGTTTTATCTTGCATCACTATTACAGTGGAGGTCCGTGAGAAGGTGATTTACTATTGCTGTTTTCCCACCTGTTGTAAAGGGGGCTGAGAGAGAGAGAGAGAGAGAGAGAGAGAGAGAGAGAGAGAGAGAGAGAGGGGGGGGGGGGGGTGCACACATTCTGGCTGGAATCAAGGTTCATATATGCGCTGTGCATTGTATTGTTAATTATCAGTACGGAAAGGAGCAGATAAAATCCAGTGCTGCCACATAGCTTCCTACTTGGAAATAGTGCTAAATGGTAGTGTTACTTCATGTCCTTGTGTGATTGATGGATCATGGTATCACATGCTACCCTGTAAATGAATTTGAGCTTTAAGTTGGACTATAGATAAGAGTTCTGTCCACTTGGAACTTTACACCACAGCCTCTCTTCTCATTTCTGCCCAAGTCTTGGTGATGAATATTTATTCTGCCTATAAGATTTGGCACCTGTTACCTCCAGCTTGAGCACCACTGTACTGGCTTCCTTTGGCAACCATGTCTACAGAGACAGGTTTGAAGAGACAGGACCAGATATTTTGTATTTATAAGAATTAATTTAGTTTGATGAAGTTCCTAAGTAATCATGCAAATAGTTGGCAAATTTCGTACCTTTTTATTTGCCACCAGAATTCTTTTCATTTACTGATTCTACAAGAAAGCTTTAGCTTTTTTCTTTGTTTTCCAGCAAACTTATTTGTACTTTTGAAAGTCTGTTCTTACATTAGGCATTTCCATGCATGTGTTGTGTGGTATATACTATATGTATATTTTCTTTTTGCAAATATGTTGCAGGATTTAGAAATGAGTGATGATGAAGGCTCTGAGCACAGCACTCCACAGGCAACTCCACGGAGGCCACATATTCACCATCGACCACGAAAACAGGAGAAGAAGAAACGCCGATGAGCAAAATTTATGGGAGTTCCTTCTTAACAATTAATGAACAGTATTAAATAAAACTGAATCTCTTATGAATGATCTAGTAAAGAGTTCAGGGATAGGAGTGAATTACTTTCTAATTTTGTGCAAAGGGGAATGAGATCACCACGAAACCAAAAATCAGAGGTATACACCATTTACTATCATTTCATTTCTTCCTTTCTATACAAGTTGTAAGGCCACTTCTGCTTTGTTCATCTGTCATAAAATAAGTATGCAGCTTTTTATTAAATGTGTGTTCAGTACATATCATGTTATTCTAAGTGATAGTTGAAATCAACAAAAATGTAGAACTTCTCTTATCCATCTGTGTTTTTTCTTGTTAACTTAAATATCTGTTAATTTATATATCTGTGGCAAGACGGAAGCATGAATTTGTACTTTTTCTGACAATGTACATGACTTGAGATCATGATATTATTTTAAAATAAAATCAGGATGTTTTCTGAATCACAAAAAAAATCCAGAGGAAATAAAAAAAATGTGGAACATGACTGGAATTTCAGTTGCAGATATTCTATTAATTTATTTGGACAAAAAAGGAGATTGATTGCATTATTCCACATAAACTTAAATTTCAGTACAAATGTTACATGTTTTGAGCTATCTTAGTTTGATGAAGTAGTCATTGGCACATGGCCATTACTCTTGAGTTGTATTTATTTTCTCTAGAAACTTATTGTCATTCCTTGACAGATAATGTTAATATACATAAATAAGGTTAACAACATTAGTTACTAGATTTGTGAGAGATTTCATGGTTTATAACTTAAGGCTTTTTCCCCTAGTCTGCCCATCATGTGGTATTGTGACTATTTAAAAAAAACTATTTACACATTTGCTGTAACCTGGTCTTGTTAGAAGAAACTCAGCTTAGCTTCTGATATGCCCTACATATCAGCTTAGTTTCTGTTATGCCCTAGATAATATGTTCATTGCAGTAACATTCATTGGTTTTTCTTCCTCCACTGTGAAATTTAATGCAGTATACTTTCCAAAAATGGAGAATTAGTGTACATTTGACCAGCTAATGGTTTAAGTTAGAATGATCAACTCCATTGACATAAGAGGTTCCAAAAATCATTTATGCCAATCACAGACCTGCACAATGATGATACAGAAATACATAGCAATACCGTTGAACTGAACCTATGTCACGGCCCCCTCACTTTCCACATCATGTAACTAATGGTTTATACAGATGTTAAAAACATTTCAGTTGTAACTTCTGTTAGTTACTCACTTTTCAATGTGCAGAATGCTGTTGAAGGTACCTAGCTGTCTGGAAAGTAACTGGATGTTTATGTGGGTGCAAATTTTTGAAGAATATTGTTGGGCAAGAGGGTACTTATCAAGAGACAGGAAGTAAGATGTTCAAACGTGCAAAACATTGTTTTTATTGTGTAGTGAGAGAGGGAACTCTGTGGTTTTGCTAGGACCTGGAGTCTCTTGTATTTTGTTTCATGGAATTCACGAAATGATTTTAGTTTCTTGGCACATGGCTTATAAGTATGGAAATGGTACATCTTCCCAATCACCAGCTATGTCAGTGAGTAAGCAGTCTGCAGCTGTTTGGACATCATTGTGTGCAGTAAGAGTTTAACATTCTATACCTGTTAATTTATTTGCAATCTTTTCTTGCTGTCAATAATAAACATTATTTGTGCCTTCTTGTCTTCGCTGTACATTTAATTGTTCTGGAATTGCTTCCCTCTTTTTCTCAACAAGGAATTTTGCCTGCACATCTAAGCAGTAAGAAGTCAAATGCACTTGAGAACTAAAATTTCACAAGCAAAAACCCTGTCTTAAAATCTATGTGGCTGGAAGGTTCAATCATTATTGAAATAATCTGCACTACTTAGAGTTCATTGATTAGTTCTTCAGAATAAATGGTGTAAGTTTATTAGTGATCAATGGGTTTTTTAGTTTGAGCATGAAAACTCAAATTTGAATAGTGTTTTAATGGTATCAGTGGCATAGTTCAGTGACTGAAAACTCTTAATTGTGTATGATAATGTGATTGGCAAATGTAGCTTCTTTCACAGCAGATTGTTTTTCCATGTCTGTAACTGTTTTTGTAGATAGGTAATTATCAGTTTTAAGATCCAGATATTTCTTTTGAAGAGCAACTTAATTTCCAGAATGAACAGTAGGAAGGAGAGCAGTACTAGCTGGAGGTAAGTGTGTGTGTGTGTGTGTGTGTGTGTGTGTGTGTGTGTCATAAGTAATGCTTGGGAAATTGTCGGTGGGGCACTTCCCCACAAAAGGCAAAGGTCCCACATTTGAGTCCTGGCCCAGTGCACAGTTTTAATCTGCCAAGAAGTTTTCACTTAATATTTCTTTGATTTTACGCAAGTTATAATGTCTGTTACCTACATCCAGTTCTAAATTTTGCACCGTAAACTGTACAGTCAACATTTTCAAACTGTCCTTAAGTGCCCTGGAAGTATTCCAATAATTTACTGTTTGCTTTGCACATATGTTTCCACATGACTAACACAGGCAAGTCAAGAATGAGGACAGTCAGAAGAATTTGAATGAATGGGAACCTGAACGTAACTGTTACTGCTGCACAATCATAATTTTCACAGCATGTATATTTATTTTATGAACAATTAACTGTGATTTCTTTGTGGTACATGTAGTGCAATAATTATATTGTTTGGGATGAAATTTGGGTTAAGTGGAAAAAAGGTGAGGTGTGTGGCAGGGGAGATAAACATGATGTTTGCATATAATACACTCCTGTTTAAAAAGCTAAGGACCTTTTTGGGCATTATCACCTGAAGGTTGGATAAGCAGCATCAGTTCATATTCTTGGTTTAATACTCAGCTTTGGTTAACATGTAGTGATAGAAAAGTGTGTAGCTCTATCTTTGTTGGAGGATGGTAATTATAAAACTTGTTCATACATTCAGTAATTAAAACTTCCGGGCTAAGAGGCCGTGGTCCAATAGTAGAAATACTTCTCCCTGACGTTTCGTTGCCAGCTGCGGGCAACATCATCTGAGGCGAGTCGTAGACTCACCTCAGATGATGTTGCCCGCAGCTGGCAACAAAACGTCAGGGAGAAGTATTTCTACTATTGGACCACGGCCTCTTAGCCCGGAAGTTTTAATTACTGAAGACGCCGGCCGTGAAAGCCTACACGCTATGATTGTTCATACATTGTTTCAAGATGATACTTTACTCAGCTGATTGCCTGATGAGAAGATAAAATCAGCAACACTTGCTTAGAAACACTTAGGTGCGGCCAGAGACCAACATACAAGTACAAAAGAGGTCCCAAGTAACAGTCAAGACAGTTCTTGACCAACATCTGAATTGACTTGATTGTACAGCAGAGCCTCACCAGCAGCCTTCAGTAAGACTTACATACCTCTCTTGTTAAAGCCTATTGTAACACTCGTGAAACTTGTAGCACTTGTATCGGATGATTCTTGTAATTTGGTAACATGTCATAACACAGACCAGTCACATTAATGCGACCACCACCAATGTTTGACATCAAAGTTCAGTAACCACTCAGAGGGCAGGTTGCAGCACTAACAGTGGAGGGTATACAGAGTGTAACAAAAATGTATCGCACAAATTGCAGGACACATTCCTCACATATAGACTAAGAAATTGCTATGTGAACATGGGTCTGGAAACACTCATTGGAAATGAGCACGAACAGAATGCAGGAGCATACCTCCTGCAACTCTGTCTCACAGGTGATATTAAATTTGCCCTCTGTGGGCATTGATACATGCATCAACCTGCTGTCATAGTGTATCTTGGATGTGCCAATGTATCGGGAATATTGTGTATCGTTTCGCAGCCTTCCAAAATATGGGCACGGAGACTCTGATCATCTCGTACTGGGGTTACATACACAAGAGCTTTCAAATGCCTGCACAAATAAAAGCCTAGTGGGTTTACGTCCATAGAACATGGAGGCCAGGCAATTGGTCCATCTCTACCTATCCATCTGTCAACGAATCTTATTTAGAAGCTGACAGACATTAATACTAAAATGAGGAGGTGCTCTATCATGAATGAATTACATGATTTGTCGCACAGCTAAATGCACATCTGCTAACAGATCAGGTAGAACATTCTCTACAAAATGATAACTTTGTCCATTAAGCCTGGATGGAAGAAAGTGAGGCCCTACCAAACAGTCAATGCTGGCCCAAACACTGACTGAAAATCTTTGATGATGACATGCTTAAACAGTTGTGAGAGAATTGACGTCTGTCCATACATGCCAATTGTAAAAATATACAATCTGTTCTCCTTGAAACGACGCCTCATCTGTGAACAGCACTGTTGCACTAAAATTAGGGTTGACACTATTGAGTAGCCCATTGGCAGAAGAGTACCCATGCAAGAAAATCAGCTGCTAATAGTGCCTGTACACACAGTAAATGTTATGGATACAGCTGGTCCTCATGTAACACTTACCAGACAGTCCCCTCATCCACATTTAGTGTTGCAGCTACATGTCTTGTACTGACACTGTGGTCGTCGCCAATTGCGTGAAGAATTGCCGCCCTCCATTGCCGTGTTCTCATTCTTCTAGTGCTCCCTCGGTTGTGAGTATCAGGCTTAAGTGACCCATACTCCTTCAGATGACACTCAATAGCTTCAAATGTTTTCCTGTCAAGGCACCTACATCCTGGAAATCTCTCCCAGTACAAATATTGAGTTCGAGTGCAATTGCCGTCAGCTAAGCCATACATCAAATGAACATCTGCCATCTCTGCATTTGTGTACACTGCCATTGTACGAGCCAAGTCTGTGATTAACTGTACACAGTAAACTGTGTGCTTGTAATGCTCATACTGATTGCTGGAGCAGCTGATGTTCCCTATAAACAAGCAATGGTGTACATCGCATGGCAACAGGGACATGTAAAACAAAACACTGGCGGTGCACATCATAACCAGACATCACCAAGAGTGCATGTTTCTGATGTTCTGTTCTTGTGCGTTTCCCATGATTAATGAGTTGAAGAAAATGACTAGTAACACGGAAGTAAAGCATTTACAGAACCGTGTTCATATAACATAATTTCTTTGTGTACATGTGAAGGATGTGTCCTGTAATTCATGCTGTATATATTTGTTACACCCTGTGTAAAGTGCATGTGGAGTTGTTGAAAACGGTGCACTCATTGTCATACAAAACGGAGCAATTTATCAGGTGTCCAAAATGGCATGATCATTGGATTTCGAGGTAAAATAGCACTACCCAAAACTGTGATGCACCACAGGCCATAGATGATGGGTAAGCAACAGCTATGGAGACATCTATGGGCAACTGAGTGTGCAACTCTTGAGCAACTGACTACCCAGATGAACCAGGGGGCTACCGACAGCGTTTCCTCAATGACAGTTCAGCGAACATTGTTACGGATGGGTCTTGGCAGGGTGACTTCTGTTCATCGGGTGAAGGCTGGAATCTGCACACCAGTGCCACAATGGGAGGTCCACTGAGTGGTGACAATCTTTTCAGATTACTCGCATTTAGTGCTCCATTGGACATTCCTTGGGTGAGCTTGTCATTCTGAAAGGCACAATGGGTCAACACAAGTATGCATCTGTTCTTTAGAGACTGTGTCCATGCCCCTACATGCAGTTTTTCTTTTCATGAGGGCATCTACCATCAGGACAATACAGTGCCACATAGTTTGGTGTGTGTGTGTGTGTGTGTGTGTGTGTGTGTGTGTGTGTGTGTGTGTTTAAACCTAATCAAGAATCAGTGGGACCTGGACTCCTCAGCCGAGAAACCTAGTGCAGCTGGTCATGACACTGGATTTGGCATGGCTCTACACCCCTGCCAATACCTTCCAGAACCTCAGTGACTCTTCCTGGACACCTGCGCTGCAAATGGTAGTTATTCAGGCTTTTGACAGGTTGTAACATACCACCGCTTAGTGGGTAGTTAAAAATGGTTTAAATACCTATAAACATCTTGCCTTCTGTGTCCCTCGAGGACTGCATACATGAGCTAAAATAGGCTTGTTCAATAAATACTGGGTACCATAATGGATTTCACTACAATAATGTTGGCCACAACAGATGTAAAGTAAGTACGTAGATTTATTCATTTCAAAACCTGTATCTTATGAGCTCATGATCAATCTTCAGTGTAACAAGCCTTGTTGTTACTACTACAGCTAACCAATGGTACCACATACTATACTGGCGATATTAAATAGTCCAGATTCAGTAATTTGATAAAAATGTGTGTGTGAGGTCCATTACATTGTTCAACACTAATACTCAACTAAGTAACAATAAGAAGTCATACACAATTCTGCCTTTGTGATACTAAATCAAACTGTTTAACACTCTCAAATAATCCATCACTGCACTGTTCTAATATGCTGTTTCAGACAATGTACAACACACGAGTTGCTCTATTGTAAATCCAAACGTGAATCATGCACCAAGAACTTATCTCAACGGTATGCACAGATCTGTCCCCTAGTAGATGTAACACTCATCTGCCCTAACAATACTTGAGGCAGAGTATTTATACGCTTACTACAATGTACTACTGGTTACAATAATGCAAAACATAATTTATAATATGAAATAGCTTAACAACATTATCAAACACACTATAATATTCTTTACTTTGCTAGAACAAGTTTAACCCAGATAGGCCTGAATTGTTTGTTTTTCAAAATTGATTTATATCTTATCTACGTTCATTCACAAGGTTGTAAGGAAGAAAGTAAAAACAATTTTGAGTATTTGTTTTTATTTAGTATTTCCAAAAATGGGCGTCCTTCCAGCAGGACATCAGGACAATAAAGGAACATGTTTTTAAAGTATATGACTTTGCTTAATTAACTTATTTTGTTTTTATACTTTCAAATAAACATAAATAAATTTGAATTATGGGCTAAAACAGTTAATAAATACAAAAAAAACTGATACACATATTTTATGCACTAATATGATAAGACAAAAAGCAACAAACATGAAGTGGTTCGTCACATTTTACGCACATAGTAGTAGTTTTTTTGTGGCAACTTCGACATTTCAGCTGCTTCTTCTTTTTTGTTATCTCGTCCGTTGGTAATTCAGCAACGTAATGTTCTCTTCGTACAAACCTAGAATCTAGTTTTGCCCTCTTACTAGGATGTCTTCTGCTGGTAGTGATTCTTTTGTTACTTTCAAGAATTGCCGTGATAATTCGACAACGAAATGTGAGATGATCTATGGGTTCTTCATTGTTCTTGTAAAGTTCCCAGGCATTTTGCTCTGCAATGTCTATAAAATGTGCAATGATCGGGAAATACCACTTTTTTCCTCTTATAGAGCATCTATATAGGGATACATCTTGGTCAGCTTGATCTATACCTCCCATATGAGTATTGTAGGAGTGTAATAAGTTAGGTTGAGGCACACTAATCCTTTTCTTTTGTTCCCTGGAAAATCTTGCTATAGAGCATAGTGGTTGCATTCTGTCAAAGTTGGTGGCTACAGTAACAACATTGTTGTCATTCCAACGTACAATGCAAATCCCGGATACTGATTCAGAACAAACTTCATATGATCCTCTGTTTTCTTTAATCATTTTATGTACAGATGATAGAGTACAATTCTTAACTTGTTTCCTCTTATTGTTCCAGTTGCTTCCACGCCCCTCTCTTTTAGGTCATGTAGTAGTTCAATGCTGATGAAGAGGTTATCAAAGTATATTCGATATGGAACATGTGGAAGTAACTGGTCAACATAAGTCGTTACCACACCGTACCCCATATCTTTCGTTTCATAATCCTTACTACACGTGCCAGATCCTTGGTAGGGTTCGAGCGAAATAATATATCCACCACTTGTGCTTCCACACCAAAATTTGAATCCGCGTCAGATTGGTTTTCCTTTTATGAATTGTTTGTACCGGTGACTTCTGAAGTATGGGACCATCGATTCATCGACAGAATGATGATTTGTGTAAGTGACCATCATCTGAAGCACTTCATTATCAAAAAACTGTTGGAAATATTCAAGTGGTGTTCGCCCTTTCTTCATTGCAACTGTGAACATTAGAGGCCATACAGGTGTTGGATTAACTATTTTACCACTTTTCCAGTTACATTCCTTGAGATTTAGAACTATATTCTTAGATAGCCTTGCTGGTTTGTTTGTGGTTGTTGTTGTTGTTGCTGTTTTTGCACTGCTGGAGGGTCCTGGAACAACATCAGAGGTAAAGGATTGTTTCCTTGTTGCATTCACAGCATTACCATTGGTAGGAATGGTCAAATCACAAAGCACAGTAGCATTGAGCTGACTTGCTGGTAATTTATCTACACTGGGATTTTCTTCAGCACCCGAATCTTCATCTGTTAAGTCATCAGTTGAATTTAGAGGAGGGTGTAATGTTACATTCACACCAGTATTAGGTATTTCCTCATCTTTTGATTCTAACATGTCCAAAAGTTACATCAGTGTACATCGTTTTCTGTAAATACAAAATGACAACATATTACCTTGAAGTCCTTCTAGAAGGACGGTTGAAAACATTATTGAATTACAACTGACGAAAACTTTCAATCGTAATATGAACCCATAAATAATATAGGTTAATTCTTTAAGACATTATATGACAAGTTTCAGAATTATTGACGCAATATGAAAGAAAATGTACATACCCATCGATGACAAGGTCAGTCAGTTCATCCATGGTAAAATCGGCCCTATTTTCGAGACACAGTTTCTCACTCACTATGAACGACAGCGTCAAACTGACTGTCGCAGTGCGCAAGTGACTCTGCCTACTTCATATAACAATGCATCACAGTCCGTTGCAACAATGCGTTATTTGCAAAAATAAATAATTTCAACAGTGAGTGATGTCGTCCTTCCAGAAGGACATGAGAGTTATTTGGGTTAAGACATTTTCTAAACACAAAAAAATCACATGAATATTGAAATTGCAGAAATAAGCATTAACTAGCCTCGAGATTTAATTCCTACCATTTACAGATGATAACGAAATATATTATTCTTTTATCTAAACATTTTCCATATATTAATTTCCTGAATCTGGTTTTGATCGTTTATTTGTTTATCGTACAAAGGGTATTGTAACTACTATTGTTTGGTATTGCTGTTATTCTTCTAAAAGCCTTTCTCCTATTATCAAAAAGTAATTGAATTTAATTATAGCTGGAGATATGAGTATTGATGTAGTAATACATAATGAAGGGGTGGTAACCATAAGCCTGGAACGTTACAACTGGTCGCATAATGTGACTGGACAGCGTATGTTGACACAAGGAGGCCTCTGTTAAGAGTTGGATGTTCTCAGATTCACTTTGAGTAATACTCGGTCTTGATCTGACTAAATAGAACATAGACTCCTGTGTAACTTGTTTCAGTTGTTATATTTAACTGTAACTTAAACCTTTGATTTTTATCGCATGATCTGTACCCCTGGAATCTTTCTATCCCACTAGAGCTCCAATTCAGGAAAAAACGTTTCAGCTTTTGGCTACTAAGTATCTTTTTAGCTGTTTGCTGGACAAACCTGATTCTGCCAAAAAAATTCTGAAGCTGTTCACAGAATTTGAGGTAAGTCCGTAGTTGTTTAACCTGACAACAGTAATGTGACATAAGCACTGGTGTCATGTGAGGTAGATTCTCCACACCACTGATTGTAATGTGTAGTTTTTACTAGATCAGTCTAACACTGAGCTCAGTGGCATTCTGGCTTTGAAGAAAAAAAATATTCCTAGTAATAGGAATTGTTACATTGTGCTACAAGATGTTACATAGATGTGAGGCATAAGCTAGCACAGCAGCCATATAGGTAGTTTCTATAGATGTGACACAAACTGGAAGATAGGGCAGGTGATAGCTGTTGTGAGCCTGCCAGAGGATTGTTGCTGCCACCATAAGCCACAATCTGAGAGCCTCTGCCCAATGCCAAGATCGCTGCACGGACCTCCAGGCGATAAACAGCCCACATTTCGAGAGCAGCTTCAGTTTTGTCGCACCAGAGCAAGATCACTGCACTGCCTTTGTCATCACTGCTGCATCACATCATAAAAGTAAACACTAAGAAGTAACATACCACTGTGACCGTACAACAGAAAGGCTGCAAGTAGAGCAACAAGTCAGTGTCCCTGAAATTCTGAAATTAATTCCACAATCGTTCTATGGAACCAAATTCTAACTGCACAAATTTACCAACAATTATATTACTTTTGAACTCATCAGAAATGATTGAGAAGTACTCTTAAAATCTGTTGAACCAAAATTATTAGGACAGGTAGAGGTAAACTACTTATGAGACTTGACTTCCACTTGGGAAGATGTATGTACAATGTTGTTTGAAAACTATGACTGTATAAGTGCATCATACATTTCTATGCAATAAAGATGTTTGCCATCAGGCAAAGAGAAAAAAATGGATTGCAGTGTGCGTGTGCGTGCGTGCGTGCGTGCGTGCGTGCGTGGGTGTTCCCTGCCAACTTGCTGCACTTAAATGGTTCTGCAGTTGCACTGCATAAGACTTAGTTTTATATTTCATGTCGCCCAACAACACAGATCACAAACAATACAAATCTTTAGTATTTTATTATTTTGGTGCTCTATACCTAGTATAATTTTTACCTGGTACACACACTCAGCATATGGACAGATGCAGACAATATCACATATGTTTGCACTCAGGTTGCCACATACTCATGACATATTTAGTTTCATAATCGAAAAAGCTATTGTGCACACAAGTCGTTTGAAATGTTGTAGCACTTTTCTAACCTCGTTATTGAGACATGGGAACACTACCTGTGGAAAACAATTCATACATACTTGTCAATTTAACGTAAAAGAATTTGTCTTTAAAATGGGAATTACATTTCAGATCGATAAGTTACATCCACCCAAGCACAGAGGTGCTTTCAACTGAAATGGCAAATGGTCCCTAAAACAGGAGTAGCATTAGAAGTGTCCACAACACTTAGAAAACTATCCCTGTAATTTTTTAAGGCCACAATGAATTCTTCAGACCTCATGTTTGCTTTAATGCTAGTGAGCTGAAGGAAATCAAGGGTTTTTTTTTTTTGGGGGGTTGGAATTTGTCCCTTACACAGTGCGATTTTCTTTTTCCCCATCAAATCAGCAATTAGTTGTTTCTCACCTTGGAGTATCTTACTGTAGCCAGTGTGCAGTCAAGTCCACTTAAAATGTGAGGTCTGCAATCCATTCCAGGTGTTACAATTTTTGTTTGTGGGCCCTGAAAAATTGTTGCAGGCATGCCTTTTGGCTTAATCAACATACTTCACAGCAATATATAGTTGCCATACTCTTTATTTAGTTCCATTGAAAACTGTTGCAACTGGTAGTGGCATAACGTCTGTGACTTAAGAAATGTTAGTTTTTGTACCACCGATTTCTTTGTGTTTTAATGTTTTGCTTGCTCACTGTTAACTAAATCTTTCAATTCTTTCTGCATGGTACTCTAATGTTTCATAGCAAATAAGCAGTACCTGTCACTGGGATGCACAGAGACAGTCGACATGCAAGAAGAATTTTAGCAGTTGTTCTGGTTCCAAAAGAAATACATCAGGGTATGGAAAAATGAGGAAATGTCCCCATACTAAATACAAACTATTTCCATAGAAACAGAAAAAAGTTGAATCCATTTCAGTAGAGAAGTATAAATTGTGCTAGTTACTGGTACATTTGGTTCCATGCAAGTCAGAGCCATGGCAAATTTTCAACTGTCATCAGCATGGTCACTACATGAAGCCGTGTCCAGAAAATGCATGGTTAGCAACCCATAATCAATCTCTGAAACAGGGAAACTAAAGAGGGGTATAATACAGCAGTCATTTTGTTAGAAGAAGAAATTAAACTAAAAATGGAAAGAACTTCCCACTTGTTAGGTTTAGAAAGGAGAAGGAGCTTAATGGGAAACAAAAATTGAGAGTGGTAGCCAACTACCAAAAACTGAAAGATTGAGTAGGAAGAGCTAAGTACTTTTTGATTTGAGACCTTGTGAGGGGTTTCCATCAAATATTATTACACCATCCAGGCATATTAATGTGACCACTGGTCAGAAACCTGGATAACCACTTTTTGTGCTGTAAACTGGTGAGACATGCAGGAAGAGACCCAGTGAGATTCTGGTAGGTACTGACAGGGATGTGGAGGCATGCTGACTCCAGTTTTCTCAATTAAGGATCCATGGCACAAGCAGCCTGATCAAGGTGGTCCACCAGATTATTGATTGGCTTTAAACTCCAGACATTTAATGGCCAGTGAAGTACAGTAAACCCATCCCAGTGCTCTTCAAAACATGCATGTACACTGCAAGTTGCAACATTGCATTGTCATGCTGGTAAATGCCATCATGGTGAGGAAAAGCAAACTGCAGGTAAGGGTGGATATGGTACCCCAAGGATAGATGCATACTTGTGTTGATCCATTGTGCCTTCCAGAATGACAAGATCACACGGGGAATGGCACAAAACCATTCCCCAGACGACAACACTCAAGTCTGTACTTTAAAGATGATTTTTGCACAGTGATTGCTTTCAGATATATCATGTCGATTGAGTAGAAAACGTGATTCATCTGAAGAGGCCACCTGTTGCTACTCAGTGGATGTCTAGCTGCAGTGTTGGCATGCAAAATCCAGTCTTTTATACCAGTGAAAAGCAGTTGGCATAGGTGCATGAACCAGGAGCCTGCTGCAGAGAGCAATACACACACTTTCACTGAATGCTCATTGAGGATACAGTATTGGTAGCCCCTTAGTTCATCTGGATGGTCAGCTGCTCAACAACTACACGTCTGTTTGCCCATACTCATCTCCGCATCTGTTGTTCACCCATCATCTATCGACCGTGGTGCACCACAGTTACCTCGGCACCAGTTTTGGATAGCACCATTTTGCCATGCGCAGTATACTTAGCCATTTTGGAAATGCTTCCATCCTTAGCCTGAAAGGCAATGATCGCGCCCATTTGGATGTCAGATAAATCGCTCCATTTCTGCATTATGACGATGGCTGCACTGTTTTCCACATCCCACACACACTTCATATAACCTCCAATGTTAGTGCTGCCATTTGTGAGTGGTTATTGCAAGTTGATGCTAAACATAGGTGGTGGCCACAGTGACTGGACCGTGTAGATGAATAGGAGAGAGAGAGAGAGAGAGAGAGAGAGAGCGCGAACTGCATTCAGTACACCCTACAGACACTATGAATACAAATGAATGGCTGTGGGTTTGAAAACCACACCAAGTACATTTTAAAAGTTAAGTCAGTGTTAACAGGTTTGTAAGGACAAAAGCTAATCATCTAAGTGGATGATGTAATATTCAGAGCATTGCTGACAGCATACAGCCAATAACTAGTTGAAACATTCAATAGATTGTTCAATTTAAAATTACAAGTAGACAATAGGAACTAACCTATTTAGGACATGTGTTGTCAGAAGGCGGCATGAAGTCCGACCCAGGCAAAGCAGTGACATTGAAAGACGACCTGGTGCCAAAAACGTCCAAACAGAATCATTCTTGGGTCTGGTATTATCGAAGATTCATGGATAAATTTAGCAAACTAGTACAACTACTGCATGAATTACTAAAGAAAGTGATAGCATATAAATTGAATGCAGAATGCAAAGAAGTGTTCGAAAAATAGGAAAGGCTGATATCTCCACCCTTACTAAAATATTGAGATTTCGAGAAAGAATTTTCCATTAGTACAGATGCTTGTCGGGGTGCTGATTGACCCGCTTTGAGCTCAGGAGAGTCTGGAAATGATCTTCTGATAATGTTTGCTATTTGAATAAGGCAGAAAAGAATTATAGCGCGATTAAAGAGAGTTACCATACTATGGGCCGTTAAATGCTATAGGCTCTACATGTTTGGTGAAGATTCAAAATTTATCAAGATCGTAAGCCACTAACTTGGTTTGGAAGCATATCTGGCGCTTCATCACGACTAATGAAATTTAGACTGACATTTGAGGTATTTGTTTACGATATGATATATAAGAATGGAAAAAGCAATCAGGACACACTCTCAAGAATATGAGAAGTCCAGACAATACATTGAAAGCAGAGGTTAACGAATCAGCAAAAGTGGCGGAAGCACTTAAGAAAAAAATACGGAATATTTTAAAGAAGATTCATGCCTTGCCAGTTGGAGGACAGCAGGGCATTGGCAGAACTTTAGAAAGGGTAAAACAGTACAATATCTTGGAGGGTATGAGACAGAACATAGAATAAATTCGAACATGCAAAATTTCTGAGAAGAATGTGAGGTAGCAAAAGGTCAAACAACCGTCGGAGTTCACAAAAACTCCAAATAGTGTATTTGAACACTGCAGTGCAGGTATCACTGGGCCATGAGTTGAGACAGAGCATGATCACAAATGCGTATTAACATTTTAAGGTACACATACAAAGTGTGTATTAACAGGAGCTATCGGAAAACCTAGTGGGCGATAATGTCGTAAGAGCATTCGTAAGTGCGAAAATATGGGATATCCTCTACACTTTCGAGTGACATGGGAAGCAACAATTTTATAGGTGAAGAATTTAGAAGAGTATGTAGACTCCTAAAAACCTAAAGCACGAGTCGTTATCCACCGAACAACGGAACATGAGAAAGATCGCACAAGACATAACAGAATTCCTAAGACATTCTGTAAGAGCCAAATCGATTGAGATACCTCGTTACCGTATTCAGGACATTTTTCGGCTCCACATCCCGTAGTTCCCCGGCTATATACTGCACCAGTTATTTTTTAGGAGAAAGGGTAACATGCCTGGTATATTGCAGAAAGATGCCACTGCAGTACATTTAACGACGACAACTACTACTCGCTAGAATTAAAGGAGAGAGTGCAATAAATGCAACGGTGTGCTAGAGAATATGTCATGAGCGGCAAGGTACGTAACGTTACAGTATAATCAGGCTCAAAATCTCAAGACGTTGGAGATGAATGGAAGGAGATAGTCCCAGCATACAACGAATGTGTGCATAGAGGACGTTCACATAAGCTAGACAGTCAGTTTTAAGGGCCATTTACTGCTATCAACATTCAAGGGCCAAATGTTGTCATTAGATTCAGAAAGAATAGTCGGGAAGGTACAGTCAAGAAGGCTGAGTTCTTTTAACTTACAGATGAGGGAGACGACCCTTCTGGGAGAGCTGATGCTCATGGGAGTAGCCACAATAATTTCTCAGGCAGACCCACCCAGAAACACAAGAACTTCAATCATAGACGATTAAGAACGCAACAGGGATATCGCTTGGGGAATGATAATATATACACTACTGGCCATTAAAATTGGTACACCACGAAGATGACGTGCTACAGACACGAAATTTAACAGACAGGAAGAAGATGCTGTGATATGCAAATGGTTAGCTTTTCAGAGCATTCACACAAGGTTGGCGCTGGTAGTGACACCTACAATTTGCTGACATGAGGAAAGTTTCCAACCGATTTTTCGTACACAAACAGTAGTTGACCGGCGTTGCCTGGTGAAACGTTGTTGTGATGCCTCGTGTGAGAGGAGAAATGCGTACCATCACATTCCCAACATTGATAAAGATCGGATTGTAGCCTATTGCGATTGCGGTTTATCGTATCGCGACATTGCTGCTCGCGTTGGTCGAGATCTAATGACTGTTAGCAGAATATGGAACCGGTGGGTTCAGGAGGGTAATACGGAACGCCGTACTGGATCCCAACGGCCTCGTATCAAAAGCAGTCGAGATGACAGGCATCTTATCTGTATGGCTGTAACGGATCGCGCAGCCACATCTCGATCTCCGAGTCAACAGATGGGGACGTTTGCAAGACAACAACCATCTGCACCAACAGTTCGACGACTTTTGCAGCAGCATGGACTACCAGCTCGTAGACCACGGCTGCGGCTACCCTTGACACCGCATCACAGACAGGAGCACCTGCAATGGTGTACTCAACAACGAACCTGGGTGCACGAATGGCAAAACGTCATTTTTTCGGATGAATCCAGGTTCTGTTTACAGCATCATGATGGTTGCATCCGTGTTTGGTGACATTGCGGTGAACGCACATTGGAAGCATGTATTCGTCATCGCCATACTGGCGTATCACCCGGCGTGATGGTATGGGGTGCCATTGGTTACATGTCTTGGCCACCTCTTGTTCGCATTGACGGCACCTTGAACAGTGCACGTTACATTTCAGATGTGTTACGATCCGTGGCTCTACCCTTCATTTGATCCCTGCAAAACCCTACATTTCAGCAGGATAATGCACGACCGCATGTTGCAGGTCCTGTACGGGCCTATCTGGATACCGAAAATGTTCGACTGCTGCCCTGGTTAGCACATTCTCCAGATCTATCGCCAATTTAAAATGTCTGGTCAATGGTGGCCGAGCAACTGACTCGTCAAAATTCACCAGTCACTACTTTTGATGAACTGTGGTATCGTGTTGAAGCTGCATGGGCAGCTGTACCTGTACACGCAATCCAAGCTCTGTTTGATTCAGTGCCAAAGGCGTATCAAGGCCGTTATTACGGCAAGAGGTGGTCGTTCTGGGTACTGATTTCTCAGTATCAATGCACCCAAGCTGCGTGAAATTGTAATCACATGTCAGTTCTAGTATAATATATTTGTCCAATGAATACCTATTTTTCATCTGCATTTCTTCTTAGTGTAGCAATTTTAATGGCCAGTAGTGTATATACAACATAAATATAAATGAGTTACAGAGTAAATTTAAAATTATGTGCCTATTAGCGAGTCCGCAGGCTGTGGTCGTGCGGTAGCGTTCTCGCTTCCCGCGCCCGGGTTCCCGGGTTCAATTCCCAGCGGGGTCAGGGATTTTCTCTGCCTCGTGATGACTGGGTGTTGTGTGCTGTCCTTAGGTTAGTTAGGTTTAAGTAGTTCTAAGTTCTAGGGGACTGATGACCATAGATGTTAAGTCCCATAGTGCTCAGAGCCATTTCATTTCAACCAGTTAGCGAAAAATTCAATAGAAATGTGCAAACAAAGACTTATGGCATTAAACAGTAGCACTCTTGAATGTAATGTCGCAAACAAAGCTTTAAATGGGCATATACATATTAGTGGACCACAGTATTATTGCACTTTGGAGTGTGGGCGCTTTGGACAGTTTATCATAAGTTTTTATCATGGTATTTCATAAAGACATGCTGAACCACTTGACAGTATATTTGCAACTGTCTTGAAATTATTCACAGTGCAATGTGCTTTTCTTAATCACCACTGAACTCATCTACTGTGACATCACCACGTTTCTGATAACGATCACGGGAGCCCTAGTGCAATAACATCGTGGTCAGGTAGTAAAACTAAAAAAAACACAGAGTTTTATAGGCAAAAAAGGCAAGAATCGAATAAAAGATCAGGAGTATTAAATTTTGTGGGGGAAATCAGCAAAATGCTTTTTGGGGAATTGGGCACAGATGATGCATCATATTTTAACCCAAATTTCATTGTCATAGATGAAGAACAGAAGCAGTTATTAAGGCTGAGCAAAGAACATGTAACAGTCGAAAGAACAATGCTGATCGGTTTCAACCAAACAATGAATACCATTGAACATAGTGAACACGTAATTACCCCTAGTATAAGGAAACTGAATTTTGTTAATGAATAAACCAACAGCACAGAGAAGAGATTATGCCTATATCATCTCTCGATGTTAACGATGATGGATGAACAGTTAATCCAGTTTATAACATTACATATTTAACGACCTAGAAAGAGAAGATGATACTTTAGTAACCGCAATAGTTAACATACAAAGGGATATTGCAACCACATATAATTAACCCTAGGCCACTGGTTAAATACTTAGAACTAGTATGAGACGACGTAGGAAATAAGAACTTTCCCACTGCACTTGCAGAGGACAGGGAAATGAAATGCCGTGTGACGAGGGCCTCCCGTCGGGTAGACCGCTCGCCTGGTGCAAGTCTTTCGATTTGACGCCACTTCGGCGACTTGCGCGTCGATGGGGATGAAATGATGATGATTAGGACAACACAACACCCAGTCCCTGAGCGGAGAAAATCTCCGACTCAGCCGAGAATCGAACCCGGGCCCTTAGGATTGACAGTCCGTCGCGCTGACCACTCAGCTACTGGGGGCGGACGTGGAGGACAGTGGATATTATTTACTACAAGTGATTGAGCTAGACGTGTTAATATTTACAAATTGTTAACCTTACTGGAACAAATAGAGCCAACAAACACTTATTCATGTTATGCACCAGAAAAAAAGGGATTCTCATTACTCATTGTGCGAAATCACTGTAGATCAGTTGCAGTGTAAAATAATAAATCAATGTGTGGGTATGTAAACCGAATTAAAATGTTCGTCATCATGATCATCTAACTGGAAAATACATTGCCCCATTGTGCAATAATTGTAATTTACAACTAAAGCATTCAAGTTTTGTACCAATTTATTTACATAATCTCTTAGGATATGGCTCTCATTTGTTCGTGAAAGAACTTGGTTATGATAATAAAGACACAGATTTAATGAAGACAGATATATCAGTTTTAGTAAGAAGATGAATAGTCTGAAGATGAGATTTATTGAAACATTTAGGTTCATGGCCACTTCATCAAATTCGAAGAGAGATCAAATGAAAAATGTTAAGAAGATTTTCAAAGCAGATTTATTCGATTTAGTGATCAAGAAAGGTGTATATCCATATGATTACATGGATTCTTGGAAGAAATTTAGAGACACAGTTACCAGCAATAGAAGAATAGTACAATAAACTGAATGACTGTGAAATAAGTGATGAAGATTACAAACATGTAAAAATAGTTTGGGAAAAATGTAATATGAAAAATCTTGGTGAATATCATGATCTGTATCTTAAAACTGATGTATTGGTATTGGCTGATGTGTTTGAAAATTTTAGAAGAACTTCTGTAAAAGTATGGTTTGGATCCAGGTTGGCATTTTACAGCACCAGGCTTATCTTGGGATGCAATGTTGAATATGACTAAACAACCACTAGAATTATTACATGATTATGATATGATTCTTATGGTGGAAAAAGGAATAAGACAAGGAATATCACAGTGTTGCAAAATATATGTCAAAGCAAATAATAAATATATAAAAGATTATGATGTGGAAAACACATTAAATTATCTAGCATTTTTAGATGCAAACAAGTTGTGTGGTTATGCAATGAGCCAATATTTACCATATGGTGGATTTGGATGGGATGAGCCAAATAATTTTGAAGACCTGAGCACAAAGTGTGATTGTACAAAAATAAGTGAGATATTGGATACTGGCGAAATTGGATATATATTTGAAGTAGATCTAGAATATCCCAAAGAACTGCATGACTTACAAAAGATTTACCACTCGCTCCTGAAAATAAAATTTTACCTAACACCAAACTGAGCAAGTTGTTGACTACACTGAATGACAACCATAATTATGTAGTTCATTATAGAAATCTTAAACAGTATCTGTCTCCAGGAATGAAGATAAGAAAAATACGCAGAGTTTTAAAATTGAAAAAATCTGATTGGTTGAAGAAATATATAGATCTGAATACTCAGATAAGGGTGCAATCGAAGATTGATTTCGAAAAAAATTTCTACAAGTTGATGAACAATTCTGTGTTTGGTAAGACAATGGAAAACATCAGAAATCGTGTGGATATAAAATTAGTGTCAGATGGAGACAAATGTGATAAAGTTACTGCAAAACCAATATTTAAAGCAAGCACTATTTTCAACGAAAATCTTGTTGCTATCCACATGAGTAAAACAAAAATCACATTTAATAAACCTATCTACATTGGCATGAGTATACTTGATTTATCTAAAGAACTGATGTGTGATTTTCAGTACAGAATAATGAAACGAAAGTATTGAGAAAATATTATGTTGTGTTATCAAGATACAGACAGTCACATTTAAAATTTAAAACTGAAGATTTCTATGAAGACATGAAATCAATGATTGATAAATTTGATATGAATGACTATCCAACAGATAATATTTATGGTATTCCACAAGTAAACAAGAAAGGTGTTGGAAAAATGAAAGATGAATGTAATGGAAAAATAATGAAAGAATTTTGTGGTTTGAGAGCAAAAATGTTTGCTTGTAAAGTTCGAGACAAAATAGAGAAAAAAATCTAAAGGAGTTAAGAAATGTGTTGTTAAGAAGAAAATAATCTTGGAGGGCTATAAAGATTGTTTATTTAACAACAGAGAACAGTACAGAACAATTAATTTGATTCGAAGTGAAAATCATGAAATCTTCACAGTTGAGGTAAACAAGAAAGCATTGAGTCCTCATGATGATAAGAGATGGTTTTTAGAAAATAGAATAGATATGCATTATTCATTATTGTAGTTATCTTCATAACCATATTTTAAAATATATCTACTGTTAAAGTTATAGTTAATTACTTATTTTACTGGGTGTTTCCAGTTTCTTATTCTATTATTCAAGAAGAAGAGAGAAGAAAAATAATTTTTCTGAATAAAAATTTTTATATATAAATGGAGGCTCTACTGAAGAAACTCAACAATGCCAACAAGTCTACTTCATTTAAAAAAAATTGTTGACCTGGAACTGGACACTCTATACAAGCTTTCTGAATGTGAATATTTGAAAACTAGATATGGGGAAAAATTTTTATGACGCTTAATAATGAGTTTAAAATTATTTTACCAGGTAGATAGCTGAAAATAATGAGTGGATGGGATTTGGATAATTTTGAGAAAAATTTTTAAACTAAGATACAAAGGAATGAAGAAACTTAAAAATAATAAGGAACTTCATGATTTAGAATTCACTCCCTAAAATTTTTAGGTAAGGAATAGATTTCTTATGTTCACCATGATTCATTTACTTATTTTCTTACGTGTTCCTTTTATGAAAATTGATATTAAATTTACTCTTTGACTCTTTTTTCCCTATTTAATTTTGTGTTATTTAAATGTACAACGTCAAACCACAATTAAGGCAGTGTATTGAATGTTTAGAGAAAAAGAATATCAGTGAATTTTATAAAGATAAATATCGAACAGGTGGGCATGTAAAGACTGTAAGAGATACAAGGACAAAAATTCTAAAAAATTTAGATGTGAATGTGGAAGAACTACAATAAGTTTTATCTCCACAAAACATAAAAATTCGGCAGTTCACAAAAATCTTATTGCTGCTGAAGAAGAAAGAATTAGGAAAATTTTAGGTAAGGAATAGATTTCTTTTGTTCACCAGAGTTCATTTATTTATTTTCTTACATGCACCTTTTATAAAAAAGTAATAAACATCTATTTTCTTATGTGCACCTCTTATAAAAAAAGTAGTAAACATCTATTTTCTTACATGTACCAATCATTTTTTATTTGCACCTTTGTAAAAAATATATCCTTTTGAATGAAAATGGAGTGAGTTAGACTTGAATATGTGGGTAAGAGTAA
Source organism: Schistocerca americana (assembly GCF_021461395.2). Classification (NCBI taxonomy): domain Eukaryota; kingdom Metazoa; phylum Arthropoda; class Insecta; order Orthoptera; family Acrididae; genus Schistocerca; species Schistocerca americana. Next base: position 268,750,635 of record NC_060130.1, on the reverse strand, counting down.
GTACAGAATGGGGGTTTTGGATAACTGGCTCAGTTTTTGGCGAACCCAAGGGGTGAGCCAGAAAGTGAGCCAGTGAGCTAGAACCCCCATTCTGTATCTACTCAGCCCACCTGTGCCTGACATAAGCCAACCAGAACGTGTCTTGGAGGCAGCAAAGTAGGGTTTAACTGACCATGTACCACATGGTGGATGGCGTCCTGTAATTCCGCTATCTCAATGTGGGCATCCCCTATACCAGCTGCCCTCAAAGTGGGGGCGCGACCCCCCCCCCCCCCCCACTTCAGAGAAATATTTGAATCTTTTATTATGTAAGAAAAAGACTTCCATTAAACAAATACTGCTAGGAGTTAGGAAGCTCCCCCATCGTTAATTTACTCTTTTATTTCATAAGAACTGACCAGTAGATCCTGTCAGCAGGATCACCCTCGAGATTAGCTACTTCCAAGCATTTAATAACCACAAATGTCAATAAACCGCTTGATAATGTGACCGCCCCTTCCTTGCAATGCTGACTACAGTAACAGACTGTTAATCACAGCCATTGTGACTGTTCATTCGATTTCAGACTATGTAAATAAACCCATCGACTTTTTTAGTGTCATTAGCAATAGCCAAAAGAAGAGTCAGATTCATCAAAAAACAGGTAACATTCCCTAAGAAAGCCCTACAAGTATTCAAGACGTATTCTACTTAATTGCAAAATCCAAAACATCGCGCATTATTGGCGAGAAATGACTTCTTCCCACAGCTATCAAAATGCATGGGGAAAGAGTTGGTGAGAGTCTGAAGTCTATTCCACTCTCAGATGGTACTGTGATGGTCTTATTGGTGCAACAGACTCTGACATGAAAGATTAATTACTACAAAGTCTTCATGATAGCCCAATATTCACCCTGGAACTTGATGACAGTATTGTTTTTGTACGTTACTGTTATGAAAAGGAAATGTATGAGGACTTCCTGTTTTGTAAGGCTCTGTAAGGGTGGGGGGTTACAGGCGAAGATATTTTTTTCTTTCTTGTGAATTCCTTTGTGTTGACAATAATCTGTCACAGATAAATTGTGTTGGTACATGTACCGATGCAGTGGCAGCATTTACTGGAACCAAAAAGGGATTCAATGGAATGTGCGTTGTTTCTCCTTCTGTAAAATTCACGCATTGCTGGATAGGTAAGTACACATTGGCTTATAAAGTAGTACAATCAGAATTGAATGAAGTGCTGAGCCATGCTGTCAGTGTTGTAAACTATGTAAAAGCATGAGCTTTCCAGGAAACAGTAGGCTGTGTTCTGTTCTTTGCAGGAAGGTGGGTTCTACTCATGAGTTGCTTCTATTGCATATGGAGGTATGCCAGATGTCTCATGCTGAAGTTCTTTGTCGCTTTGTGGATCTGAAGGATGAACTTTGTCTTTTCTTACTGACCATCCTACACTCGCAGCTCTGTTTTTAGATGAAAAATGGCTTCTAATATTGTGCTTGGCCGTTGTTTGTCAAGAACTGAATAATAATAATAAAATTTTACTTTCATTCAGCTCTTACAGCAATAGACAATGTCAAAAGCATACATTTCTATATTAACTACTATATCAATGTAACTTAGTTTACATGATATAGGTGAAACTAGAAACTACATACTAGAAAGCAGTATTTTCATCTTCAAAAAATTCGTCAACTGCGTGAAATGGATTGTTTACTAGTAGCTTATACAATTCAGCTTCAAAAATATTAACAGGTAATTCATTAAAATCTGCTCTTAGTCTATTAAACATCGTGAATCCAAGGACTGATTTAGATAATCTGTGATATGGCATGTCTACATATTTCTATTTCTACTGTTACAACTATGTACTTCACTTCTTAATACAATATTAAAAACTTGTTTCTGACACGCAACAAAACATTACAGATGAATAAGTTCACTGTTGTCAGACATGCCAGTTTAATGAACAGAGGTTTACAATGCTCTTTTTTATCAGACTCAGTTATTATTCATTACTTTCTTCCGCAAGGGTAAAATATCATATACATGAGAACTACTACCGAACAGTAAAACTGCATATGATATGATACTTTGGAAGAAAGCAAAATATGCTGATATTATGTAGTTATTTGGAACATATCTTTTTAAACTTCTAATTGAATAAATAACTCTTGAAAGTCTAGCAGATATATTTTTAATGTTTGGTTCTCGTGTCAATTTATTGTCAATAAGAACACCTACAAATTTAATACTTTCTAATTCATGATGGTTAGGAATCTCTTTGAGGCTAAAATTAAATACCTGCATTTTACTTTCGTTTAGTAGGAAACCATTTGCTCTGAACTGTAATGAAGAATGAGCAAGGGTATTTTTGGTTAATCTTTTCAATAAGCTTCGAACTGAACTTTTATTTAGAAAACTTGTGTCATCGACATACAATACTGCATGAGAATTTATGAATAAAGACTGATCATTAATAAAAACAATAAAAGGCTGCGCACCAACCCTTGTGGCACTCCTGAGCTAACATAAACCAAATTTGACTTCTTGATGCCAATGCACACAACTTGTTGGCGGTTCTCTAGGAAAGATTTAAACATATTTATACTGTTGCCATCAAAACCAAAATAGAGTAGCTTATTCTACAAAGTACCATGTTCTTTACAATCAAAAACTCTGCTCAGATCGCAGGATGTAGCCTGGGCATAGGCCATAGCCTCGAACACATCTACGACAAATTTTCTTTGGGAGTCCATTGCATCAGTTGTGGATTTACCTTTTCTAAATTCAAATTGTTTATCATTAATTATATTTGATTTATCCAAGTAAACACTAACTTGATCATAAATAATTGTTTCAAAATTTTAGACAGTACAGGGGTCATAAATATAGGCCTATAACTAGCAAAACTTTTATTTTTACCTATTCTATATATAGGCACAAATCAAGTAATTTTTAGTGTATCAGGCAACTTACTGTCAACTAGACATTTATTTACACAATAAGTTAAAGAATAAATTACGCAATACATACACACACACATTGTTCCATAGATCATGAATACGACATTTTGTAATGATGTGGAACGTGTCACTTTAACATAAGTTTTCTTTACACAAAATAATTAATTAAATAATTAATTTTTCTTCACAGTTAGTACTTCATATTTAGGAATTCATCTATTCAGTAGGAGTTGTCGTTCAGAAATTCTTTTAATTTGCTTTTAAATGTTGGTTGGCTCTCTGTCAGACTTTTAATACTATTTGGCAAATGACAAAAGATCTTTGGGGAAGCATAATTCACCACTTTCTGTGCCAAAGTGAGATTTAATCCAGAATAGTGAATATCATCCTATCTTCTAGTGTTGTAGCTATGCACTTCGCTGTTATTTTTGAATTGGGATGGGTTATTAATGACAAATTTCATAAGTGAATATATGTGTTGCGAAGGTACTCTGAATATCCCAAGTTCCTTAAATATATATCTGCAAGGTGATCTTGGGTGTGCTCCAGCTGTTATTCTGATTAAACGCTTTTGTGCACTGAATACTTTCTCTCTTAATGACGAATTTCCCCAAAATATGATGCCATATGAAGGCAGTGAATGAAAATAGGCATAGTAGGCTAATTTACTGATATGTTTATCACCAAAATTTGCAATAAGCCTAATAGCATAAGTAGCTAGACCTAACCATTTCAGCAGATCATCAATGTGTTTCTTCCGATTCAGATTCTCATCAATGCACAAAGCCAGAAATTTTGAGTATTCTGCCTTAGCAACAGACTTCCATTCATAGTATATATTTATCAGTGGTGTTATGCCATTTACTGTACAGAATTGTACAAACTGTGTTTTCTCAAAATTTAGTGAGAGTCCATTTGCAGAGAACCACTTAATAATTTTCTGAAAGACATTTGCAGTTTCCTCAGCTGACTCTTGCTTCTTGGGTGTGATTACTATACTTGTATCATCAGCAAAAAGAACTAACTTTGCATCTTCATGGATACAGAGTGGCAAGTCGTTAATATATATTAAGAACAATAAGGGACCCAAGACTGAACCCTGTGGGACACCATTTTTGATACCTCTCCAGTTAGAGGACTCTGCTGGTTTTTGTAGACTATCTGTACTGGTAATTTCAACCTTCTGCATTCTTCCAGTTAAGTATGAATTAAACCATTTGTGCACTGTCCCACTCATACCACAATACTTAAGCTTATCTAGAAGAATTTCATGATTCACACAATCAAAAGCCTTTGAGAGATCACAAAATATCCCAATTGGTGATGTTCAGTTATTCATTGCATTTAATATTTGATAAGTGAAAGCATATATAGCATTTTCTGTTGAAAAGCCTTTCTGAAAACCAAACTGACATTTCGTTAGTACTTCATTTTTACAAATATATGATGCTAGTCTTGAGTACATTACTTTTTCAAGAATTTTGGATAAAACTGTCAGAAGTGAGATTGGGCAGTAGTAGTTAGCATTAGATCTATCCCCTTTTTTATGCAATGCTTTAACAATAGCATATTTCAGTCTATCTGAAAAAATTCCCTGTTTCAGTGAGCTACTACATATATGACTGAGAATCCCACTTATTTGTTGGTAACAAGCTTTTAGTACTCTGTTGGAAATGCCATCAATTCCATGTGAGCTTTTACTTTTGCGTGAATTTATTATTTTCCTAATTTCAGTAGGAGTGGTGGGTTGAATTTCAATTTTATCAAATTGTGTAGGTACTGCCGCTTCCATATACTGCCTTGCATTTTGTAATGAATAGCTGGAACCTATTTTCTCTACATCACTTAAAAAATGATTATTAAAAATGTTTTCTACTTCTGACTTCTTGTTAACAAACTTTTCATTGTGTGTGATAGAAATACAGTTTTCCTGTACTCTCGGTTGCCCTGTTCCCCTTTTCACAATATTCCAAATTGTTTTAATTTTATTATCAGATGTGCTAATCTCAGACATTATGCACATACTTCCAGACTTTTTAATAACTTTTCTTAATACAGTGCAGTAGTTTTTATAATGTTTCATTGTTTCAGGATCATTACTCCTCCTAGATATAAGATACATTTCCATTTTCTGTTTACAAGATATTTTTACCTCTTTAGTAAGCCATGGCTTTTTACATGGTTCCTTACAATTACATTTCACTGTTTTCTTATTGAGACTGTTTTCAAATATACTCACAAAGGTATCATGAAATAAGTTAAATTTTAAATTAGCATCATGTTCCCTGTACACCTTATCCCAGTCTAACTGTTGCAAACTTTCCCAAAATTTTGAAGTGTTAAATCGTTGATGGAATGCACTATTTTGGAGGACTGTTTTGCATTACTGTGTGGAGTTATATACTGTAACTATCTGTGCATCACGATCAGACAAACCTTTTTTAACAGGAAAAGTTTTTATTTGATTAAATTTAACTTGGATCATGCAAATGTTATCTATCAGTGTGCTGCTTTCCTGTAGCATCCCAGTATGAAAATCGATAACTGACATCAAATTCAAAGAACCAAGTAATACTTCAAGGTCAAGCTTTCTATCTGACTCTTTCAGAAAACCTACGTTGAAATCCCCACAAACAATAATTTGCTTTCCCTTGTCTGACAGGTAGCAGAACATAGAATCCAAGTTTTTCAAAAATAGTTGAAAATTTCCCAATGTGGACCTATACATGGCTACCATTATAAAAGTGCCTTTATTTAGTTTAAGCTCACATGCACATGCTTCTATGTGTTGCTCTACACAAGATTTTTTTAGTTTCCAAAATTTTTCACACTATGACTGATTTTAACATATATGGCAACTTCTCCTCTCTCCATAGTGTCTCTACTTACATGTGCTGAAAGCTTATATCCACCTACATTTACCATTTCCACATCTGTGACTATATGATGTTCAGACAGGCAGAGTACATCTATTCCACCCACAATTTCTAAATCTTCTATACTGTGCGGCTGTTTGCTGATGATGCTGTGGTGTGCGGGAAGGTGTCGTCGTTGAGTGAGTATGTATGTAGATGTAGATGTACTTTGTTTTTTAATCCCCTGATATTCTGATGCAATATATTAACGTTATTTGTTACTGTGCTTTTATGTGAATCTTGTGACATACTAACATTATTTTTCACTGTACTGTTGTGAGAATCTTGTGATATTTTTACATCACTAGTACCTGCCTGTCTGAACTTTTCATTAAGCTTAATTTAAATATATGTAGGATGATTGGATACTGATCTTAGCCTAAAAAAGTACTCCCATGAGTTTCAGTGCCCCCCGCCTTAAAGATTTTGTTATCATCCCAGCCACTTTACCCTTCCCTTTCCTACTGAGATGCAGGCCATTTCTTGTGAAGCCCCACCTACCAATAGCATCAACAGGAACCAAACCTATGCTTGACAAAGTAGCTGCCCGAAGCAGCTGATCTAGCACCATATTGATCCTCCTGACAAGGCTGTTCAATTGGGGCCGGTCATACCACATGAAAGCAGGAACCAAGCCAACATTTGTATGGTTCGTTGCAGATGTTATTTTTACCAGGTCATACTCAATATTGTAGCCCTGATCCCTATCAATACTGTTTCCCGTTCCACCCACTACCACAACATGATCCTGCTTTGTAAAACCTTTGCACAATGATTCTACATCCTCTATCACTTGGCTAAGACATTCTCTGGGCTTGAAAATACTTGTGACCTGGTACCTGTCACCTAATTTTTCCTGCAAAATCTGGCCCACACCTCTTCCATGGCTACTACCTAACAACAGAACTTTCCTCCTATTTTCTACTTTTTCTTTTTGCAACAGTTGGTTTCCTACTGAAAGTCTGTTGAGTGCTGACTACACTTACATCTACTTGTGCCTCTTCCTTAGCTGACTGAGGTAGCAAGGCAAATCTATTGTTTGTGCCAATGATGAAACTGTCTGATACTGTTCTCTTTCTGTGGCCCCTGTTCCTTGCTACCACTTCCCACCTGTCTTCACCCTCCTCCCACCTTCACCTCTTCAGTTCCTCCCTAGCACTATCCAGTTCAGCCTGAAGGCCTCTAATCTTCCCCTCCTGTTCCGCTATTTTCCTATCCCTTGAACATAATCTGCAATACCATGGAAGAGACCCATTTACTTCCCCAATTCCCATGTCACTACAATCACCCCAATGTTACCATCTGCCACAACAGCTGCACAATCAATAACATCTTCCAACAAATTACAGGGCAGATCATAGTAATCAACAATAGCTGCTAATCTTAATGTACTACTTCAAGGTCGAAATAATAATATCATCTTTCTATGCATTCTGTGCTTGCGTTTAAGAGAGGACTTGGACTTTGAAAAACACAGACAGAGAAGGGTAACTGCGAGACGTTATTGTGTCTGAATAATTTCGTGAAAATACCTTTGCCAACAATTGTTGGATAAATTTCCAAAACCTACATCTGATACGACCCTCTCAACATTGTGGTCATCAGCGCCCATATAAGTTCCAAATCTTTCTATTTCCGGGCTTGGCACTTCCCGAATGGTGATGAGATGAGGAGGACAACACAAACACCCAGTCCCCGGGCAGAGAAAATTCCCGACCCGGCCAGGAATCGAACCCGAGACTCCGTGATCCATAGACAGCAATGCTAGCCACTAGACCACAATCTGCAGACGACCCGTTTGATACTACTATAACAGACCACTAATCAGACTACTGTCGACAGTAGAACACGAGGAGCCAATAGAACTCTCAAGTGATGGAACATTTCAAAATGAATTTAAATCGAAGTCTCTTGAAAATTGCTGGGTGCACAATTGGGATGATTATCCCAAGTCAGCAAGAAGGGCAGTGGACGTATTATTACCCTTTGCATTAACTTGTGTTAGGCAACATTTTCCTCAGTGACATTAATTAAGTCCAAATATTGGTCTTGACTGCAGCTGGAAGGCCAGTTGCTGTTATGACTCAGTGTCCACGGCCCACTTGTCTGGCCTGTTGGTGTGACCTAACGGCAAAACATTAGTAGAAGTGAAGCAGTCTTATGACTATGTACTGTAGTACTAACATTTTAAGTTTGACAAGGCCAATATCTGACGTGTTAATTTAATTTCATATTGTGACATTTCTGAAGAAGGCTACCATATATTATTATAGCCAAAACCTAGGTAACGTTTCTTTGCTTATGCAACTGGAGGTTGAAATTGAATATAATTACAATTGTTACTATCATCACTTACAGTGTGTGCAAGGCTTGCTAGCGACAGACTTTCTACATTGGAAGTAGTTTTGTCACTGGTTTTTTCACCAGGCAACCACAATTCTGGGATTTGTGTCATCCATCCTATTCATAGATGAGGCCACCTTGATCAGCATTCATAACAGTCATCTGTGGGGTACTATGCAGAAGCCCCATGGTATGGCGACAGCAGATTATCAGCATTGGTGCAGTCGGAATGTGTGGTCTGGGATAATTGGCGACTGCATTTTGTGACCAGTCTTTTTCCTTGTAGCTTAACAGGCCGGAACTGTCTGCGTTTCTTGTGGGTGACTTTGCGTCCCCCTGCTGGAAGAAGTGTCATTGATGATTCGAAGGGTTATTTGGCTGCTACATGACGGTGCTCCAGCTAACTTCACCATTAATGTCCAGAAGCATCTCAATCGTATCTTCCCTGGTCAATGGATAGGACGAGGGGTCCAGTTGCATGGCCTACTCGTTCACTGGATCTCAACCCCTGTGATTTCTGGTTATGGGGGCATCTCAAAAGTATCGTGCGTGCAGAGCGCATTCTAGACGTGGAGACAATGGAGCAGCGTATTCATGCTGCCTTTGACACTGTTCGGATGCAGTCTGGCCGATGTGAACGTGTGATACAGAGCATGCTACAGCATGCACACACATGTGTTGAGGCACATGGAAACCATTTTCAACACATACTGTAACTATGGCTGCATGGTACAGCGCATATTAGACAACAATCTCTTTAACAATGTATGCTACAATAAATGGTCTCTAGCATGGAAACCATGCTTTTCTGGACATAAGTTCAGTAGACCTTTTTTGTTCTGTATCGTCTCATCGATCAATCCCTAGAGTTTGTACGCAGTGGAAAAAATCACCCTGTATGATTATCCTAATGTCACGCAATACACAGTCAGAAAAGATAGACCCCTCTGCACTGATGGTGTTGTATACTGATCCATGACGTATCTCTATATCACTGGGCACTCCTGACACCACTGATCATGTGTCAGTGTGGTTGACAGGCCAGCAAGAACGAAGCAGCTGGTCCTTGGCCATCATGGAATCATAAATGTAATGGTACCAACTGCGGTTTCGGCCGCTTTCCGGTCGCCACACTTTCAAATACGTGCACCGCTAGTTACGCCACCTCATTTCCTACAGCAGCCACCGCCCCTCGAGGGTGCTGCCACGAACGATTACTCAAGTGCCAATTAAATACAAGCATTCCATCTCCGGAGCTCCGGCGGCGGATGTATCTAAGTGCGAAAATTCATGCACTAAACCCATTTTTTGTGTTTTACTTTTGAATAACAATTCCAAACTTCCATAGTGGCTAGGGCTCGACATCTGAATAACATTGTATTGAAGAGTGACAGATTTATACATCTTTTGCATCTGTATATACTTCTAATTTCAGATCTACTGTCAGCAAATGGTTCAATTGGCTCTGAGCACTATGAGACTTAACATCTGAGGTCATCAGTCCCCTAGAACTTAGAACTACTTAAACCTAACTAACCTAAGGACATCACACACATCCATCCCCGAGGCAGGATTCGAACCTGCGACCGTAGCGGTCGCTCGGTTCCAGACTGTAGCGCCTAGAACCGCTCGGCCACCTCGGCCGGTCTACTGTTAGCAACTAACACTGCAAAGACAGCAACAAAGTTATGTATTATTTTTACTATTTGATATTAGACGTAGAATAAATTAATATCTGAATTTTCTATTCATGAATGGCATCTGTTCCTCGCTCCTGTATCAACTAAAGAACCTCACAGCACGCAAAGGAAGACATAACAGACTGGCAACAAGGAAAAGGAAGTGGAACAAGGAGCTTTGGACACCAGAGCAGGACAATTTTCTTTTTTTTTTATTGAATTCTTTGTGTGTGTGTGTGTGTGTGTGTGTGTGTGTGTGTGTGTGTGTGTGTATCAGCAGTTTCCGTCCTCGCACAAGTGCAAGCAGCCCAGCAGCAACAGGTGCCAGAAGCTAAAGAAGAAATTCAGCTGCTGCCTCCGCCCTTCTGACAGTTCGATGAGACGACGGAAACATGGAAAGAATACATAACAGAACTGCATCAACATATCGTCGCCTGAAAATCACAGGTGAATCGATTCGCGCATTTTTCCTTTCATGTGTAGGAGTGTACACCTACCGCCTCCTAATGAAATTATTTCCCCTCAGTGGGTCCCAAACCCAGCCCTACGAGTTCAAGATTAGACGAATCCTTTGAGAGTCAAATACACATTGCTGCTGCACGATATAATTTTTCCACACACAACGTCGCAGTGGTCAGAAGAATCGAGAGCTTGCCGAATTGGACTGCGGAACTGCAACGCATGACTAGAGACTGTAAATTCAGTTGTGTCTGTGGCGCAACTTATCGGGATGAAATGCTTCACGATGCTATACTGAAGAGCCAAAGAAATGGTACACCTGCCTAATATCGTGTAGAGCCCCAGCGCGCACGCAGAAGTGCCGCAACACGACTTGGCATGGACCGGACTAACGTCTGAAGTAGTGCTGGAGGGAACTGACACCACGAATCCTGCAGGGCTGTCCATAAATACATAAGAATACGAGGGGGTGGAGACCTCTTCTGAACAGCACGTTGCAAGGCACCCCCCATATGCTCAATAATGTTCATGTCTGGGGAGTTTGGTAGCCAGCGGAAGTGTTTAAATTCAGAAGAGTGTTTCTGGAACCACTCTAATAGCAATTCTGGTCGTGTGGGGTGTCGCATTGTCCTGCTGGAATTGCCCAAGTTGTTGGAATGCACAATGGACATGAATGGATGCAGGTGATCAGACAGGATGCTTATGTACGTGTCACCTTTCAGAATCGTATCTAGATGCATCAGGGGTCCCATATCACTCCAACTGCACACGCCCCACACCATTACAAAACCTCCACCAGCTTGAACAGAGGTGACATGCAGGATCCATGAATTCATGAGGTTGTCTCTACATCCGTACACCTCCATCCGTTCGATACAATTCGAAACGAGACTCGTTCGACCAGGCGACAGGTTTGCGGTCATCAACAGTCGGATGTCGATGTTCATGGTCCCAGGTGAGGCGTAAATCTTTGTGTCGTGCAGTCAGCAAGTGTACACGAGTAGGCCTTCGGCTCTGAAAGTCCATGTCGATGATGTTTCGTTGAATGGTTCGTACGCTGACACTTGTTGATGGCCCAGCATTGAAATGAGCAGCAATTTGCAGAAGGGTTGCGCTGCTGTCACGTTGAATGATTCTCTTCAGTCGTCATTGGTCCCGTTCTTGCAGGATCTTCTTCCGGCCGCAGCGATGTCGGAGATTTGATGTTTTACCGGATTCGTGATATTCGAGGTACACTCGCGAATGGTCGTACGGAAAAATCCCCACTTCTTCGGTACCCTGGAGATGCTGTGTCCTATCGCTTGTGGGCTGATTATAACACCACGTTCAAATTGACTTAAAACCTTGATAACCTGCCATTGTAGCAGCAGTAACAGATTTAATAATTGCGGCAGACGCTTGTTGTCTTATGTAGGCGTTGCAGACCGCAGCGTCGTATTCTGCCTGCTTACATGTCTGTATTTGAATACACATGCCCAGATCAAAGATTCTAAAGCATCGCAATACCAGCCTCAGTGAAGGAGTTAAAATTATTGAAGCATGCGAAGTTCAAGATTTAGCTGAGCAAGATTTGTGTCTACCAGTTATCGCTTCACTCGTGAGAAACAACACGTGTCCCAGCTACTACCCCAGCCTGCTTACATGTCTGTATTTGAATACACATGCCCAGATCAAAGATTCTAAAGCATCGCAATACTAGCCTCAGTGAAGGAGTTAAAATTATTGAAGCATGCGAATTTCAAGATTTAGCTGAGCAAGATTTGTGTCTACCAGTTATCGCTTCACTCGTGAGAAACAACACGTGTCCCAGCTACAACCCCAGCCCCGGCACTCACAAGTCAGTACTGCGTAAACAAGGCTGGACACACTGCAAACAGCGTTCGCCGTGCCTGCGCACTGCTAATTACACTGCCGTACTTCTGCGGAAAGCGGCCATGTATGATACGCTATGTTACCTGTGATCGGAAGAACTGCTTCTTCAAAAAGCCAAATGCATTTTTTGTCATTGAACGGGACATACAAAATCAGTCTGCCTGTAAAATTCTAGCCAGTTCTCCTATGTTTCATGCAGGAATAATGCAAAGCAGGAAAGGATGGAAATCAATGTCATTTCATGTTTAGATTCTGGACCTCCTGCTTCTCAAAAATCAGACAAGCGAAGACACAGAAAATGCACACACAGAAAATGCGCAACACACACTGAAACTTCTTTATTTAAAAGGAGTGAGTCTGTACTTAAAGTGCAGAATGACTGAGAAGATGAAGCTTCTGCATTACTTGATTCTGAAACAGCTGAGTAAAACTGAAGGTACTGAGCCTACTTTCTCTTCACTTTTTCTTATCATGTCAATACTGACCCACAATATTCTAGCGCAACGCTATTTGACCGCTCAAAAAAATTACAACCTGACTTCAAATAATTAATTCAAAAGAATGGCCCTGACTAAAAAGAAATCTTAACAATAACCTGTACATTTCATTAAGCACTTATCTCACAAAAATCTTCATTGCGCAGACTACTGCAATACAGTGAGGGTCAATACTGCCAGCTAAATAAAAGATTCTTACTACTAAAACCACTAACTACTAGTAGGCATATAGTTACGAAAGGAAAGATTTTGTTGCAAACCAAATAATGTATTTTTTACCTTAATAATGTGACAGATATGTAATCATGAATAATTTTCAATTTCCAAGTCGGATACTTCCAGATCGTTAGCCTACGCTAACACTTCAGACCTCTACCCTCCATCAATGCTAATTTCTCACATTTAACATCCATCACTGCTAGCTCTTCACCTCATACTGCCCAACAGTACTTCCATCACTGCTGGCGACTAACTTCCAACTACCGAACACTACTGGCGATTTAACTTCCAACAACGAGTCCAACCAGCCACAGAGTCTCATGTAAAAAAAGCGCAGTCAGAGATCCAATGCAAAGCACTACACATCGCTGCCAACACAGAAGCAGCCCACTTACAACACGCTTAATGCGAGTACCATACATTTGAAAAAGTCTCTGCCAATTTCGAAATTCACGAAAGCACCCTAGTGCGCAGTTGTAAACAGAGTATAGTTTTTCACGACACGAAATGGACGATTGTATTCAGAGAACACACTGCAAACTGTGGATTACACTGCAAATTTGTAACCTATCTGTACCTTTTCAACTACGTACCGGAGCTTCTGTCGGTTGCTTAACCTAGATACATATGAAAAACTTGACCAACCACCTTTGTAAACATCAAGTCTGCATCTTGCCGCCTATAACGGCGAAAGCATTTTAGCACAGTCTAATATATACAGTCGCGTCACTCTCGCTGATTTTTGTTATACACAGCGACAACAGCGCCGAAAGCGGTGGAGAAGCTCCGCTGCTGAATACGGTATTCAGTAAATCTAAACAGTATCGCTTATATTCATTTTTAAGATGGTTTTTACGAAAGGCAGCGTATGTAGCGCAATAAATTGCAGTAATAATAGGAAGAAGACACCACATTTGTCATTCTTCAGGTTTCCTAAGGACCCTGATAGGTATGAAACATCACATTAGAGCGCTCTTTATTTAATATTTTTTTTCTAAACTGTATTGAATTACTGAATTTGTTTTTCTTTTTTAGGAGCAAGAAATGGTTAATAAATAGTAGAAGACAGGACCTGCTGCAAAAAGATGTCCTTTATTAGCACAATAACGTGAAGTTTTGTGTGTTACATTTCGAGTCAAACCAGTTCGTGATCGCGGAAAAGAAGACATTAGTATGGAATGCAGTTCCTACGTTATTTGACGTGCCGAATAAGCCACAACTAGTGACGATGAAGAGAAAATTGCCATACAAACGTGAAAGTGTTACTGCAAAAACAATAAAACTGTCTCCTGACACAGAAGAAACAGCTACCACAAGTGTTACTACACGAGAGACACGTATAAAATCACTAACAACGGAATCTGCAACACAGACATCTTTTGAAGATGAAATGCTTAGATTACGTGAAATTACTCGCGTGTTGGAAAATCGTGTGAAATGTAAAAACGTGCAAATCATTAGACTTCGTACAAAATTACTACGTGACAAGGAAAGTGCCCACCGTAATAATAAACTGCAACCACAACGTCACAGGACACAAGAACAAAAGGACAAGCTCATTTTAAATAGTATTGGTTCCAAGTACTTGAAAAAAGATGCTCTCGATTTATTGATAAGCCAAATCAGTATACCATTGAATGGAAAACGTGGTGCGAGATGGAAAGATGAAAATAAATTATTTGCACTTAATTTGTTGTATTATAGTACTCAGGCATACAGTTTTTATCACACTGTTTTAACGTTCCATCAGTACGTACCTTACAAAGGCATGTGGAAGATATAAAATTAAATTGTGGGATAAATAATAACATATTTCATCTTTTAAAGCAGAAAGTGCAGCAGTTACCAGAAACTGATACAACTGTCAATTTGTCTATGGATGAGATGTCACTAATAGAAAATTTGGTATATGACAGCTCTAGGGATCGTGTTATTGGATTTGAAGACGTGGGTTTCATATGTACATCTGTGGTTGCCAATACTGCAATAGTTATAATGATTAACGGCATCTTCTCAAATTTTAAACATCCATTAGTATATTATTTCTCCAAAGGACCAGTAGGAGCCACCCATCTGTCGCACATCTTTTTTTAAGTTGTCAAAAGAATTCACAGAGATTGGTTTGCTTGTAAAATCATGTGTGACTAACCAAGGCTCGAATTTTGTGGAGTGGAGGCACAGACTGGGTATCACACCAGTTAATCCATGCTTAGTACACGAATGGAGTAAGATCTACTTTTTTATGACAACCCAAACTTGATAAAAAGCATGTGTAATAATTTATTCAGGTATAACATTATCCACACAACAGATGAAGGAGGGATTGGCACTGCTTCATGGAAGGACATTTGTCAGTTGTACTCAAGTGATTGTGAAAGGAAGTACAAGTTGGCCCCCAACCTCACTAAAAGAGCTGTCCAACTGCCAGCATTTTCAAAAATGAAGGTAAGCACTGTAGTTCGTGTGTTGAGTCATACAGTAGCAGCAGGCATTGAGACACTTGTTGCTTGTGGCACCATATCATCATCTGCTTTTGCTACTGCAGATTTTTGCCAAAAAGTAAACGATATTTTTGACATATTTAATGCATATAGTGTTAAAGGACCTGTATCCTTAAGGAACTGCATTACAAGTGCCTCAAGACATTTCGAAATATTAAAGACACTGAAGCCATGGGTACAGTCATGGAAATTTGTAGATGTTGATGGGAAAGATTTTTCATCTAGGATTAAGTGTGTTAAAGGACTTCTGGGTAACATAAGCGCTTTGACTATGTTTGTTGATGATGTTGTGGATGGAACCAAGTTATATTTATTAACACGCGAAATTAATCAAGATCCATTGGAAAACTTTTTCTCAGTGATAAGGCATAAAGGCGGTTTTTGTAGCAACCCATCACCATGACAGTTTTGTGCTGCATTCAGTAATAGTGCTTTAAGCAAATTAATGAACACACACAGTGTAGCTACCTCCAATTGTGAGGGGATCAACTGGAGTCAGACAATAGTGGATACGAAAGCAGCGCCCAAATTACTTGTTTCACCACTGTTGGACATCAGTGACACGAGTTCAGTGATCAGACTACCAACTGTGGAAGTCCAAACAGATCTCGGAGAGGCAAACAGCATGAGATATGTGTTTGGTTATGTATTAAAGAAACTGCTTACAATTCATGACTGTTATAAATGTAGGACAGTACTTGTAGATGGCAGCCAAGACTTAAACGCAAATGACAAAGTTTATTGTCATTTTAAAAGCTATGAAGGCAACTTTGGAAGCCTATTTATTTGTACGGAAGATGTCAAAGAATTTTTAACTCATTGTGAGACTAAGGTGACTTCTACTTTTGATGAATATACTCACATAAGTAATTGTGGTGCTTTCTTTGTGAACATGTTGATGGACATCCCCAGTTTTCCACCTGGGTGCTGTGCTGAAACCAAGCTGCTGTTAATAAGACTGTTTGTGAAAGTGAAGCTCTTTTACATTATTAAATTCAGGAATCAAGACTTTGTCTGTAGGAGCAAGACAATAAATAAAAAAGTGATGAAGCTGGCTCATTAGGGTTGCTAAAGTGTTAGGACTGACTCATTCATTTAATTTTATTTTCGTTAAATGTATAAATGGGATATAATAAAGTTTTAAAACAGTCATTCTTTTTATTGAGCTAACCTGATACCACGAAGAATAAGATGGAAATTGTATTTTTGGAAGCAGGCTTCCTGCAAAGCAGAACGTAATGAAAAGTGCTGTGTCGCTTCATTTTTACACAAGGAAGATCATCTATATACTTCATATGGGGATATACAGTGTGTATTCTCTTACTTTCAGTGGAATAAGTGCGATTGTATGCTACTTCTCAATTATTTCTTCAAGAATATGTTGCAGCTTATGTCACTTCGTTCAATAGTTTGTGCTCTGTTTACTTATATTTCACGATCATTTATGTCTCTCACTGTTCTCCTAACACTTGTGACACAAAAATATACTAACTATTTTGTAAATTACGTATAAAACGAATTAAAAACAAACATTATTTTTACGTCGCATCTGCCGTCAGAGGAAGGCGAGCTTTCTGGCCGCTAGGGGCGCTAGTGTCACTTGAACTGTCAAATGGTAACAACTTTCACAGCAGTAAGTGTCGCGACTGTATATATTAGGCTGTGGTTTTAGTGCTTGGAACGTGCTCACGCCCAAACCCAAATATTTTCGACGGGGATGCATATGATTCCTTCGGATTCGATATACAGGACAACGTGCATGCCGTTGACAAAAAAAGTTGCCATTGACACAAACCGCAGTTAAACGACTCTGACAAGTATCAACGTTTGTTCGACAGTACTCTATAATGTGCACAAGATTTTCACGCGCACATTACGCTTGTGCAACCCAAATTTTGCCACGCACGCCCTATGCTGCATGCATTATGCGGTGACGTGTCTACAGAAATTCAGAGACTGGAATCCGCTGGTGTCTTAAAATCTATTGCAGCAAGTCAGTGGGCATCGCTCTCAGTCGTCATTCGTAAGCCAAGTGGGAAGATTCGTCTTTGTGCGGATTTCAAACACACCGTAAATTCACAGATAGTCATTGATTCCTACGTGCTCCCGTGTATAGAGGAAGTTCAAAAATGGTTCAAATGGCTCTGAACACTATGTTCTGAGATCAGCTGACAGAGTGCAGTATACCGTTCACAGCAGCACAGGCACGCATCAGCGCCAGCAAAATCAACTACAGCTCCGTGAATTCAGTGATCCTATCGTACATCAAACTGTTTCAGATTTCTTCACTGCACGGCTTCCGGCCGCGGTGACGTAGCTCACCGGGCGGGTGCCTTTATCCACGGCTGTGGCTGGCTCTGAGCACTATGGGACTTAACATCTGAAATCATCAGTCCCCCAGAACTTAGAACTATTTAAACCTAACTAACCTAAGGGCATCACACACATCCATGCCCGAGGCAGGGTTCTAACCTGCGACCGTAGCGGTCGCGCAGCTCCAGACTGTAGCGCCTAGAGCTGCTCGGCCTCTCCGGCCGGCTATCCACGGCTGTCTCACCGATGAAAGTCTCCTCCTGCCCAACTGCGACGCTGTTGGCGTCACTGCCGCAGGTTGCCTCTCCCATGGACAGCGTCACCCTCACCATCGGCTAGTCGCCGGCACCTTCTGCAGAACCCACCGTTCTCCTGACAGGGCCGTCGGGTACGTCCTGCGCGCTTGCAAGATGCAATGGCGGAATGTGGGTTGGTCTGCTCCGCCCCGCGCGATGCAGCTGGCCTCCTCGCTGTCCACGGCACAGGCCTCCCCGCGTACTTTTCAAGTTGGACAGGGAGGGCTGTGATATCGGCCACTATCCGGTCGCCACATTTTCAAATACGCCGAGGGTCTCCTACAGCCCCCACTTCCCACGAGGGCGTGGCCGTGAATGAGTGCGCCACTGCCAATGAGACGTAAGTATCCCGTCTCCGCAGCTTCAGTGCCGAATGTACATAAGATCGAACATTCATGCACTAAGCCCATTTTGTGTGTTTGTCAGTTGAATGACGATTACAGGCTTTCATAGTAGCCAGGGCTTGACATCTTCTGAATTGAAATTGTATTGAAGCGTGGCAGATTTATAAATCACTTGTATCTGTATGTATTTCTGCATTCGAATCTACTGTTAGCAACTAACACTGCAAATACAGTAATTTTTACTATTAGATATTAGGGCCGGCCGGGGTGGCCGAGCGGTTCTAGGCGCTACAGTCTGGAACCGCGCGACCGCTACGGTTGCAGGTTCGCATCCTGCCTCGGGCATGGATGTGTGTGATGTCCTTAGGTTAGTTAGGATAAGTAGTTCTAAGTTCTAGGGGACTGATGACCTCAGCAGTTAAGTCCCATAGTGTTCAGAGCCATTTGAACCATTTTTTTTATATTAGGTGTGGTGTGCGTACTGTAAGACCTTCGGTACACACACCGTCATATTACTTGACTTGTCATTCCAACGAAGTAGGCGAGTGTCAGCAATATGTCTCGTGGTCTTATCGTGGCGTGTTTATCTTCTGCCATTAGGTCAGACGATAGAAATGCCACTTGCACGCTTAGAGTAGCAGATTGATGGTGACCAACTTTAAACTGAACTTGATTAATTTTCACACACATTTATTAAAATAACAACAAGCATAAAATTACTTAACTTGATTCTGGATGCTATTTACAATTGACAATCTGAAGTTCCTTTGGTCTTGGTACGTTAATCTTATTCTCACATATCTCTGATACTTGACAAAGTGTCTATACATTTATCTTCATGGCTATGTACAGGAATATGATATACTTATTAGGTGCAGACTGAAACTTGACTATAGACTGGTACAGACTAATGTAAACTGGTACAGACTGGTGCAGACAAATGCAGACTGACTAATCGGAGGTCTGTACACTCGTTATAATACCTCGCGCGTTCTGGTATCACTGTGCGAGTGTGATCCGCGAGGAAAAAAGGTTCTACGTTAACAGCAATCTCATTGGCTGCATTACATATTAATACGTGGATCGGCGGAAGCAGAATTTGGTCCGTCTCTAAGGCAGCGCCATCTCGTAGTGTGGAGACGGACGAGTCCTGCGCCTGCACTATTGTGCTTAGCGGGGCTAACTCTAGTGGGAAAGTTGTTTACGCGCTGACTACGTGGAACTATGTACACAACATTAGGTATAGAATAAATCAATATCTCAATTCACTGTTCATCAATGGCATCTGTTCCTCTCTCCTGTCTCCACTAAAGAACCACACGGCGTGCAAAGGAAGACAAAAGAACAGCAACATATTATTCATCAGAATTCATGCAGCCAAAGCAGACAGTGTTTCAGTGGCGTGCAGTGACTTATGGCAGTGATACTGCCCAGGTTAGCATGGGGCAGTGGGAGACTGCCACCAAGGCGAAGACACTTGGCTAGAAAGGCGGCTGCAGGAAAGGAGTAGTGTCAGTGGCTTGACGCACATGTGGCTACATCGGACCTGCAGACGACAGGTGTGCAGCAGCAGCAGAGTCGGCTCAGACCAGACATGCCGTTAGGCATAAGTGCAGCGAGCGGACAGCAGCTTGCAATGAGTCAGGTGCAGAAAGCATCCAATCGTGGACTGCAAACTAGTGACCCCCTGGAGGCGCCTGGCAATCATTTGATATCAGCCAGCAGCAGGCCCCAGTTGCAAGGTGCCAGTTCAGGCTCTGGCAGCATCACTTCTAGGTGCAGCCTGTAGATCGATGTCTAGCTTAGGCAGCAGCTAGTTATAGACGAGACTGCTTGGTAATCAATCATACTTAGTTGGATGTGCCTCTGATGTTCTTTGCATCTGATGTCCACTGTCCCAGTAGTTTGGCCAATGTACGACCTGCCACATTGGCAAAGTTTATTGCAAAGCCCTGGATTTCGGAGTTCCAGGTCATCTTTCACATTTCTCTTATTTTAATTCCTGGAGATTTTGGAATGAATACACTACTGGTCATTAAAATTGCTACACCAACAAGAAATGCAGGTGATAAACGGGTATTCATTGGACAAATATATTATACTAGAACTGACATGTGATTACATTTTCACGCAATTTGGGTGGATAGATCCTGAGAAATCAGTACCCAGAACAACCACCTCTGGCCGTAATAACGGCCTTGATACGCCTGGGCATTCAGTCAAACAGAGCTTGGATGACGTGTACAGGTACAGCTGCCAATGCAGCTTCAACACGATACCACAGTTCATCAAGAGTAGTGACTGGCGTATTGTGACGAGCCAGTTGCTCGGCCACCATTGACTAGACGTTTTCAATTGGTGAGAGATCTGGAGAAAGTGCTGGCCAGAGCAACAGTCGAACATTTTCTGTACCCAGAAAGGCCCGTACAGGAACTGCAACATGCGGTCGTGCATTATCCTGGTGAAATGTACGGTTTCGCATGGATCGAATGAAGGGTAGAGCCAGGGGTCGTAACACATCTGAAATGTAACGTACACTGTTCAAAGTGCCGTCAATGCGAACAAGAGGTGAACGAGATGTGTAACCAATGGCACCCCATACCATCATGCCGGGTGATACGCCAGTATGGCGATGACGAATACACGCTTCCAATGTGCGTTCACCGCAATGTCGCCAAACACGGATGCGACCATCAGGATGCTGTAAACAGAACCGGGATTCATCCGAAAAAAATGACGTTTTGCCATTCGTGCACCATCGCAGGCGCTCCTGTCTGTGATGCAGCGTCAAGGGTAATCGCAGCCATGGTCTCCGAGCTGATAGTCCATGCTGCTGCAAAAGTCGTCGATCTGTTCGTGCAGATGGTTGTTGTCTTGCAAACGTCCCCATGTGTTGACTCAGGGATCGAGACGTGGCTGCACGATCCGTTTCAGCCATGCGGATAAGATTCCTGTCATTTCGACTGCTAGTGATACGAGGCCGTTGGGATCCAGCACGGCATTCCGTATTACCCTCCTGAACCTACCGATTCCATATTCTGCTAACAGTCATTGGATCTCGACCAACGCGAGCAGCAATGTCGCTATACGATAAACCGCAATCGCGATAGGCTACAATCCGACCTTTATCAAAGTCTGAAACGTGATGGTACGCATTTCTCCTCCTCAGACGAGGCATCACAACAATGTTACACCAGGCAACGCCGGTCAAGTGATGTTTGTGTATGAGAAATCGGTTCGAAACATTTCTCATGTCAGCACGTTGTAGGTGTCGCCACCAGTGCCAACCTTGTGTGAATGCTCTGAAAAGCTAATCATTTGCATATCACAGCATCTTCTTCCTGTCGGCTAAATTTCGCGTCTGTAGCACGTCATCTTCGTGGTGTAGCAATGTTAATGGCCAGTAGTGTAGATCCTGCGTCCGACAGGTATGCCACAGTCTTTACTTCAACTTGCTCTTCTTTTAGGTCTTGTGGCAGAGTGGCTGGTTTAAGAGCTTCTGAATCTGTTTGGCCATGTACCCATTTTTGCAGAACACTGATCGTAGATGCTCTGTTTCTGCTACCAAACCATCGAAGTCTGACAAAGTGTGTGCTCTGTGGACCAATGTCTTCAGAACTCTATTCTTCTGCGTGGATGGTGACAGCTGCTGACTTGTGTGGCGTCTGTATCTCCTTAGAGTTGACACGACTCGGTGGTGATGGTTGTCCCAGTCGGTGTGACGTGGAACGACGTCCGTCGCTCACGACAACGCTACCCTGTAACTAGTAGAAAAACAAAAACTCCTCGCGTTGTGCCGGCCGGAGTGGCCGAGCGGTTCTTGGCGCTACAGTCTGGAACCGTGCGACAGCTACGGTCGCAGGTTCGAATCCTGCCTCGGGAATGGATGTGTGTGATGTCCTTAGGTTAGTTAGGTTTAATTAGTTCTAAGTTCTAGGGGACTGATGATCTCAGAAGTTATGTCCCATAGTGCTCAGAGCCATTTGAACTTTTTTTTTTCCTCGCGTTGTTTGTTGTGAGTCCGCGACAGACTTTTTAGCTTGCACGAACTGGCTAACTGTAGTTCTTCTTTTTATTATGCCAGGTTAGATAATGGATGTTGAATATTAATAATATAAAGTCTTG
The DNA here is from genome assembly GCF_021461395.2 of Schistocerca americana. Taxonomy (NCBI): domain Eukaryota; kingdom Metazoa; phylum Arthropoda; class Insecta; order Orthoptera; family Acrididae; genus Schistocerca; species Schistocerca americana. Next base: position 268,728,130 of record NC_060130.1, on the reverse strand, counting down.
AATCCTCAATCCATCACCCAAGTCGTGGCCACATAATGGAATTGCGTGGATGTTAAGTTGATAAATTGTTATTCCGTTGTCAAGACGTCGCTACGTCACGTGTTCAATAACTACGCGACGTAATACCAGAGATAACATATACTTAAGCAATGTTCAGAATGCGTCGTAGACTTGGCACAAATCGATGATTGTTCACTGTTAAATAACCTTGAATTCTCTTTTCACTTCATAATATTCTAATAGTTAATTAATTTTCATTAATACACATGATAATGTCCTTTCAATTATGTAGGCGACGCGAAGAATTAAGGTTTGAATCCAGTTTTATTGTTCCTTGTAATTAATTGTCCCTACGCTGAGCACGCACACCGATTTCTCATTCAGGGAATTGCTTCCATTTGCCTCAGTAATCCTGTCGTTGACGACAACTTCTGACAACTCGACGCAATTGTACGTTCTTCGTGTTGGCGTTTGTATGTTACCTACTCGAGACTAATAATTGTTTTTCTGTCGATCATCTTTCTTTCAATGTCCTTAAATGTTCGTGCTTATTCAATATCACGAAGGCTAAGTCCCCTCACAACTCTCATACGATTTAATTTCGTCGCGAATCTCTGTATCCCGTTATCTTGCTAACGGTAAAGAAGACTTTGCTTTGGTATGACTTCCGAACAATACTTCAGTATATATCGCAAAACTTTCAAACTTCCGATTAAGTTAAATCAGTCTAGTAACGCTTACGTGCATGCTACTATCGCAATAGTAGTAGAAAGCGACGAGATAGCAACTGAAGCTAACATTTCCATTTCCGAGTTACATTGTAGTCACATCGAACTTTCTTTTCGATGCGGCTACAACTCACTTCTACGGTAAATGTTATCTTTGGCCATTTTCCCATCTGAGCTTTAAATTTCGTTATTAATTATTTTGCAATTCTTTCTTTGATGTTTTTGTTGCGTATCCTATCGTATTGTTTCATTCAGTCTCTATTTCATGGTAAATATTATACACTCCTGGAAATGGAAAAAAGAACACATTGACACCGGTGTGTCAGACCCACCATACTTGCTCCGGACACTGCGAGAGGGCTGTACAAGCAATGATCACACGCACGGCACAGCGGACACACCAGGAACCGCGGTGTTGGTCGTCGAATGGCGCTAGCTGCGCAGCATTTGTGCACCGCCGCCGTCAGTGTCAGCCAGTTTGCCGTGGCATACGGAGCTCCATCGCAGTCTTTAACACTGGTAGCATGCCGCGACAGCGTGGACGTGAACCGTATGTGCAGTTGACGGACTTTGAGCGAGGGCATATAGTGGGCATGCGGGAGGCCGGGTGGACGTACCGCCGAATTGCTCAACACGTGGGGCGTGAGGTCTCCACAGTACATCGATGTTGTCGCCAGTGGTCGGCGGAAGGTGCACGCCAAGACCGTAGGATCCTACTCAGTGCCGTAGGGGACCGCACCGCCACTTCCCAGCAAATTAGGGACACTGTTGCTCCTGGGGTATCGGCGAGGACCATTCGCAACCGTCTCCATGAAGCTGGGCTACGGTCCCGCACACCGTTAGGCCGTCTTCCGCTCACGCCCCAACATCGTGCAGCCCGCCTCCAGTGGTGTCGCGACAGGCGTGAATGGAGGGACGAATGGAGACGTGTCGTCTTCAGCGATGAGAGTCGCTTCTGCCTTGGTGCCAATGATGGTCGTATGCGTGTTTGGCGCCGTGCAGGTGAGCGCCACAATCAGGACTGCATACGACCGAGGCACACAGGGCCAACACCCGGCATCATGGTGTGGGGAGCGATCTCCTACACTGGCCGTACACCACTGGTGATCGTCGAGGGGACACTGAATAGTGCACGGTACATCCAAACCGTCATCGAACCCATCGTTCTACCATTCCTAGACCGGCAAGGGAACTTGCTGTTCCAACAGGACAATGCACGTCCGCATGTATCCCGTGCCACCCAACGTGCTCTAGAAGGTGTAAGTCAACTACCCTGGTCAGCAAGATCTCCGGATCTGTCCCCCATTGAGCATGTTTGGGACTGGATGAAGCGTCGTCTCACACGGTCTGCACGTCCAGCACAAACGCTGGTCCAACTGAGGCGCCAGGTGGAAATGGCATGGCAAGCCGTTCCACAGGACTACATCCAGCATCTCTACGATCGTCTCCATGGGAGAATAGCAGCCTGTATTGCTGCGAAAGGTGGATATACACTGTACTAGTGCTGACATTGTGCATGCTCTGTTGCCTGTGTCTATGTGCCTGTGGTTCTGTCAGTGTGATCATGTGATATATCTGACCCCAGGAATGTGTCAATAAAGTTTCCCCTTCCTGGGACAATGAATTCACGGTGTTCTTATTTCAATTTCCAGGAGTGTAATTCACATTTCATTCCTGTTGATCAAATTATCACAAGTGTAAATTTTATCGTCAGTAGCTGCCGCCACTGTCAGGATGACTAATTTTCCTACTTCTTTTACAATGAAGTGTTGTTTATTAGGGTTTCTGTAATTGGAGTGTTACACTTGCAAGTATAAATCAGCGTGTACGTTTGCAATACGCACTGTGACCAAACGACCCATCTGCTCTCCTTTTGTCAATTACGTCCAGAAACGGCAGCTGGCCATCCTTTTCGAGTTCCATGGTGAACTTCATATTTGGCCCCCATACAGCAGAAAGGTTGAGAGCATCGCCGAATTTTCCTGCAGTCAGTTCCAATGAATCTACCAGTCTGCTGATATTTTGAGGTGTTGGGTTTTCTGCCAGATAACAGCGTCATTCATAAACAGTGTTTCAACGTGATTCGTTATTCTGATCATGTGCTACCTGATAATGATTGTCATCTGAAACGGGTCCAACACTTATATCTAGAAATGCAGTCTTATCGATTATCGATTGGTCTATTCAACGATGTACCGACTTATAGCTATATGTCGTTATACTGAATTCCGGCAATTCGCCAATCTCCGTACAACACTTCGCGACGTCTTAGCTCGGTATATCGATAGGTGGACTTTCGATATTTATATATGAATGCGTACGATATATTGAAAGCTAGGAGATCAGAATATCGCAAGCAGATTTTCGACATATCGATGCTTAGGAGTTAGCTATATCAATTGGCAGGAAAACGAACATCGATTCAGCGACGATATGCATAGATAAGACGGCGTTAAATACATCAATTTGTCGAAACTGATGTCTGGCTCAGGCTGCCAGATACTAGGACGTTGTTGTAAGAGAGTTTACAGAAATAAAGGTGACAGAAAATCTCATGAATGTGACACTGGTTACCAGCTAAGCAGAGCTTCGAGTGGACTGCAGAGGAAACACCTAGAACTGTACCAGAGCTTCAGTATTCAGTCCAGTGGAGGTGTCCTTGTGTTGGTGTCCCATCTTCAGTCCACGTCAGTTCCCTCTGTTGCCTGCTCCCACTAGAAATGCCTTAGGTCTGTGACATATATGTCCTGTGCGGGAGCTATTTATGCCAAAATCTTCTGGTTGCTCAGGAAGCGTTACACCTGATATTTGTTCTGTGCACTCACGAAAATAAGAGGACTACTGGGAGATGTTAGAGATGACCTAGGGCTACCAGGAACTTATAATATACCCTGACAGTGTGGCATGTCATCCATTGGTCAAACAAATAGACCAGTGGACGTCAGATGCAAAGAACATCAGAGGCACACCCAACTAAGAGAGCAGTGTGTGGAACTCAAGCATTCCATGAACTATGATGAAACGAGGGTTTTGGCTCAGACTGCCAGATACTGGGACATTGTTGTATAGACATGATTGTATAGAAATAAACCTCACGAACGTGACACTGGTTACCAGCTGAGAAGAGCTTGCAAGAGGACTGCGGAGGGAACCACTAGAATTGTACCAGACCAAAAACTGAACACCAGCACTTTGCCTGGCGCACCAGACTGAAGAGGGAACACCTGAGGACGCTTATAGAGGGAGTAGACTGCACATGAAATACCAGGAACCAATCATGCAGTGGCAAGGTCATAGGTATAAATGCTGGACCCATTCGACACGTTGAGCAATCTTAAGTAGCACCTAATGAAAATAACGAGTCATGTTGTCAAAATACACTCTAAGACAAGAAAGGAGCGCCATGAAGAAATTATCTGAATAGGATGGAAATCAGTATATGTGATGCATATGTACAAACATAAAAATGATTACAGTTTCAGCAAGCTGGATGATTTATTACAGAGAAAGAGCTTCACATATCGAGCAAGTCAATGATGCATTGCTCCACCTCTGGCCTTTATGCAAGCAGTTATTCGGTTTGCCATTGATTCATAGTGTTGTTGCATGGCCTCCTAATGGATATTGCGTCAAATACTCCATTGGGGAAAACTCTGGGGACCTTGTTGACCATGGTAGCGTTTGGCATGCATATAGATAAGCAACTGGAACTCTCGTTGCATACTCACAGGCATTATCTTGTTGAAATATAAATCCAGGATGGCTTGCCATAAAGGGAAACAAAACAGGGTGCAGAATATTGTCGACATAAGGGTGTTGCTCTGTTGTCAGTGTGCTGCTGATGACAAACACATGGGTCCTGATATGAAATGAAATGGCACCCCAGGCCATCACCCCTTGCTGTCTGGACGTATGGTGGGTGGCAGTCAGGCTGGTATCCCACCACATAGGTCGAAGTTCGATAGATTGATAAGTCGATGTCCAAATAATACATTAAAGATAGAAAATAATTAAAAGACAAAGATGTTTAAAAGATAAATATAAGTGAAAGAATGCTGGAATATTTAAATAATAATGAAGATACAATGTTGAATTAAAACCTGTTGGCACATCTAAATATATTGGCAGCAAAAAAGTGAAATTTGATGGAGATAAATTAGCAGTTGGTGAGCGGACTGATGAAGGAATATATCGATTAATAAATGTTCTAATTAAAAAACAGATTACTTGAAGTGATTTAGGTGAAAATTTGATGATATTCATTTATTAAATTATGCTAGAATTTTATATGACTCAAAATTAGTATATAATGACAATAAGCCAAATAAACTAAACTCAAGTAAAGGAAAGAAATACGTTATTTTGATACAAATATTTTTCATATATTTTCCTAGTTTCTGACAAAGAAATCCTGATGGTTCAGTAGACAATATAACTGAAAAGATTGGTGAAGCTTGAATTAAAAATAGTCGCATGGGGTAACTGTGTGGTCTGAGGTGCCTTGCCACAGTTTTCACTGCTCCCCCCCGTCGGAGGTTCAAGTCCTCCCTTGGGCATGGGTGTGTGTTGTTCTTAACATAAGTTTCTTTACTGTAGATTAAGTAGTATGTAAGCCTAGGGATCGATTACCTCAGCAGTTTGGTCCCATAGGAGCTTACCAAAAATCTCCAAAATTTTTATTAAAAATTTACAGAAAAAGCAATCGAATATGTGTGGATCAATGATGTCAATCAAATAACACTGTTCGACATGGGTTCTATTTCTGATATTAAAGTATGTGCTTCTAGAGCATTTTACCGTTGGAAATTCAAATATGTAAACAAAATATCGTTGTCAGGGATACTTTTTATGTAATATGTATATTCACAATTCATGGAAAACACAGAGACGTTATAGAGAAATACGGGTATGTTGCCGCATCCAGTAGTGATAGAACGTGATAATTTCTTGTGCAACAGCAGGTGGGAAGAATCAGACATCATTAGGTTATCCCCCGCCACACTTATGTCATTAAGACCACCTGAAACATCTCATTACCTCGAACGGCGACAGCCGGTCGCTGCCTCGGCAGTAAAGCTTCACGCCTCCTAGGGGCAGGTGCATCGAGTTTACAACAGTGGTGTTAGCCGCAATTTGTATCAGTCTTAACGAGTGGGTGTTTTGACTGACAAGTAACTGTCTGTCATATTTCCGAGCACGGTTGAATTTTTTAGTTCCTGTGTGTAAACTGATTGAGCCTGGTGCTGAAGGTAAAACGACTGCTTGTTTTTACACATCAGCGTTCCTCTAGTTCCCTACTATTAATTTAATACAGGTGTATTACCAAAGTGGTGTTTTTAAATTTGCAGAAATGTCACGTCGTCGTGGATGTCGATATAAGCCGGACAACTTCTGCTACATCTGTGGGAAGTTCACTTTTGCCAGAAATAGGAAGAAAATTTCTTCAGTCATAAAGAAAACATACAAACATTACTTTGGGGTAGAGGTAGGACACCAAGATAAAGAATGGGCACCACATTTCTGTTGTGCTACATGTTACTGCAAACTAATTCAGTGGTGGAAAGGTAAAGAGAATGTGGCATTGTCTGCTGTTCCTATAGTGTGGAGGGAGCCAAAGGACCATGTTACTGCTTGTTATTTCTGTCTAACAAAAATTCGGGGTTTTACAAACAAAAAGTCGAAGAGGCACATTGTTTACCCAGATCTGCCTTCAGCGAGAATGCCAGTGCAGCATTCCGACAACCTTCCAGTACCTTCAAGGGCTCGAGGTCAAATTCCGAGTGACAGTGAAATAAGTAGTGCTGAAGAAATCACAGATGATGATTCTTTATATCACTGCACAAGTGAGTCATCGCCACATATGTTAACACAAGCAGATTTAATTGATTTAGTACGTGATCTAGGACTAAGTAAACAAAAGTCGCAGCTGCTTGGTTCAAGATTACAAGAGTATAATCTACTGCACCAAAGTACTAAAATCAGTGTGTTCAGGCACAGAGAACGTGCCGTTATTTCTTATTTTTCAATTGACGAAGCACTGACATTTTGCAATGACGTTGCTGAACTTCACTTATATTTCACAGGAATGAAGACTTTTCATAGATGCATCGAAAACAAGTCTGAAGGGTGTTTTGCTCCATAACGGATATAAAATACCCTCTGTTCCAGTAGCTTACGCTAGTTTGAGAATTACGAATTCGTACAGAGGATGCTAAATTCATTAAAAAAAATGAACACATATGGAAAATATGTGCAGATTTCAAGGTAATTGCTATGGTACTGGGAATGCAACAAGGCTACACAAACTATGCCTGTTTTCTTTGCGAGTTGGATAGTCGAGAACGAAAATCTCACTACGTGAAAAAGAAATGGCCTAGGCGAAGATGGAAAGTTGGCGAAAAGAATGTACAACGTGAAAGTCTGGTAGCTCCTGAATATATACTACTTACACCGCTTAACATCAAACTAGGCCTGATGAAGCAATTCGTGAAGGCCATGGATCCAACACGCTGTGGGTTTGCATATGTAGCTACCAAATTCCCCCATCTTTCAGTTGCAAAAATAAAGGAAGGTGTATTTGTGGGCCCACAAATCTGGGAGCTGCAGAAAGATGCAAAATTTGAAGCATGTTTAACTGATAAAGAAAAAACTGCATGGGACTGTTTCAAGATGGTGTCGGAAACTTCCTCGGAAGAAGAAGAGCTACTAACTACAAAGCAATAGTGAAGGATATGATCAAAGCATATCAGGATTTGGGGTGCAATATGTCTTTGAAGGTACATATGATGGACTCTCATCCAGACTACTTCACGGGTACCTTCTATGTTAGCAGATTATTGCTGGAATATCATTCGAGAGAAGAAAGATTCACAGTACAAGAGAAAAAAGTGATGTGCATTACAAGGCAGTGGCTCATTGTTTGTCAATTTTCTGTAATTTCTCATGTCAAATAAATGCTTCAAAGTGTATACACAAAGGTTACTGTGTTATATGTTAGATCCCACCCTCCATTAATGTGATGAACTTATAACACCATAAAGATGTGCATTTGTTTGTCGAATTTCACCTCACGTTTGCTGCACTATATCAGAAACTGAAAAGAGAAATAAAATTGCGATTACTAATAAACTATCCATGACAGAAAAATACCAAAAACAGTTTTCAATTCAGCACTCAAAATACAACTAGTATCACAATATTTTTTATCAGAAATAGAAAAAAGGTTTTTTTTGTAGAACGATTATAATCGATAGATTAGCAGTAATTGATGAAGAAGAATATCTGGAAACAAAAATTATTATAATGAAAAAGTTGGAATAATAAAATCGTTAAGAAATAAATTTAACAATTTTATCACTAGTAATGCAAAAGGTATACCATATATAATTAGATTTAAGAATAACCCTCCTCACGCATTTTGGAAGCTGGAAAAATATGGGAAAAGATTGGATAATACCTTAATTAATTAATAAATTACCATTCGAATTCCATCTTCCTGGTTACAGTTATTGCAGTCCAGGAACAAAATTAGAGAAATGATTAGCTAGAGCTGATACAGGAATAAATACATTAGCTGAAGCTTGTAAGAAATATATCCTACAGAGATAAAAAAAATTTAGAAAAGAGACTTCTTAGCAAATAAAGAACTTCAGTAAGCTGCAAAAGAAAAAAATGTATGCTGAAGATGCTTCAATTGGTTAAAAATTACCAGCAACAGCAGTTAGAGGAATACTGTTCGGAAAGCGAAAATTAGGAAGGGCTGCAACCATGAGTGCTTCAGCTGTCATTGTCTTGAATGAAGATGGCTGGTGATTATAAAATTCATTATGAAATTTTTAATCTATATAAATGTATAATTTGACTATTGATTATACCTTATTTACAAGCGGTAAATCTAAACCTAAGCTTATTAAAATTAAACTAAATAATGAACAATTAAATAGTATTAACAATGCTTAAACTGATGCTCAAAAAAGAGAGAGAGGCAAAGTAACAGATAAAGCTGTCCTAGGACAGCGTCCAAAAACTGGTGGTAATTTGCTCATAACATTATGTATCCCTGTTGTGAAAAAGTTTTGATATACCTTACGAAAAAGGAAGACAGTTCTGCACCAACTTCAGCAGGCTTAAGCCCATGCCCAGGATTAACAAAACATGAAGGAAGTTTTTTACCAATTTTATTATCAGCATTAGATGCAATTGGTTCAGCAGCTGTTGGTGGAGCAACTATTGCATAATCTGTTCAGAATTAATACTAAGATGAAAAAGAATTAGAAGAACAAAAAGGACATAATTTAGCAATAAAGAAAAAAGGTGCAAGACTAAAAAAGTAAAAAACTCCAGAAAATAAATCAATAATATAATAAACCTGTATCTAATTTTGATTTACAGAAATAAGGGAAATAATTAAAAATGAAATATTTTAGAAGTCTGTTATGATTGACAATTTGCATACTAAATCAAAAAATTTTGAATGTGACATAGTTAATTTAGATATTTCTGAGAATATTGGTACTTACTGGATTTGTTAATATAAAACAAATGATACATAAATTATTTGTGATTAATAAATGGGGAAAAATTATTTATTTTATAATGTTGAAAGATTATAAACTTTTCATGAACATATTTGTGGTCATTTATGTTTATTTGCGTAAAAACTGTTGTCTTTGCCAACTAAAGCAGCGCTAGCTGAAGCAGGCTTAAGCCTGCAGCTGGGCATAGAACTGTGTGCAGATAATGATTAATTATTATATTTTGAATCTAATAAATTGGCATTTTTGGAAAGAAACTAATCAAGCAGAGAACTGAGAAAATTGAATCAAAAATTAAAAAAAACAGGGATTAGTTTCTTTGGAATAAAAAATAGAAAAAAATACTAACTGAATTAGCAGACTGATCCAGAAATAATAACTTAATTCAACAATTTAAAAACGAATTATGTAAACTTTTTGAAACAACTAAGTCTTACATTTCTTTTTAAGGGAGAAGATTACTAGAAAAGAGTGGTCTAATTAGTGGTTATGATGCTGTTACCAGAAAATACTTAAAAAAGAATTAAAAGATCTTATCACAAACAGCGAATACACAAGGATTTTAATATAATTCAATAATTATATATTACCAAACAAGAATTAGCTGAATGCTACACAATAAAAATAGAAAAACCGTTATCAGATTTTTTTCAAAAGCGTATTTAACTCCACACATAAACCAATTAAGTAATCATGAAGATAAAATATGTGTTAAATAATTTTTCTACATTTATGACTGGAAATGTTAAAAAAATCATAATTTCAAGTACAGTTTTATTCATAAAAGATTTTTGTTAGTGGTAAAAATATAAATAAAAACTTATCATTTAATGATTTCGATTTTTTATTAAGTGTGTTTGTTAATTTTTCGAACTAACTCCTACTATCCAGTCAATAAAAATAGTGGATAAATCAAATTTTATATCAGTAAGACTAAAATTAAAGTTAAAACTGTCCCAGTAAATATAAAATTAATTTTATTTAGTGAATTGATTTTAGAAGCAAATGAAGGTGATACAACAGAACAACAATTATTTAATCTTTAATCTGTATATCTGAATAATCTTAATCACTTTGCAGACAATCTAAATCATGGACACTTTAGTGACATACATCATCCAAGTAGAGCAACAGCAAGAAATGGAAGGAAATGAATTGAAGATATTCGTTCAGTGTGTAAAACTAAAAAACGCGAATTTGTGAAAATAAATGGTAGAAATAGGTGCAGTACAAGGACTGTTCCAGCAATCGCTGTCTAAATGTTTGAGAAAAAAATTATTTATGTACTATATAATCTCAGCAACCTGATTTGTATAAAACCTAGGACTATTTTTTTAACAATAATTACTAATACTTGTTTACCATTATACTTAAGCTGGTTGTTTTTAAGATCTAAGAATCATTCCATTTATTAGAAGAAATTTTATTTTTGGCATTTTTAAATTAATAATTTTTTTCAGTTTTTATTTTTTAATAATTATGATATCTAATGGAAAGATCAATTAAAGTGATTTTTTCCTTGTGTGAAAAAGAAATTACTAATGAGATAAAAATTACTAAAAAGGATTTACCTTAGAAATAGGTCATATTAATTGTATAATAAAGAAACAAAGTGCATATAACTTAGAACATATAAAAGTTCTTGTTATAACTGGAAATCAAAACATTTACTTACCGAAATTCGTAAAAAAGTGGTTTAAATGTTTGCAAATATATTCATAAATGTGATAATAGTCGACAAAAAAGGAAGAAAACGTTTACATTGTAGCAATAAGGCTAGTAAAAAGTGAGCCAAAATGTAACCCAAAATACTTGAATAAGTCGAACGTTTTTTTGGAAAATTTCTGTCTAGACTCTATTTGAAAATGCTGCAAGAATTAGGTGAGCATAAAAAATATTAATAAGAATCTGAATTAATTTTTTAGTTGTTAATTTTTTTTCTTAGAATTTTATATTTTAAAAACGTCCTGTATATAAATTCATTACAATTCTTAAATATTTAATTCTTTTGAACATCATCACACACACACACACACACAAATATATATATATATATATATATATATATATATATATTTTTAAACTTTTTCAGATTATATATATTTCATGTTTTTTAAATGTTTAAATTTAATTCTTTTATATTATTTAATTTATCTATTTTAATTATTATTTTTTAAATTCGTTTATACCTTTTAAATGTTTAAATTATTTCCTTTATCTTATAATGTCTATGTGGTGATGTAGCTATTCCCTTTTCTAATGTAAATCCTTTCTCATGCTTAAAACAATTTTATTACCTTCAACAGTATATAATTCTTGTTTATGTAATTAAATTCATTTTCCATATTCTTCTATATTTTTATTTAAACATTTTTTTATAATCTGTAAAAGTAACTTCACTTCTTGCTACAAATTTCTTATCTCCTTAAGATTTTTTTACATTTTTCTCCTACTGAATAAGCATACATTTTGGATTTGAAACAGATGTGTTCTAACATAATTCTTTCACAAGTTCCATCTCTCATTTTTCCTAAACTTTTTTGTTTACTTGTAGAAGCTTGTTTATCATCGAGTTCGTATTTCTATAACAATCTTCAGGTTTAATATCATAAATAAAAGAATTGGTATCTATGTAAAATAAATAGATATTTTCCCCACATTTTTTCAGAACATTACAATGAAAATCAAAACTTTTATCCTAAAAGAATCTAAAATACATAAATAGCTTTATCAAATTGTAATGTTGTTTTCATTTCATGTGTATCGCTGCTAATATTGTCATGTATTCAAAATTTGGTTTATACCTGCATTTTATATATCTTTCTGTCTCTACTATTATGTAAATATTTCGTCTGTTTCTAATAATTTCCATCATTTTAAACCACAACTCTACGAACTTCTGTTAATTTTAATCCAAGATTTAGGCACTGTTTAAGATTTCGATAACATAAAAAATATTCTTCTTTATTATTTTACGTTGGTAATAATTTATCTCCTCCTTCTGGTGCCGAAGGTACATCTTTGTGTTACTCATGTAATTTTTTATGGTATTCTAAACCAACGTCCAATATAAATCCATATTTATAGTTGTCCAGTGTTTCATGTGTTTCTTCAGCATTGCGATTTTCTGGCTGTAACCACTTCAAATTTCAAAATGGAAAAACCTGCGACATAGCTCAGCCATATAAACTATTTACATCAAATATGCTATATTTTGAGATTCTGTTTTAGGATTAAAAATTTTCATATGTTTATTATTAGCTTTTGCGTGTCATTTAATACTTTCGGAAATACCTCCTTGAATTACATTTTCTATCATTACAATAATTGCAGGATCTTTTAATACAGCTTGTTCAATTTTAGTCATTTTTAACATAGTGCCTCAATATAAACATGAAGCTGCATAATACCAAGTGGGTTATAAGATTCAGTACAAGTATTTCTAAAACTTTCGAAAATATCCAGTGATATTAAAACATCAGATTTATTGTATATATTTTTTATATTGTTCTCAGTCTTTAATGGCAACTTTTTTCCAAACAGCCTTTGCACATCTATAATGTTTTGCTTTTACATCTCATTAATTGCACCTCGAATAAAATTTTTTTGTGAGGTAATTTTGTTTTTTAATTTTCTTCAAAATCCATATAATCATATAGATAAACACATTTTTAATCATTAAATTTAATTTTTCATCATAACAATGCTTTGATGTTTATCCAAATTGTTCTTTTTATAGACAAGAATATAATTGATCAATAATAAATAGAATAGATCTAAAAGTATAAAAAATCTAAGTGTTGAACCATTTCCAACTACAAATTTTTCTTTTTAAAGATTAGAAGATAATTGATCAGTAATTAATGGCATAAATCTAAAAGTATAAAAAATTTTTAGTGTTGATCCATTCTCAGCTACTTTACTTAACGAAATATTTCTTTATTCATTATTTGGTATAGCATTCAGATTTTTATTATCTACCACTAATTCTTTTATAAACAAATGATCATCATAATTTGATAAATTATGAATATAATTTTGAAGAAAAGAAGGATTTTTATAATTTATATTACAATATTTGTGGATGGCCTCTCGAAATTTTCTCTTTGTTTTTTTCTCCAACAGTAAATGGTTTTTCACAAATAAAAAATATTTCAAAATTTCAAATTTATTCATCTTCTTTAGTCAATATTATTACATTTTGTCCATATAACTCATTAATTGCTCTAGGTTCATGTTTTAACATTTCTAAAAATTTTGTGGTGTATTGTTACTAACATACATTATGGGTGGTTTATAGTCTCCACTAGAATATTTTATATAATAACTAAAAGATATTGGTAAATGTTTTTGATATTTGTTGATATGAGATTTATCAAGATTTGGTTGACAAGTAGTAATATTTTTAATGAACATTCGAAATCGGTATATATTTCGAATCTCAGCCTTAATAATTAATTATAATTTTGAAATCTAATTTTTCACCTTTTTAGGTATATGTATTTCCACTTCTTTATGTTCTTTATAATCATTTTCATGGTTGCCTACTTTTTCTTGAGAATAAAAAATCTATCACACGGAAATTTTTTTGATTTGTGCTTATTTGCTTAAAAAGAAATTAACCTAGATAAATCTTCTATCCAACAATAGGGCAAATTATTTTCATTTTGAATTAAAGGAAGATTAATGTGTGTTTCTTGTTAATTTTTTGTATGATAAAAAGCATATAATATACATTTATCGCATAAGCATAAACATTAATGGAAATATGTTTTTCTCAAATTTTGTAATGTCTGTTAATTATAATAATAGAGTTATTGCAGCCAAACTGGCTATTTAGTGCGTGAAGTACAGGAATTATTCTTGTTTCACTGTTATTATTTCTAGTCACTATAGAATTTCACCAATGATTCTATTCTCATCCTACAGATGATATCTCTCACACTGGTCACCGCACCTTGCACATATACAGCTCATGCTGGGGTTGTGAAAACTCTGGGTGTTGCACGGTTTGTGATGAAATTGATGCATGGAGAGTCTTGTCAATACATGGCAGAGTTTGTATCCTCTCTGCGTCCATTCATGGTTTGTCATGGCATCTGTAACATAGAAATCGTTCCATATCTTGTGTTTCTTCTCAAGTACTTCATCAATAAATCATGGTAAGCTATCATCACTGGTAGCAAGTGCTTCAGTCACAGCTCTTCTATGAAGAAGGGCTCTCTGGCCAATTCATAAACAAGCTGCAAAAGTGTGAATGTGGAGAGATATAGCACCCTTTTTAAGTAAGTAACCTTCAGTTCTCTATTTTTTCGACATCTGTCTTCTTCAGATGAATCCATATGTTTTCTAATCCATAAATTGCAACAGGTTCAACTTTGAGTACAGACAGTTGTAGGGCTGTTTCCAGGGAGAGTTTGCCTATTGACTTGATATCATTTATGGCTCTCGTTAGGGCGCTGGCTCTGTAGTTTATGTGGCTTGTGAATACTGTTCCCTGTGACTGAAGGGTAACTCCTAGGTACTTAAAACTGGTGACTTACTTTAGCAGTGTCTCTCCAACATAGAAACTGCTGGGTCTTCCTCCTCTTCTAAAGGTCATGGAGACTGCCTTCTCTTCATTCAAGGATAGGTCGTTTCTTGTGCCCAGTAGACTAACTGGTTGAAAGTTTTCTGCAGATCATCCTCAGAAACTGAGGGTAATGCCATGTCATCTGCATACGTGAGTAGATTTACAGTGTCAGGTTTTATTGTCTCAATGTTGTCTGCCATAGCTAAGATGAAGAGTAAGGGGCTCAGTGGGTCACATTGCAACACTCCAACTGTTTGTTGTATCAGGCTGGACTTATCAGTACCATCATGTATTTGCACCCTGTTGTTAGTGAGAAGATCTCTAATGATTTGCAACAGGTGATGTCTAGGACCTAAAGTGGTTTCCAGTTTCTTCATTAGAATGGATCTGTTGATTATGTCGAACACTTCAGTGTAGTCTATGAGAATTGCATGAAGCTTTCCCATTCGGTTCGCTAAGTGCATTTCCATATCGGTTTAGAGACTGTATAGCTTGTGTCGTTGATCTCCCACATCTGAAACCAAACTGTGAATCGGGGAGTTTCTCATTGATGATATCTCTAAGACGCTTGCACAGTAGTGTTGTAAAGATCTTGAATAGGGTGTTCTCTAGTGCAATGTTGTTTGTTAATAGCACTGGAAAATTAATTTTTTTCTTTTTCAAAAATTTCTTCTACTTCTAATCCAATTATTTTACAATTATGAACCCTGTCAACATGCTCTTTTACTGGATGTAAAGCTCATTTTACTGAATATAGGAAACAATTTTATCATATTTTTAACATTAATTTCAGAATTACTTTTGGCAAATCGATACATGAAGAACCAAAAACCAGTTTATGTCTATTAACACATAATTCTAAATTATTCATAGAATTCTAAAGCCTACCCTGAGTGTTTTCTTTGCATTTTTTCCATTTCAGTTAATAATGTTTTTGTTCACCTTTCGTGATAGTTTTCAAAATGTGTTGTTTTTAATAAAATTTGGTTTTCTGTTTTAAAATTAAACTCTTGTATTTCTTCAGGTCTCTTAAAACTATAACAAAATCTAATAATAACTGTAATTCTCCTTCATAACAGCTTATTCTAAAATTTAGTGATTACTTCTTCTTTAATTTGACTAAAAGGTTTTGTGGTTCTGCAATATTGTTGATATTACAAATTTCAAATATTATTATTCCAGATTAAAAAGCAAACGTGTTTGTATTAATTTGCTTAGTTCTTTTAAATTCTTTATCATCAAGTTTTAGAAAGTTATGGCCTGAAAAAATTTTCTGACAGTTTTCTTGTTTGATTTATTGATATTTGTCTATGAGAAGCTCTTTTAAAGATTTATTCTCCACTTTGTTATCATTATTATTACCATTATCATTATTATTAGCGTTATCATTATGACTATTTTATCATTGAAACCGATTAATTTTTTAATATAATTATTGTAATTTCTATATTTTTTACAAATTTCTCAAAACTCTTTTAAAGATTTATTCTTCAATCCATTGTCATAGTTATATATATCTATAAATCTGGTAATGTATATAAGAGCTCTGGGTTGGAACACATATTTTGTTTTCTATTTACAATGTAAAAAATATATTAGATTTTTAAAATGAAAAATAAGTGTGTAACACAATTTCATAAATCTAATGTATAAGGAGAAAAATTTATTAATTTTTTTATTGTAAATAAAATGAAATTTTCTTTTAGTGGGATTGAATAGCTTATTTCTAAGGGGAAAAAATGGTTCAAATGGCTCTGAGCACTATGTGACTTAACATCTGAGGTCATAAGTCCCCTACAACTTAGAACTAATTAAACCTAACTAACCTAAGGACATCACACACATCCATGCCCATGGCAGGATTCGAACCTGCAACCGTAGCAGTCGCGCGGTTCCTTACTAAAGCTCCTAGAACCGCTCGCCCACACCGGCCAGTTGTAAGGGAAAATTTTTATTAGATTTTTCTTTTTTAAATAAAATGATATTTTCTCTTGATGGAATAGAAAGATAAGATTTGGTATATCCCATCTTTAAGGGAAATTTTTTATTAGATTTTTATTTTTTGAATAAAATGAAAATTTCTTTTCTTTTATTGGAATAGAAATATATATTTGGTTTACCTTATTTATAAGGAAGATTTTTAAAAATGAAAAATTGAACTTTTGGAATAGGAAAACAGAAAATCTAAAAATTATGAAAAATCAGTAAACCTAAAAAATTGTGGACCAAAGATGATGCTTTTTAAATTTTTCTTAAACAAAACTGTAAAGAAAAAGATTAAATCTATAATTACAGCTTTATAACAAAAAAGATTAAAAAAGCATTCCCCTGGTCTTGAATCGGCAAACTGAATCTTCTCACATTGAACTGTTGCACTACACCAGGCAAAAGGACGTCTGATATTACATCAGGGGGTATCCCATGACTTTTGTCACATCAGTGTATAACTGGTCGCCCCTCAGAATTCTAAGTCCTTCCATATGCATGTTCTGGCAACACTGTGGGATGTGGAAGTATTTGGAAGATGTGCAGTCACTTTTTAAGAGCTGTTAGAGCGCTGTATCCGCTCATCATCTAGTGGTAAGCGTTGCGCAATGTAAATACGAAGTCTCAAGTTTGAGTCTGCTCTATTCCCTATATTTTTAAATTCTTTTTGGTTGACTGCTGAAGTTACCAGTCTGTGTAGCCTCAAAGACAATTCACTTCACTTTCTATCCACCTGTAATAATAAAGACTTCCAGAAACTATTCCATCACACAGCCCACAGCTGCAACAAGATCTGAACAGTTTACGCCCATAACTGCTGCCAGCTGCTGTTAGTACGCCATCCGCTGCCTAACGCCAGAAATCGTCGTCAGGTGAATATGGCTTTGGCCTGTCAGTGTGTTTGTCAACTGTCATTTCCGTATTTAAAGTTCCTATATTTATCTTGCAGTTACGTATTGGATTTTGCATGATTGAAACTTATGAAAGTTGTTCGAGAGGTGTAAGACAGACTCGCAAGTGAAAAAAGACTTACGTTTGTGACATATTACTCGCTTTGGATTTAATAGAGGGGTGAAGGCAGCAGAGGCAGCTTGGAACCTTGTATTGAGCAATGTGGAATCTTTTTCTTTCCTTATGTTAAGGGTTGAGATGTAAATTACTCCCTCACCCATAACTGACAATTTTGGGGAAGCATATACTTAGAGAACTGCTTGCTCCAGTGCTGAGGCATGGGCAAGCATGTTGGAATGGCTCCAGCCCACAGGATGCTGGTGAGTAATACGGTAACACATGTACACATTTAGTTTTATGTGTGCATGTTATACACCTTTAACTTGTTATTCGATTACAGTTGCTTATATATATATATATATATATATATATATATATATATATATATATATATATATATATATGTATGTATGTATGTATGTATGTAACCCACAGTATTTTCTCTACAATGTAATACTATTGTTTTTTTTTCTACAAGAGCGCTTAATCCACCTGGATATGGACTCAGGGGTCCAGACATTACGAAATACCACCTGCGTAATTGACACTAGCATGGCTACCATGACCTGGTCCATCATTGCAGAAGACACTACCACCATCACTGTGCCTCAGTCCTTCATCACGGGCAACTTCACTGCCACAACTCGCCACTGCACACTCCCTGCTGAATTATCTGACCCATCAGCACTGGGGACCACCCTTGAGCATCTTGGGCTGATGCCCACTACCAGTTGTAGTGAGCCTCTGATTAGGAGCAGTTCTCTCTCCCTTCCAACTGATAATGTAGGTACACGCCAGGTTAGTGGCACATCACCTTTAAATTACTCAGTGATTGCAGTGCTTTTGAAGCGTGGATCTCCTTTACTCGACTGCTTAGTATAGGGACCCAATTCAGTTTTTGAACACATGTAAACCCATTGTGCAAAGAGAGTTCTCCAAACTCGTTAACGATCCACAGTATCCTGTCATCATGTGTAATGCATTGTTATGCTGTGAACTCACACATCCTCAGAAATGAGACAATGGTCTTGAAGAGAAGACCATCATCCATATTTGTGGGGAAGACAGTGTGATAATGCAGAGCACTTCAACTGCTCCGTGGTTTCGAACTTTCACCTTGAGTGCTATACTAGACTGCTCTGCTGAGGCGAAGGTAAGAGGGTCTAGTAAGGCTTTCATCTGAGTACTGAATGTACTGAGTACAAGAACGCATGTATTAACGTCCAAAACATTAACGACCAGTTTTATTTTGCATTGTCAATCCTGGCTTATGAAAGAAATTTATAGAGTCATCCTGAGTGTCCAGCTAAATACTGGGTGGGTAATAATGTCGCTGGCAGTTATAACTTTGATGGTATCGAATTCCCAATTGAAGTTCAGCACATACCTAAATTTGAGAAGCAAAATACCGATGTACTAGTTCATGTGTATGATCTAAAGGTTAGCAAGCCAGATGATATAGGTAAAATCACTAATAAAGTCATTGGATTTTTCTGATTTCGCCAGTCAGTGCAAGATGCATATAGATTTACTGCTATTCTCTGAGGGCGACAGTCAACAGTACTGCTGGATCAAGAAAATATCCAAACTCCTGTCCTCCTTAACCGAGTAAATATAATCATAAACGACATTTCTGCCCTATATGTGTCAACTCCTTTATTAAAAGCGAGCGTTTAGCAAAGCATCCAATAGATTGCTCTTAACAGGAACTTGTATGTGTCAAAATGCCCACAGAGGAAAACAAATTCTTAAAGCCTAAGAATGCCCACCATCAGGAACACTGCCCCTTCATAGTGTACATTGAATTTGAGTGCCTCCTTGCTCCTCTGACACATTGTGAGGGTCATCTACAGCCTTCCACACCACCTTCACATAATGACACATACCGTATGTGGCAGCATACCAAGTTGCATTCTCATATAAGCATAATTATATTGCCTCATACATTGGGGATGATCCTGCAAAACTGCTGCTCACTAATCTTCAACAACTTGCTTGGAATGTTGATTGGCGTTGTGGCAAAACATCCCCATGACCAAATTGTGGGAGAATGACGATATATATAATATTGTGGTTGAATGCCACATTTGTGATCTGTCATTAGACAGAGATGCGGAAACTCCATATAAGGACCACTGTCTTCCAACAGGAAAGTTCTGCGGCACCGCTCACAGAGCATGCAATTTGAAATATCAGTTACCGCAGCACAGATCCGTCTTCTTCCAGAATTTGAGCGGATAATGTGCTCACTTCATCATTGAGATATTGGCTGAATTTGGCTTGGAGAATGATCAGGTTAGTGTCCTGCCTGAGAGTGTTGAAAACTACACTTCGTTCTTCAAACGAATGATGTCTAAAATTACATTCTGCTTCCTGGACTCTCTGCACTTTTTGCATGCACCACATCAGAAATACGCTGAAACAATGTATTAGGAAGATATACATATTACTCGAGGTGCACATCCCAATGACGCAGTTCGAGCATGTGACAAAGAAGGAGGTCTTCCCATCAGAATATCTGGATTCTGTGACAAGACTTGATGAAACCATATTGCCTGACTAACCGCATTAACTGTCAAACTTAGAGGCAATGGCATAACTGATGTGGATTATTGGTGTGTGGTGAATATTTGGCAGGAATTTGCTATCTCTAATTTACGAGGGTATGTGAGAGTTTACATGGATGCAGACATGCACTTGCTTGCAGACGTTTTCGAGAAGTTCCAAAGTGTATGAATGATCACATGTACTCTGGACCCTGCCTTCTATTACACCACGCAAGGGCTTTTGTGTGACAGTATGTTGAAAAAGGCATGTGTCACCATTGAGTTATTGACTGATCCTGACTTACTCCTCTTTTTCAGACAAGGGTTCTGATTGGGACTTTGCCAATGTGTCAATAGCCACACTAAATCAAACAACCCACAGATTGGTGAGAAGTTCAGTGCATCCAATGAGCTGAGTAACATCCTGTACTTGGATGTACGCAATTTATACTGGCATGCCATGCCACAATTTCTGCTTATTGGGGAATTTTGATGGCTGTCCAATGATGAAACTGCAGGGTTAGGTGAAAAGGAAGTCAATGATTGGGCTGTTGATTCTAGTGTGGAATACATCATTGATGTAGAAATGATGTATCCTAATAGTCTGCATAATGCCTACAGCAATTTGCTGCTATGTGCAGAGCAACTAGTTCCATAAGGCAGGTCCCTCCCCAAGCTGATGACGTCCCTGGAAGACAAGGAGAGATACATAATGCATTACAGAAACTCCAGCAGTGCATCAGTTTGAAGATGAGACATATAACAATCACCTGTTGTATCTTCTTCATGCAGTTACATTTGTTGAAGCAGTATATTCATGTAAACACAGAACAGAGGGCTCTCGCAATGTGTGACTTTGAAAAGGACTTTTTGACGCAAGAAAATGGAGAATTTAAGAACATGACGTGAAATTCATTTAAGAACAGAGTGGGATGGGCATTATGATGCAAAGAAATATGCCACCAGGCCAAATTTTAAATGGGCCACCATCTCCAACAAGAACTTTGTTGCTCTGGAGATGCCTAATCTTTTGGTACAGTCAGTATGTGTATATTTTACCTATCCAAACTCCACATGTACCAGTTTCATTACGAGTTTGCGAAAATTCATTTCGTAGACCTGCAGTTACATTATATGGGTATGGACAGGTTTGTCTATGAGGTGAAGGTGCGAGATCCATATGAAGTAATAAAGGGCCACCCACATGCATTCAAAACATCTGCTATGAAGCTGATTATCCTTGTGGTATAATAATACCAACAACAAGGTTATTGGTCTCATGGAAGATGGGGAAAAGAACGAAAATGTAAGCATATAGTACAGTGACAGGTGCCACCCAAAGGTGGACAAATGGTGTGCATCGTGTGGCATCAATAGTGCGCGAGATTGAAGGCTACTTGGAGTGTCTGTCAGTGGTGTTGGTGGTGCTCCGCCTGAGTCACTGCATTTGGTATGACAAGTCAGTTTCCTATCATAGGGCAATGAGGTGTACACTGTATTGCAGCTGAAAATCAGTCTGTCGCCTCTTGATGATAAGCAGGTCGTTTGTGCAGATGAGACTGAAAAATCTCCCATTCTCACACTATTCACTCAAGTAATTTTAAATAGCAAGTGTGTGTTTGTGTATGTGTGTGGCGAATAGTAGGATGACCTGTTTATCATAGTTTAAATCGCTTTGTGTGTGTCAGGATGTGGTGTAAAGAAATGTATGTATATATCTTATGTTGTGTGTTTGAGTTTATTGCACATTATATGTGCTGTAAAGAAATGCAAGTATATATTTTTTTCACATAAGTTTTTCTTCGCCTGCTGCAAAAATGACTTCCAACATTGCAATAAGAAAATCTTTTTTCCATCGCGATGTTACAACAATCCAATCGTTTTTTTCCTGTTCTGTTTGAAGAGTTTCATAGGAAATGTATTTGCTACTAGTCATTAATATTACCAAAAAAGCATCTCTCTATTGAAAAAAATGTATTGTTACTGATGCTACCAAAGTATAAGTGTATTATTTTATTGAAGAATAAAAAATGAAAATAATTTGTGACCATACACCCTTATTATTATTTGCAAACCCCCATATCATATTGGTAGTTACAATAATTCAGTCAAAGTCGTGTAGTACATGAAGTGTGTGAAATGTGCAGATCAGACACTTGTTAAACTTGAATTCTATTAAAAAGGTGTGATTTAAAGATGAAGATAATACAATTCATAGACTGATCACTTGGGATTTTGCATACCGATCAGCACATGTAGGTATCTGGAAACAGGCAGCTTGTGATCGCCACTGTTCCCAAACATGCATAGAAGCCATCTCTAAAATTACATCACCTGTGCTTGAAGAAAGCCATAGTCATCATATCCGGACAAGATCACATTATCTTAATGAAAGTAACTCATTAATAACGTGAATTTGTTTTAAATTCATTTATTTAACAACCAACTTAAAAGTAATGTTACTTTTCTGAAGCTGACATTACACTATTTTGTTCATCTCCAGATTTTTTCTTGAGTTGCCTGAGGGCAGGACATCCACAGGATTCCATATCCCAGATAGTTGCATCCTGGTAGATACTACACATCCATGCTGCCTTCTTGATGCCTTTGATGTGGACAATGGTGTCTGTGAGGCAAAAAGTTTGAAGTGTTGTAACTGCATTCTTGTAAAGATTCATTGCAATGAATTCCATGGAAAAATTCTGTTAACCATAATGCAGTCTTCTATGTATTGCCACACTTCACATACTTGAAAGGTTCTGGTGACGCTATATTTGCTGAGAATGTCGTTATTATGCGTCTGTCATTTGTAAATCCAATGAATGCGATATCCACAAATAAAAATTCAAAAAGATGGTTCAAATGGCTCTGAGCACTATGAGACTTAACTTCTAAGGTTATCAGTCACCTAGAACTTAGAACTACTTAAACCTAACTAACCTAAGGACATGAAACACATCCATGCCCAAGGCACGATTCGAACCTGCGACCGTAGCGGTCGCGCGGTTCCAGACTGTAGCACCTAGAACCGCTTGGCCACCGCGGCCAGCTAAATAAAAATTGTCCACATTCGTCATAGAAACCTTGTGTGTCCGCAATGATGTTCCTACATTGAGGCATCATAGTGAAATGCTTTAGATGTGGCTCAGCACTTGTTCCTTTCTACAACTCGTTGCACAGTTCTAGTGAGAGGGCCAGCCGGGTGGCCAAGCGGTTGTAGGCGCTACAGTCTGGAATCGCGCGACCGCTATGGTCGCAGGTTCGAATTCTGCCTCGGGCATGGATGTGTGCGATGTCCTTAGGTTAGTTAGGTTTAAGTAGTTCTAAGTTCTAGAGGACTAATGACCTCAGAAGTTAAGTCCCATAGTGCTCAGAGCCATTTGAACCATTTTCTAGTGAGAGGTTAACAGTTGATCACGCGGTCATGCAGAGCTAGAACGTATGCTCTGACACCTGCTGAGAAGTTTTCTGGAGATTTGAATTCAATATGTACATCCACGGGATCAGGTTCCACAGATTCGTTTCGATTTGAACAATCTATCACAATGAGTGGTGCCAGTTCTTTGAATTTCCGTAGGGTGAGCAGACATTGATCTTTTTCTTTAACACCCTCACAGTAAGAAGGGCGAAATCTTGCATAAATGTTGAATACTAGACTGTAGTTCACACATGGCTCTAAGCACAATGGGACTTAACATCTGAGTTCATCAGTCTCCTAGACTAAGAACTACTTAAACCTAAGTAACGTAACGACATCACACACATCCATGCCCAAGGCAGGATTCGAATCTGCAACCGTAGCAGCAGCACAGTTCCGGACTAAAGTGCCTAGAACCTCTCGGTCACAGCGGCCGGCAGACTGTAGGTGTTATGATTTCACTCCGCATGTAAATTGTCATAGAGATAATAAACTGAATTCAGGTAGGTAATGGCATTATTTACATTACAACTGTCGAACATCCTTGAATCATTTCGCAGGTTCCCATTTGTGTTGCTTTGAAATGATAGCATAATGAATCTTGGTTTCTCTAACTGTTTCATAACACAGATGTGATTTCACACCAGCCAGAGTGATAAACGTCGTAGACAAATGGAAAACAGTTTTGACAGCAACTAACACAGATACTGCATTTGTGAAGTTGTCCTCATATCACTGCACTCTGAACCCAATAGAATTGATCTGAAGCCAAGATCAGATGTTTGTTGCGAGAAATAACAAGACATTTAAGCAACCAGACTTGCTGTAAATCATGCACGAAGCACTGTCGCTCATCACTGCCTAACGCTGGCGGGATGTAGAACAATGCACCATTAAAAAAGAGTAGAAAATGTGGCATTTGGATGGCTTCGTGATTGCTGTTGTTAATCATCTTGTTATCAACGTAGCAGATGATAGTTTCAGTACTGAAATGTATTTCTCAGATTCGGATATGGAAGCAGTTCAGAAATTCCCAGATGACTGACTAAGAAATAAGCTCAGTGGCTTCTATGTATGCCTATATGGTGAAATCTCTGCAATACGCCTTTACGTCATACTCAGATAATGCAGAAAAATTACGCTGAGCGCTGTGTTTAAGCTAGCAATTTTCATCACTCTTGTTTCTAATTGTGATACTATGTTACCTAAGAACGAGAGCTTATGTCTTCAGCCGGTATTACACGACGATCCGCCGCGAACGGTACCGGTCTATCGCGACAGCCATCTAGCGGTAGAACGGGTGAAACTACGAAGATTAGCATACACATTATCTGCACGCAGGAATAGAGAGCAGTTCTAAACTGCCGTCAATCCGCGCATGAGCAGTAGGCAGCGATAATTCGCGCATGTGCAGAAGGGTGTACCACAGGGCTTTCTGCTTGTTGTTTGCTTATTGTTAGGCGTCTAGTGGCTAATTTCAGACGTCCTTATTGGGGATTTTTCGCGTTGGGGACCTTTTGCATTTTTTTCAGTAAACAGGTTTCACAAATGCAGAAAATAAACTTTTTTTGCGGTAGACTCTTATATACTAGCTGTTTGTGAAAGGATTTTTTCTATTGATAGCTTCGTATTCTAGAAATGAAGTCCGCCCGCAGTAGCTGAGTGGTCAGCGCGACGGACTATCAATCCTAAGGGCCCAGGTTCGATTCCCGGCTGGGTCGGAGATTTTCTCCGCTCAGGGGTTGGGTGTTGTGTTGTCCTAATCATCGTCATCATTTCATCCCCACTGACGCGCAAGTCACCGAAGTGGCGTCAAATCGAAAGACTTGCACCAGCCGAGCGGTCTACCCGACGGGAGGCCCTGGTCACATGCCATTATTATTATTATTATTATTATATCTAGAAATGAAATGGAGCAGAGAGGAATTAAGCGTCTGAAATCAGGCATACAGCGAGGAAAGGTGTATGTATGACCCACTGTATCATAATAAGGTAGTTGGAAATCGTTTCTTTCTGAGGAATATACATATAACGTTATATGGTGATTTTCGATTTGTATCGTAATGCCTTAGTTTACGAAAGTTCAGGTTTGATTTAACTGCACCTCTTGCTTGATTTCAACATGCCAGAAAAGAGAAACTGGCAGTGAAAGGGAGAAAGTCCTTGCAGTTGCCCCAGTGCGACAGACGAGGACTGCAAAATTCTGAGTATAGTCCAAACTTGGAAAAATAACAAAAAAAAAAAAAAGCCAGACTCTTAAAAGATTCCCCATTCGCCAGGAAACGTAATGTTACAACCAGCCAGCAACATAGCAGGGCATTCACCTTTTTTTATTAATGATCTAGGCTGGTATGATCACAAAACATAACCATGTAATTCTTACTCTCTAGAAGGTGAGATAGGCTCCCTCATGACTGTGTCACACTTTCTGGGGGGTGGGGGGGGGGTTTGGGGGGTCAAAGGGACCAGACTGCTACGGTCATCGGTCCACACTTTCTGTTTCCATCTTCTATCACAGACAGCAGCTTCTCGAAACAGGCCATGTCCATCCTAACGAAGTTCCGAAATTCTTGCGGATCTTCGGGCCTCAGTTCTCTCATTAACAGTGAATATATTTCCCTGCCTTCCACCCTTCAGGTCAGCCAGGGTCGAACCCAACAACGTTTGACTTTTCGTTTTCGTCGCCGTTCTGCCCTAATGCGAAGATTTACTGTCACTGCCAGGGCAATAGCTCCAAAAACAAGTGGATCCTCCATGTACAATATGCTGTATAAATGTAAATTTCGATATACATATACCTGTGTAATGTAATCAAGTGTCGTAATATAAAACTGTTGCGTCAGTTATTCAGAACAGTACTAACCTACATTAGAGAAAAAACTATTACTTAATACATAATGGTACAAAACAATTTCTTTATAAATAGGAACCTTGAGTTCACAAATAATTTGAACGTATGACGCTTCAGTATATCATTCAGTCGCCCTTGAGTTGCGCGCGGTAGAACGAACGACTTTACAAGACATCAGGACATAAGACATCTATTTTCTTTTCGCGCGTACAGTCTGCTGCTGCGAATGCGCTCTAGGTATATCCCGCATGGATGGTGTAATAGGTCGGAAGTGAACCAGTCTGTAGTTACAGGTATGCACGTTAGGGGCGTTGGTGCATAGGTGTACGGTTTAGGCACATCGTGTAATACGGGCTTTCCGCTTGGTACCCTAAGAAGCATATCGCCAGTTTCACCGCATATTACTTCATTCCATTTAGAAATTAATTCACGATCGAAGCCATGTTGTTTCTCAGCTAGTCTCTTCCTGTGTCTTAACTACAAATGTTCACAGCACTGCAGGTTAGTTTGGACCAGCTGGCTAGCCAGTGATGTTCTATACTGGCCGGGACAAAAGTAGAATCCTCAAGGTCATGGCCGCTACCTGCTGACAACAGGGGCTGCGGGCTGTGATTCGCCCGCCTCTCGGCTTTGTTGCCAACTAGATACCGTTATCGGCGCGGTAGGTCAGAGCAGCTGAAATCTCAGTGTTACCATGATATATCGGGTGTTCACGTCTGATCTGTGTCTTACTGTCTTTAGAAAGGTGCTTTGACGTGTGTTCGGTGGTGAACAACAACGCAGGAGCAACGGCCTACTTGTAGTACTCCTCTGGTCAGTGTGCATAAAGGGCGGAAACACATTCGTAAGCCGGCCGAAGTGGCCGTGCGGTTAAAGGCGCTGCAGTCTGGAACCGCAAGACCGCTACGGTCGCAGGTTCGAATCCTGTCTCGGGCATGGATGTTTGTGATGTCCTTAGGTTAGTTAGGTTTAACTAGTTCTAAGTTCTAGGGGACTAATGACCTCAGAAGTTGAGTCCCATAGTGCTCAGAGCCATTTTTGAACCACATTCGTAAACAATCGAAAATTATCATATATACTCAAGTTTTTTACTGATCTGGCCGACAATGAAGAAGCGAGGAATAACTTAAATTTTGCAAAATTCATAAACTTACTGCTAAAGCATGTGGTGTCTCCAAGTCAATTGTACCGAGCGGGGTGGCGCACTGGTTAGACACTGGACTCGCATTCGGGAGGACGACGGTTCAATCCCGCGTCCGGCCATCCTGATTTAGGTTTTCCGTGATTTCCCTAAATCACTCCAGGCAAATGCCGGGATGTTTCCTCTTAAAGGGCACGGCCGACTTCCTTCCCCATCCTTCCCTAATCCGTTGAGACCGATGACCACGCTGTCTGGTCTCCTTCCCCAAACCAACCAACCAACCAACCAAGTCAATTGTAGGCCGTATTAGCAAATCTGTGTCATTGGCAGAATCTGCAGACATGAATGAGTGTTTCGATCCTCCAAGAAAGGGATACGAATGTGAACGTAAATCAACCGACTTTGACGATTTTAACAAAGAGTTCGTGCGTAGTAAACTGTACTTAGATATTACGACAGAGAAGAGTATCCAACGGCTAAAAAAATACAGGCCGACCTCCGTGAAAAAATAAATTTCTTGGGCTCAGAGACTTCCGTTCTTCGTCTTCTCCACTCCCTTGGTTTCCGATTCAAAAAGTGTAATGACGGACGGAAGTTCTTAATGGAACGCAGAGACATTGCAGCAGCAAGACCGAAGTTTTTGCGTACAATGCACTTCTTGCGTGCTGAAGTCACCAAGCCTGTAGTGTACTTGGATGAAACTTGGGTTTCACAGAACCACACCAATAAGTATATATGGCACGACTCCAAAGGAAACGGCGGTTTGAAAGTGCCTACTGGTAGAGGTGGCCGATTAATCATCGTCCACGCTGGTTCATCAACGACAGGCTTCGTACCAGAGGCCAAACTTGTTTTTCGTTGTGGAAAAAGTTCTTGCCAATCCGATTACCATTCAGAAATGAATGGAGAAGTTTATAAGAATTGGTTTATTCGACTGTTGTCTGCGCTGGAAGAAGGGTCAATTATCGTAATGGATAGTGCCAACTACCACTCCATTCAGATAGAAAAGCTGCCACGTTCAAATTGGCGCAAGGCAGATATTATGGAATGGTTAAAGAGAAAGAATGTTTCATTTTCAGTCGACGAAACAAAGGCTGAAGTCCTGTCTAAGGAAGAAATCGTAGGTGCCAAAAAGACTTACGAATTAGATCAACTGGCAAACGAAATGGGACACCAAGTGGTACGTCTACCACCGTATCACTGCCAGTATAATCGCACTGAATTGACATGGGTTCAAGTAAAGCGAGATGTAGTGAAAAGATATACTACTTTCAAACTTTCTGACGTCGAGAAGCTAACACACGAAGCTCTTGACAACGTTACTCAGCAGGACTGGGAGAGGTGCATAAAACACGCAGAAGCGAAAGAACAGATATCATCTGAGTGAGTCGCGTTAAGACGTATAGACCCCCATTATTCCTGGGGCGATTCCACGTATCGACAAGCGGTGTTCGGCGAATCATAGCGGACTATGGGGCACATACGTTGGTACATGCACAATAATCACAACGTTTATATTGACCGAGATAATGAGGCAAGTACATGTTTTTTAAATGGGACGCTATACTTTTTTTTACCATCATTCGAACGCTCTGGAAAAGACACGTATAGTGATGTAACGCATGTTGCTATTGTGATTCAAACTTCGCTTAAAAAACGCTGGGAAATATTGTACTATTGAAGCTCGAGGCGGTCGGAAGCGGCTGCAGACTGTAAACACGCCTCGCGCGACCCGTAGGCCGAGTTGCCGTGCTCTATGCAGCATGCACGGACTACGCGACGTAGGTAAATCCTCATCCGCCCTCTTTTAAGCAGAGTTTGAATCACAATAGCAACATGCGTTACATCACTATACGCGTCTTTTCCAGAGCGTTTGAAACAACGTATGTGCCCCATAGTCCGCTATGATTCGCCGAAAACCGCATCCCGATACATGCAATCGACCCCGGAATAAAGGGGGTGTTACGTCTTACGCGACTCACCCTGTATATATCCATCTTCATGGCTCACCGGCCATTTGACCATCTTCTACTCTGCAGATGCACAGACAGTGCCCGAACTCTTACGGGAATTGGCAGTAAAGCCGCGAATAATGAGTGTAATGGGCAGGGGCACTATGAATATAATGCAGGACAATAAGTTGCGAATTTGGGTCTCACGGGAGGCGTACCAGAGATAAGTCCCTATACTCGCACTCTCGTCTGTGTCCTCGGTGGTTCAGATGGATAGAGCCTCTGCCATGTTAGCAGGACATCCCGCATTCGAGTCCCAGTCGGGGCACACATTTTCAACTGTCCCCATTGACTTATATCAACGCCTGTATGCAACCAGGGATATTCATTTCATTGTAATTTCATTCTAACGAGCTGCATGGTCACCGATGATATCTGTTCTTTCGGAAATGTCCGAATGAACACGTCCGAAAGAACAGATACCATGTTCATATATATACATAGATGATTGATCTTTCGAGAATATGCTTATCGACGGACAGTGCTCGATCTGTAAGGTCGCATCTTTTATTGTATAGCACGACATGTATCACGATCTCTATGCGATTGTGACTTTCTATGTATGAAGAGTTTATTTTTGGTGGACAGTTGTCTTTGCTCTATCTTGTTTCTGTGTGGCGAGAAGGTATATACAGGTTGTCCACAAAGTCTGGGTAAAAAGGGAATTCTAATAAATATTCTATATTCTATAAATATCAATAAATAAATAAATAACAATAAAATAATTTCTAACAATTCTAATAGATTTTGTTTTTTCCAGATTGAATGGTTGCTCTGTCTAAAGAACGAGTAGAGTTGGTACTCTTAAGTGGACGAGAAGAATGGTCATATCACAAAATTGTGGCCGAATTTAACCTCTAACATCCTCATCGTCAACCTATTTCTTTTACTGCCATCTGGAAATTAATCACCAAGTTTAAAGAAACAGGCAGATGGACAAACCCCATTCCAGGCGACCAAAGACTTCAGACGAAACGAAAGATGCTGTCTTAGCCAAGGTTTATGGTAGCCCAGAGAAATCGCTTTGTCAGACATCCACGGAGTTGAGTGTTCCAAGATCAACCATCAACAAAATCATGGCAGAGGAGAGGTTTCAGCCATACAAGATACAGATATTGCGTCACTCAAATGAAGATGATCCCGATAGATGCATGTAGATGTGTGAATGGTTTGCAAATAAATTGGATGAAAATATCAATTTCACTAAAGACTGTGTTTCATGTTAATGGTGAAGTGAACAGATAAAATCTTCAATACTGGTCTCAAGGCAATCCACATTAGATAAGTCCATCCAAACAGCATGGCTGCCATAAAAGATAATGGTGTGGTGCGTTCTGTGGAAAGCTCATATGTTAGGACCGTTTTTCTTTGATGAACATGTAACAGATCAGACTTATCGAACATGCTGAGAGACAAATTGATGCCTCAGATTGAATGCTTGGTTGAGGGACTTCCAGACTGGTCTCAGTAGGTGGGGCCTCTGCCCCTGCAGCTGTTAGAGATTGGTTGAATGACAGGTTTGCCCAGTTGATTGGGAGGAAAGGTCATGTGGAGTGATCCCCTCGTTCGACAGACCTTTCTCCCCTTGATTTCTTTTTCTGGGGTACGCTGAAAGAGAAAGTTTACTTGATGAAGATTACAAATTTAAATCCTCTGAAAGAATGCGTTACGAGTCAGTGTGATAAAATCGACACAGTGTAAACGTGTTCCATCGAGCTCACCTTAATCTTGCAAAGCACATCAAATTATGCATTGAAGAGCATGGAGATATTGCTGGAAATGTTATTTATTAACATTAAAATGACTAAAATGCGACTCATTATTATATATTAGAATTCAATGTGTACCCAGATTTTATGGACACTCTGAACTTCAGATTATTTCCACATCTATTTAGAAGTCTTATAGTGATTTTGCGCTGTAATATTGCCAGAGTTACATGTTTGGAAATACAGGCAGATCTTACCCACTGTGGACGATGTTCCAGGATTGTGTTTTGTAGCCAATTTTTTTCTTGATGAACCCAGTAGGGTTCAATTGTAGGAGGGATATGTCACTTATACCAGTCCTGCTCACGTTTTGAAGATACTCGTTATTAATGCACAGATATGCTTTTGTAGCAATAATTTTATAAACACTGTGGTGTACAGTGTCTAGCGTCTGTCTTTTCTGATTCTTAAGATCTGTCAGAATTACGTTAATAGCGATGGCCATACTAGGATTTTCCTTTAGTTAATATACAAGAATTCTAGTGAACTTGCCTATATTAATAATTCCACAGGATTTATTTTGTTTAGACATAATAATTATGTGTCTTCATTCCCCCTGGGAGTTCTGCCTTGCTGAAAATGAAGTCACCTCCGTTATTTTTAAAAGCATGATACTTGGTGGAGGAGGGACAGCATGTTTCTGATTGGTTCAGAGTGAATAGATTGTGGTGAGGGAAGAGCTTGTCGGCTCAACTGTTAGCAACGTTTATCCGCACAGGTGTGCACAGATTTCCTCTGGCGAGCATGTAGCCTGCAAGTTACAGAGTGCAGAGGGAAGGGAGGAGGGTAGTGCCTGGCGCTTAAACTGTTATAAACGTTTATCCGCAAAGGCATCCACAGATTTCCTTTGGAGAGTGTGTAGGTGTCTGCAAGCTACAACTGGCTTGCCTATGTGTATCCCCTTTCCTTGAATGATTGAGTGTCTTTTGTGCCAGCCAGAAGGTGAGACAATTACACATACTTTGTGCAAATTTCTCTACCATGCGTGGGGAGATTGTCTGGCGTAGTGTTTGGCGGAAATATGGACTATCCCGTTCATAGTCACGCATTCGGTGGCCACCGCGGCCACTCGAGAAGTTCCATAACCCACCAGCGTCTCACTTGCCTCATTAGACATGTGAATGCTGTGGAGAGTTCCTCATAATCTAGGTGTGTATTTTTAGCTGTCTGTGATATTTCCACCGTCGTCTTGGAATCTGTTTGCCATTATTTCCATGGGTGGTAGATCCCTCGGCCAGAAAAGATATAGTAGCAGAGTCAGCCATTAGACTGTAGAGTATTACATTTATTATAATGCAATTTTCTCGGTCATTGCTGGCTAGTGTGTTCGCCATCATACTCCAAGCACCAGTGATCTCTGCAATACACCCAAACCTCTGAGTCCGAGGGATGATCTACCTTGTGGCGACACGATTTTCATTGAGGTGTTTTCAATTACTGGTCGACTTTATCTCTAGGTGCGTATTTTGTAGCAATGTGCTATGCATACAATATGTAAAATTTTGGAAAATATGGAAAATTGGAGTAATTATATGTCTGTCTAGGTGTGGCGTCTGTTGGTGCTTCTAATGACGAAATATTAATTTGTTATTTACAAATAGAACTCAAGTGACGTAATTTGATATTAACAAATAGACACAGCCTACAACCTATCTCTATGATGACCACTCAGTTGTCCCAGTTATAAGAGATGGAGCTGGGAGGTGTGCTTCAGTATCAGTGATATCTAATTCAGTTGCAAACTGTATTGTGATTGCTTGAGAGCATTATGATGACAATGTGATGTTGGGAACACTGAGGTGGACAAAATGCCTAAAATTATGGAAAACTCAGTAAAAATACTAATCCAGGGGAAAATGCTTAAGATTGAGGAAAACAGGTTAATATGGAAAAATACATAAAAATCAGAGTACTTATATATCTGCCTGGATGTGGTCTCTGCTGGTGCCTCGAATGATGCATTATTAAACTGATATTAAAAGACAGAACTTAAGTGATATGACTTAACGTAATTTGTCATAAACAAATAGTTACAGCCTGCAACCTCTTCCTATGTTGTCCAGCTCCAGACCCCCCCCCCCTCCCACTAGAGTGTCCCAGTTATAATAGAAGAAGGTGAGGAGGGATTGCTTGATCATCATTGGTCCAGTGGGGAGGGGGGAGTGGGGGAGGAGGGATGGGCCTAGGTGATTCACCTGAGTGAACTTGATCAAGACTCTTCCCTCGGGGAAGAGGCTGTGGGGATGACTTGAATGTAAGTCGGCCAGGTGGGTAACCTGACAGTGGATATGTAACCTGATACCCTTTATCTTACCACTGACCCGAATGCAACTTTTTTTTTTAATAGGCTTTTATATTTGATTGCTCGCACCATTCATGCTTCAGCGATGTCTCACTGTGTATCCCAAACATGTGGGCTATTCATAGGGTGACCAACATCTGAACATTGTTTTAAGAGAGGTAAACAACATCTGGCCATGATTTTTAAGGGAGATTTAGCATGCTGGTTGCAGTCAGCATTATCCCAATGACCGACACTGAAGTCACACCTGCATAGCCCAAAGTAAGCTCAGTTACATCGGAAGTCATGGGCTTTAACCAAGAATATTGTTCCTCCCACTTTTTCAAATAAATACAGGAGTACCGTACTGTGTTTAATCTTCTTACTTCATGGAGTTTTTACATCTTCATTTTCACAGTAAGAGTGCATGATGAAAACTGATTCATTTTAGGAGCATAGTAGGTACAATTACAGAAAGATGACTATACAAATTGGAATATTTCATGTTGACTGTTCTCACGTTTCCGATTACTGTCAACTTGTACAGTCCATCAGTACTATCTCTTTTCAAGCATTGTGAAATGTTGTTGTGTTGTGTGAGTCAACTGAGAAATAAATAGTGTAACACACATACATACATTAATCCTTGTTCCATAGATCATGAATTCGATATTTCGTAATGATGTGGAATGTGTCACTTTAACATAAGTTTTCTTTACACAAAATATTTTTTTTTTTTTTACAGTTACTGCTTCATATCTAAGAATTCATCTATTGAGCAGAAGGAGTTGTCATTCAGAAATTCTTTTAATTTGCTTTTAAATGTTGGTTGGCTCTCTGTCAGACTTTTAATACTATTTGGCAAATGACCAAAGATTTTTGTGGCAGCATAATTCACCCCTTTCTGTGCCAAAGTGAAACTCAATCCAGAATAGTGGATA
Source organism: Schistocerca americana (assembly GCF_021461395.2). Taxonomy (NCBI): domain Eukaryota; kingdom Metazoa; phylum Arthropoda; class Insecta; order Orthoptera; family Acrididae; genus Schistocerca; species Schistocerca americana. The sequence goes on along the minus strand of NC_060130.1, from coordinate 268,693,340 downwards.
TCATCCTTTCTTTTAGTGTTGTAGCTATGCAATTCGCTGTTATTTTTGAATTGGGATGGGTTATTAATGACAAATTTCATAAGCGAATATATGTATTACGAAGTTACTGTGAGTATCCTGAGTTCCTTAAATAAATGCCTGCAAGATGATCTTGGGTGGGCTCCAGCTATTATTCTGATTACACGATTTTGTGCAATGAATAGTTTCTCTCTTGATGGCGAAATGCCCCCAAAATATGATCCCATAAGAAAACAGTGAATGAAAATAGGCATAGTAGGCTAATTTAGTGATATGTTTATCATCAAAATTTGCAATAACCCTAACAGTGTTACACATGAACGTCTCTGTAATCCACTTTTGCAAGTACTTTTGCTTCCGTGTGTTTTTTATACCATAACTGCTGATTGGTATAAGGCAAACGCATCCATGAGTTACCAGTACTGATCAAGAAACAAAGAAATATTCCCCCTCTCACAACGCCTAATTACGTGCAGGCTATGTCATTCTTTCTCCACTCGTTGGATTCCTCTGAGCAAAAAACTCTCTGATTTCTGTAGAAGCATGAACACAAAAATGACTACATGTCCAATATAGTGTCGATTATTATATGAAAGCAATACGAGATCTGTTGGTCGAGCAATTAATTGTTGGTAAGGCGGGTACCAGGTTGAGATTCATTGGGAGAGTGCTTAGAAAATGTAGTCCATCAACAAAGGAGGTGGCGTACAAAACACTCGTTCGACCTATACTTGAGTATTGCTCATCAGTGTGGGATCCGTACCAGATCGGTCTGACGGAGGAGATAGAGAAGATCCAAAGAAGAGCGGCGCGTTTCGTCACAGGGTTATTTGGTAACCGTCATAGCGTTACGGAGATGTTTAATAAACTCAAGTGGCAGACTCTGCAAGAGAGGCGCTCTGCATCGCGGTGTAGCTTGCTCGCCAGGTTTCGAGAGGGTGCGTTTCTGGATGAGGTATCGAATATATTGCTTCCCCCTACTTATACCTCCCGAGGAGATCACGAATATAAAATTAGAGAGATTAGAGCGCGCACGGAGGCTTTCAGACAGTCGTTCTTCCCGCGAACCATACGCGACTGGAACAGGAAAGGCAGGTAATGACAGTGGCACGTAAAGTGCCCTCCGCCACACACCGTTGGGTGGCTTGCGGAGTATCAATGTAGATGTAGATGTATCGATTGTACTTTGTGGGGCTGCAATTCATAACAGTGATCACAGAGGGAGAGGAAATATACGAGAGAATCAGCCGATCAATAAGGGAGATGGGGAAATTGCTATAATGTTTGAGATCCTGGGAAATACTGGAGAGTTCGTCACCCTAAGCTCAGTAGTCGCCAAACTGTGACCCACATGCTGCATGCGGCCCGAATCAAGTATATGTGTTTCGCAACCGTATTTTATAATAGTATACTTCTAGCAAATAACACCTGAATGCAGAAGGTCAGTTAATGTTAAAAGCTTCTTAAGAGTGTAGTTTCCCTGCTCAGTCACAAAAAGTACTTACGGAGACGGTAATATTTTAAGATGTCCTTAATTTTAGTTGACATTGTTGAATTCGGCTATAAATTAAGTAAAGTAGGCTGCTTACTCAGGGAAGAGGGGTAAATAGTGCAGCCACTACAGGGTTAAAGGACATGAGAGAGGGAATGTTTTGTGCAACTCGTGTCGATCAGCTACTGGGATATAAATTTTTACATGGTAGTAACATGGATTTATGGATGCGCATTACACAGACAATCATCTTCAAATGCGTAATATTAAATTAAATTAAAACTGTTGCAGTACAACACAACGAGTAGAAGAAAAATGACATTCAAAACATTCGTGATAGTGTCTTACACTGAAGCGCCAAAGAAACTGGTATAGGCATGCGTATTCAAATACAGAGATATGTAAACAGGTAGAATACGGCGCTGCGGTCGCCAACGCGTATATAAGACAACAAGTGTCTGGCGCAGTTGTTGGATCGATTACTGGTGCTACAATGGCAGGTTATCAAGATTGATGTAAGTTCAAACTTGGTGTTTTAGTCGGTGCATGAGCAATAGGACACGGCATCTCCGAAGTAGCGATAAAGTGAGGATTTTCCCATACAACAATTTCACGAGTGTACCAGTAAGACATCATCTCCAACATTGCTGCAGCTGGAAAAAGATCCTTCAAGAACTGGACCAATGACAACTGAAGAGAATTGTTTAACATGACAGAAGTGCACCCTTCCGCAAACTGTTGCAGATTTCAATGCTGCGCCATCAACAAGTGTCAGCGTGTGAACCATTCAACGAAACATAACCAATATGGGCTTTTGGAGCTGAAGGGCCACTCGTGTACCCTTGATGACTGCACGACACAAAGCTTTACATCTTGCTTGGGCCTATCAACACTGACATTGGACTGTTCATGACTAGAAACATGTTGCCTAATCAGACGAGTCTCGTTTCAAATTGTATCGAGCATATAGACATGTACATGTATGGAGACAACCTCGTGAATCCATGGACCCTGCATGCCAGCAGGGAACTGTTCAAGCTGGTGGAGGCTCTGTAATGGTGTAGGCTGCGTGCAGTTGGAGTGATATGGGACCCCTGATACGTCTACATACGACTCTGTGACACTTACATAAACATCCTGTCTGATCATCTGCATCTATTCATGTCCATTGTGCTTTCCGACAGGCCTGGGCAATTCCAGCAGGACAATGTGACACCCCACAAGTTCAGAATTCCTACAGAGTCGCTCCAGGTACACTCTTCTGAGTGTAAACACTTCCGCTGGCCTCCGAACCCCCCAGAAATGAACATTATTGGCCATATCTGGGATGCCCTGCAACATGCTGTTCAGAAGAGATGTCCACCCCTCTTACTCTTACGAATTTATGGACAGAGCAGCAGGATTCATGGTGTAAATTCCCTTCAGCACTACTTCAGACATTAGTCGGGGCTGTGCCACGTCATGTTGTGGCACGTCTGCATGTTCACGAGGACCACACACAATATTAGGCAGGTTACCACTTTCTTTGGCTCTTCAGTGTAAGTTGCATAAAAAATTTAAATACAGTTACAACTACTGTTATTAATCAGGTAATCATCAGCTTATACACAATACAACACCACTTCTTCAAGCAATTACAGTGTCACAACTTTGGGCCACTGAGGGTGGCAGCAATTTGAAACAAAGAGCAATCGACATGACGTGTTCTGAATGGTACTGGTTTTTAAGGATCAGTACTTGGGGTCTGGCAGCCACGTTATTGAGCCCTACTGGTGCTAGTCTGTTCTGGGTTCATGATATACTAACTGATTTAGGTTATCAATTGAAGTACTGAGTTCAAGAAGCGGCCTTGTCCGCTATTTTACGGTATCTAACTTCAGAGTCATGCAGTGTATACCAGTGCAGTTGGCATTATTTAGCTTAAAAACGAGACTTGTTACACACTATGTTCACAGGAAAATTCGTGAACTAAGTTGAAAAAGAGGACTTGTCAGTTGACAAGTCTTCTTCTTGCACTAAGTTCTCTACCGCTTGATGGGAATAGTGCCACGTGCTCACTTTCATTTGTTTTGGTGGTGGCAAGATGACCGACAGTAGCAGTGACAGTGACACACCACGCTCTGAATTCTTTCGGGAAAAGAAACGGAGACCTGAAATTTGGAAAAAAATATTTTGTAACTGAGGAAAGTAAGTGGTGAAGACGAAAGGAGAGCTTGTTCCAGTAAGACAAACTGGTGCAGACAGCAAGTAAATACACCGACAGAAAAAATTTGCAACACCAAGAAGGAGTTGTGCAACATAAACGAAAGTTAGTAGGCATATTTCCACATGTGAAAGTTGATGTCTTCTCAGATTTCGCGCCAGTCGCACAAGAGTGGCCCTAATAGGCCGTGCATCGTATACTAGTAAGATGTGGTGTGTGGGTGTTAGTCAAGAATGTCCTCAAGATGACAAAGACACCATTATAAACGCCTCATCGAGTTTCAACGAAGCCCTTGTAATAGGTCTTCAAGAAGCTGGATGTTCCTTCTGCGATATTGCAGAAAGACTTGGCAGGAATGTAGCAACTGCACGTGATAGCTACCAGCGATGGTCACAAGAATGTACAATCGTAAGAAGATTAGGTATGTTCAGAGTATGGTTCTGGTGCAATGTACTGCATCTGCATCAGCCGTTTGAGCAGCAAGTTAGCACCACAGTGACACAACAAACTGTTACAAATCGGTTATTTCAAGGACAGCTACCAACCAGATGCCCTGTGGCGTGCATACCACTGACCCCAAACCGCCGCCATTTCGCTGGTGTCAAGCAAGAGCTCATTGGAGGGCAGGGTGGAAGTTTTCTGATGAAAGCGGTTCTGCCTCAGTGCCAGTGACGGCCATTTGCTGGGTAGGAGGAGACCAGGTGAGCACCTGCAACAAAAATGGACGTACAGCTGGAGTTATGGTCCAGGCTACGATTTCATGTGACAGTAGCAGCTGTCTCGTGGTTATCCGATACACCCTGACTGAAAATGTGTACGTCACTCTAGTGATTCAACCTGCTGGGCTGCCATTCATGAACATCATACCAGTGGCGTAGCGTGGGGGGAGACTTTGAGACTTAGCCTCCCCTGTATTCGTGCTTAAAAAAGATTCAATAGTAATTCATAACAAAAATATAAATAACTTTCTGCTAAGAGCTCTAAATGTGCGAAGACATCAGTCTTGTAGCCCGCGCAGCACCCCGAGAATTGGTGTATTTGCTTGCTTGAGACTCGACTGCTCTCAGTCTCTGCCTCCCTTCCCTTACCTGGCTGTGTGCGCCTGCGCCCCCTCCACTTCCCCTCTTCCATGAAGGCCGGTGCGCTGCACTTGCTAGCAGGTATCGAGACTAGTCTCTGCCGCTTCTACGCAGGATTTTAACACGGAAGTGGACAGTCGCGCGGTTTGTGTTCATAGTCATTCTTGTGTGATTTTAGTGCATATTTTCGTTGTGTCGCCAACATAAGTGAGCGAGCAACTGAACACCTTATAGAATATTTATTAAAAACGCCTTTTTCTACATTAACATACCGTACCAAAAAAAGACCTACTCCTATACTCAGTGTAGTTTTAAGCGAAGCCAAACAAAAACTCGCTGTTCAGACAGCCTGGTACGAAAAGTATACATGGCTGACTGCGAATGCAGTTAATAACAGATTATATTGTTATATATGTCTTCTGTTTGGTGGTGAAAAGGAATAGTGCAATGAGGGCATTTGTACAATAAAGAATTTTGACCGGAAAGCACCAAAGCATCAGCTGTCAAAACGTCACCTGCAGATCAAAGAATCATTTCAGTTATTGGGCAAAAGTAGAATTGAGCACGCCCTTTCTGAAGCCGCTCGTCTGACAGCAACAAAATACAACGAACAAGTTACATACAACGGGAGAGTATTGGCATGTATTATTCAGGCAGTTGTAATTCTTTGTAAACAAGAACTAGCCTTTCGTGGTCATTGAGAGGATGAATCCTCCAGCTACAAAGACAACTATCTGGAATTGAATTTACTATCTCAAGGAGAGCAGTTAATCCAAGACCATCTGTTATCATCTTCAACCTTTAAAGGAACTTCTCCAGATATACAGAATTATGTAATAGAAATGATAACTCTGGCAGTTAATGAGAAAATAAGATCTGAAATTCAGAACTGCAATTTAATTTCGATTCAAGCTGATGAAATATTAGGCGTGTCATGCGAGAGTCAAATGAGTATAATATTCAGATACTGCATTGCAGACAAAATTGAGGAAAGATTCGTTGGATATTACGATGTTTCTGGAGATAAAACTGCTGAAGGTTTGTCAAACATTATTCATGCAGTATTGAAAGAATGGAATGTGGAAAGAAAAGTGGTTAGTCAAACATATGATGGCGCTTCCGTAATGGCGGGCAGAGAAAAAGACAATTACAACAATTGGTGAAGCAGTTCTGTCCCTATGCGCTGTTTATTCGTTGTTACGCACACCAACTGATTTTGGTACTGTTACATGCCTCCAAAATCATACGACAAGTACGCATGTTTGTAAGTGATTTTACTGCATTCCATTCGTTTTTCAGCAAATCATCAAAACGAACTGTATTGCTAAGAGAAAGGACTTAAACTGCCACATGCAAAAAACACTCACTGGAACTTTCATTCCAGGGCAGTTTGAACAATATCTAGTCATTTCTCAGAGCGATATAGTGTTTTCAATTTGATGATACAGACTCTCAGTGGGACCCTGAATCTTTGAGCTGTGCTGTGAGAATGAAACGACGGATGGATGAGCCTACGTTTGTCTACTTGCTTTGTTTCTACCGAGGCTGCTTTGTTTATGTTGTTCAATTCTTTTATGTTCTTCAGTCAAAATCTGTCAGTATAACTGCTTGCCACGACGAAATAAGAACTGTTTTCAGAAACTTACGGCAATTAAGAACGGAAACATTCGTTGATGAATGCATTAAATGCAGTTTGTGTTTGAATGGCAACTTATCATTCCGTGACAGTCAAAAGACATCTCTCAGGGCACTAACTTACGAGATACTGGATTTGCAAACTGTTCAGATGGAAAGAAGATTTCAAGAGTTTCCTCAAAAAACAGTTTGTGAACTTTCGAACGAAAAGTGTTTCCCGAACTATCAAAAAGAATTTCCAAAGTTGAAACTGCTTCAGTTATTAGAACAGTATCCATTTTTCTAACAAGGACAACTTGAAAATGCACTGTGTAACATATACGCTGATGTGAAAAACACTTATCTCCAAGAGTACTCTTAAAGTACGTTGTCAACAATGATTTAGACACTGTTTATGAAGAAACAACGAAGTTCCTGCGTTTGGTTTTGACCCTACCTGCAACTACAGCAGGCAGTGAACGAAGCATGAGTACTCTTAAACGAGTGAAGAATTATTTAAAGAATTCAATGTCCAACACCCGGCTGTCGTGTTTGAGCACTACTTGGAGAGTTATCCAGTGATCGGATCTTTGTAGACCGAGTTATAGACTCATTCGTGGAAAGAAAAGACAGGCACATTGCACTTGTGTACAAGAAAATATAAGTGCTTCTTCTCTTGCTGCTGGAGTTCTACAAATTTATCATCGTTTCTTGAACAATTTAGTTATTATTATTATTATTAGTGGCGGCGGTAGTAGTAGTAGTTGTTGTTTTTTTATGCATTTTGTCTCATTTGTTTAAATTATTGTTTCTTGTACTATTTTGCCTACCTATAATAAATGTAGAGTCTCCCCAACCTTTACAACCACGCTACGGCACTGGTTATTGATGACAAATTTCCTAAGTGAACATATGTATTACGAAGGCACTGTGAATATCCCGAATTCCTTAAATAAATGTCTGCTAGGTGATCTTGGGTGGGCTCCAGCTATTATTCTGATTACACGATTTTGTGTAATGAATACTTTGTCCTTAATGACGAATTGCTGCCCCAAAATATGATACCACATGAAAGCAGTGAATGAAAATAGGCATAGTAGGCTAATTTACTGATATGTTTATCACCAAAATTTGCAATAACCCTAATAGCATAAGTAGGAACATAACCGTTTCAGCAGATCATCAATGTGTTTCTTCCAATTCAATTTCTCATCAATGCACAAAGCCAGAAATTTTGAGTATTCTCTCTTAGCAACAGACTTCTGTTTATAGTCTATATTTATCAATGGTGTTATGCCATTTACTGTACAGAATTGTACAAACTGTGTTTTCTCAAAATTTAGAGAGAGTCCATTTGCAGAGGACCACTTAATAATTTTCTGAAAGACATTTGTAGTTTCCTCAGCTGATTCTTGCTTGTTGAATGTGATTACTATACTTGTATCATCAGCAAAAAGAACTAGCTTTGCATCTTCATGAATACAGAGTGGCAAGACGTTAATATATATTAGGGACAATAAGGCACCCAAGACTGAACCCTGTGGGACACCATTCTTGATACCTCTCCAGTTAGCGGACTCTGCTGGTTTTTGCAGACTATCTGTTCTGTTAATTTCAACTTTCTACATTCTTCGAGTTAAGTATGAAGTAAACTGTTTGTGCAATGTCCCACTCATACCTCAATACTTAAGCTTATCCAGAAGAATTTCATGATTCATGCAATCAAAAGCCTTTGAGAGATCACAAAATATCCCAATGGGTGGTGTTTGGTTATTCAATGCATTTAATATTTGATCAGCGAAAGTATATATAGCATTTCTGTTGAAAAGCCTTTCTGAAAACCAGTTGCAGCTGGAAAAAGATCCTGCAAGAATGGGGCCAATGACGACTGAAGAGAATCATTCAAAGTGACAGCAGTGCAACCCTTCCACAAATTGCTGCAGGTTTCCATGCTGCGCCATCAACAAGTGTCAGAATGTGAACCATTCAATGGAACATCATCAATATGGGCTTTTGGAGCCAAAGGCCCACTCGTATACCATTGATGACTGCACAGCACGAAGCTTAATGCCTCGCCTGGGCACATCAACACTGATATTGGACTGTTGATAACTATAAACATGTTGCCCAGTCGGATGAGTCTTGTTTCAAATTGCATTGAGTGGATGGACATGTATGGGTATGGAGACAACCTCATGAATTCATGGACCCTGCATGTCAGCAGGAGACTGTTCAAGCTGGTGGAGGCTTTGTAATGATGTGGGGCATGTGCAGATGGAGTGATATGGGACACCTGATACGGATAGATACGACTCTGACAGGTGATATGAACATAAGCATGCTGTCTATTGTGCTTTCCGACAGGCCTGGGCAATTCCAGCAGGACAATGTGACACCCCACAAGTTCAGAATTTCTACAGAGTCGCTCCAGGTACACTCTTCTGAGTTTAAACACTCCCGCTGGCCTCCAAACTCCCCAGAAATGAACATTATTGAGCATATTTGGGATGCCCTGCGACATGCTGTTAAGAAGAGATGTCCACCCCTCTTACTCTTACGAATTTATGCACAGCCCAGCATGATTCATGGTGTCAGTTCCCTCCAGCACTACTTCAGACATTAGTCGAGTCTGTGCAACATCATGTTGCAGCACTTCTGCATGCTCATGGGGGCCCTACATGATATTAGGCAGGTGTACCAGTTTCTCTGGTTCTTCAGTGTATTATGAGCCAGAACAGAAACATGGAATAGTAATATATTAATAATTTTATTCTGACTTAGGTTAAAGCTTGTTTCTGAGACACTGTTATATGCAAAGAAATTTGTAGCACTTCATGGCATTGCGAAACGATGAATGGAAAGACTGTGTCAGCTTTCCAGGAGGGTGTGTGTTCACTATCAGATGGTTGAGAAAAACACAACCAACAGTGCAAGACCCCAGAGCATACCAGTGTTTTAATATGACAACTTATTTGTTCATTTCTGTATAGGATTGCGCATCATGGGAAAACCGGTGGAAGAAAGAAGTATCTATCGTGCAACTTGTCACTTCAAAATTATGGAAGCTGTTCTTGTAGAAATATGAGCCAGATATGTACTTAATTTATCAAGATATGAAATCCAGTGGAACTAATAAAAATGTATTCAGTCCCAAAGAGAAGTACCATTACTTCTGCAACTGTTTCAAAGATCATTTCAGCTATGGATTTGATCATGCTACAGTGGATATATGTGGGATTTATGAACGACTTAAATGTAAAATCAACAGTGAAACAAACATAGATTCAAAGACACAATCGGTAAATGAACTTAAACTTCACAAGTTAAGAGTGAAAGCATTTCATGGTAGTATGAAAAGCTGTGAGGAACTGGTTAAAAGGGATGAGAAAGGAGCAGAAAAAATGATTACTTTCAGTTATATGCAGAATGTTCCAGTTGCACGTATACCTGTCACAGAAATGTTCTATTACAGGCAATTTTGGGCTGTTGTTTTTAAGATACATGGGTTCTCTAATGATGAAGTGTTTATGTATGTTTATGATGAGACAACTGCTAGAAAAGGACCAGATGGAGTTTTTTTCTGCTAATGGGTTTGATTGAAAATCATATAGCTATTACTGTAAGGAAACTGTATTTTTCTCAGGTGCTTGTACAGGCCAAAACAGTTATGATTTAGTTGTTCATTTTTGGTACACTTTAATGCACAACAGTAGGTTTCCAGTAGTATGACATGTGTGTTCTTCACATGGCCATTCATATATGGCATCTTCAAAATGGTCTGACATATTATGTATTAATCTGACAAAGTTGGTGTTCCAAATGTGTCCTCAAAATATGTTTTTTAATGTTGCTAATCATTTTGATTCCTTTTCCAAAAAAATCTGTACAGTGAAAGGAAATAAGTGGACTGTGACTTCAGATCAAATATTTGAGTCTCCAGTAACATAAAAACATATAACAGTATCTCCTCATTGCAGTGACCCTAGTTATATACAATTTCTCACTTGCAAAACCTGGTAGGCATCCTCCTATGTCTGGTGTGCCCCCAGCCTACTTTGACCTAGTAGCAATAAAAGCTGCCAACGCCAATGATATTGTTAAAGTGCTGGAATTAATATTTTTAGAACACCAGCATTATTTCAAGGCCACTTTTGAGCTAATTTCCGATAAAGGACAACAACCAACACTGCAAGATTCAGGAAGTGAAGCATGGGACTTTGACTGATTTCAAATTTGCTTGTAATATTCATTTGAAAACCGCTGCAATGAATCTAATTTTCTTCAGTTATGTCAACTTGAGTGTGCCAGAGTATGAAGAGATTAAATATATAGTTAATATTTCTATTTTGTACTTATTCAAAATAAGGCCTTTCTGTTCGGTGCAAAAGTGGCCCTGTTGGCAGTTTTTAAACTCATTTTAATGATTGTAAAACTCCCTCAAATTCAAACGATTCTTCTACATACACTGCTAGAAAAAATTAGTGTATCTGGAAGGACAACATCAATTTTGATCCGATGACGGCTTATGCCACCTGGGGGATAGTAGACGTACTGATAATGGTTTCAACATTGTGTGCCAACAGATAGTGTAAGTGGCATAGCTAATAGAGTGCCATTTATGTCTACCCTTTAAGAGGGAATGCTCACAGCCAGAAGGATAAGTGTGGTGCACATGTGTGAAGCAGGCGGGAAACCATATCACGGAGATGCACTCGTGCTTCCTACAGCCATATGAACGGGTACAAAAGGGGTCAAACTGCAGCCTTCCGAGCTGTGGGATGGTCCTTCCAGAGAATTGCCAAACAAGTTGAATGTGCTGTGTCAGTTGCGCAACGATGCTGGTATCAGTGGCCATGTGAACATTCTCACATCTGTAAACTATTTTCTGGACATCTATGTAGCGCAGATGCCCGCCAGTATTGTTGTATTGTAAGGGGAGCAGCGGCAGATCATACAGCAACCACAGGACAGGTAAGAGGGCTTGTGAGCCCAGACATGTCAAAACAAACTGTGGCATAATGGTTATTATCTGTGAGATTACAGGCACTCACACCACCAGCCTGTCTTCCACTCAAGCTACAGCATCGATGTGCACAGCTTGACTGGTGCCATCAGAGGATGGTGTGCCATGGTCTTCAGTGATGAAAGCAGATTCTGCCTGCATGCAAGTGATGGTTGTTCATGTGTACGACGTAGATCTGGTAAGCGCTGCCTTGTGGAGTGCATTTGTTAAAGACACACTGGCTCCATCCCAAATCCTAGTGCATTTTTTAAAGACACACTGGCTCCACCCCAAGCCTTATAATCTGGAGTGCAATAAGCTACAACTCTCATTCACCTTTGGTATTCTTTTTCCGTTCTTGCAACAGGAAGGTGATGTTTTGCTCCAACAGGATAACACTCGCTAACACACTACCCATGAAACTCAATGTTCTCTGCAAGACGTGCAGCAACTTAACTGGCCAACATGACATCCAGTCTTGTCTCCAATCAAGCATGTGTGGGATGTGATGGTTTGAGAAGTGACTTGCATGACTCATCAACCACAACTCTTAAAGAATTACGTGAACAGGTCAAGCAGACATGGCATAACATATCCTAGGACAGTATTTGCCATCTGTATGATTGACTGGATGCCAGTCAGCACCTGCATTGCCGTATTTGGAGGGTACACCACACACTAGTACGGGTGCTTCAGTGTGAGTCTATACCTGATACCTCAGACCCACTTGTGCTATTGATCTGTTAATGTAATCACTTCATGTACTCTATGTGCACTGTCGCAGCAATAAATCTTGAGTGAGGGTGTACTATTTTTTTTTTTCCAACAGTGTATGTACAAAATGACATACAGCAATGTACAAAAAAAATTAAGCCTATTGCAAAATTATGCAATTTATAAAGTTTTTGCTGTTTTTCTCAAAATGATTGCTGATGGACTAGTCACCTTCTTGAACTCAATGCTTCAATTAATCATAAGATCAGTATATATGTGGCGCGAGGTCCCTCATCACAATGTCAGTATTTGTGCTTGAGCAAAAATGTTTGACAACCACTGCCCTTGCTATTCCCAAATACCATAGAATCCCTACTGCCCATCTCTTTTGATGAATGATTGAACTCTACACAATTGATGCTGCAAGATTTGTGGCATCTACTTTCCTTTGGGTGTGAAGCTGGCACAACACAGGTCAGCATTTCATGCAACCCCATGAGCACCTGTGATCAGGGTTTGGGGCTGAGGAGCTGCTGTGTGCAGTGGATGATAGGCTGGAGTGGCTGCATGAGGAGGACGTAGACACATTTAATGACTGTATTCCTGTACTACCAAAACACATAGATGTCATGTGTCCAATAAGTAGAATAGAGGGAGCACATGAATGCCCACAGAGTGAGTGAAGAAGAACTGAGGAAGGTGGTAACACAGCCTAATTTGTAATTGCTTATTTTAAATAATTATTTGCAAAAATCATGATATGTAGAGAGCCATTTGGCAGCTTTCAAGACAATTAATTTACTTAAATTCATTATAGCCCATGTTAAATGTAATTATAATTTTCACCTCTAATTTCACAGAAAAAAGGTAGCACACAGAAGATATGCTTCAGGTATTTTTAATGGTATGAAGCAAAAGCGTGAACATATCAAATAAATTTAATTAATTAAAAATTATGGGATAAACCTTATGTGAGGTGTAGGGAGGTCCCACCACATATCATCAGTGGGGGAAGGGGTGGTGTCCATATTTAAAAAAAAAAGACACCTCACATAATCAATGGATGCCACTACAGCGCAGTATTAGTACTGTGGCTACATTCTTGTATCCCAACACTTGCCACATTGTCTGTTACTGACAAACAGTCAGGGTCTACTGTTACGGCAATGCTGGAGTAATACTGGTCATTCTTCATATTTTCCTGTCCCCGTCAATACCTATCAGTAAACAGAATGTCACACTAATCTGGGCAAACTCTACTGAATGGGCACATAAAACTCTATTTAAAAAACATTTTGTTTATATTGCAAAACAAAGTGACATTTTTCATCAACTACGGACATCACATAAAACACATGATTAGCAGTGTTTGGACAGACTCCATCTAGAAACTACAAAATGAAACTGCTAATATCTTCCAAAACATCAATCAATACATGCCTGACAGCACATGATAGAGCAGGCAGGAGGGCTTAACAACTCACTGATTTTGAATGAGAGCCCTCACCTGCTCAAGCACTACCAGTAACAGCGGAGAGGAGAGTGAATGAAATGCATGCCGGATGTTTAATTTACAAGGCCACTACATTTCTTACCACATCAAAAAATATGGAAATCGAAAATGTGGAGGACCTGAGCATGCACAATAAGATTTGAAATGTAAAAGGAAGCTCTGTGAAGAGGAGGAAAGGACAAAGAAAAAGAGAGGAGTTTACCATTCACATGAGATACAAAAGTGCACCTATTTTAGCAAAGCTCTTTTTCCTTTCCACGGTTCCACGGGCAGTGATTTAATAAAAGAATGCTTTGTGGTTTCAGCTGAACATGTGTCCACTTAAGGTAAAACAGTTTCGCAAGGTGCCGTTATCATAGGAGAATCGTGTTGCATACATGATATGGCAGACGACGTTCAGAAGCAGCTTGCAAATTTTTGAAAGTTTAGCCCTTGATGAAAGGGTAACCATCACATGCTACCCATTTTTATCAGAAGTGTAAAGTGTGAACAATTGTTTTTGACAATGAAGAACAGTAAAATGCAGTTGAGAAACTCAGTCAGAAGGTAATATGACTTAACTGCTATGTCTGAAATGCACACAAATGATTTCACCAAACATAGAAGCTCTAGTAAAAGTGAAGAAGAGCACGAATATCAAGAGTGAAACAGCTGATTAAGTAAAATTGGAAATATGTACCTACTTAATAAGAAAATTATATGGCAGCACTAGGTTTTTTTAGTTTATTTTATAGTGGTGAACCTCATTAACAGTGACTAATATACTTCTCGTTGCACAATTAACTAGCCTGAGAAACACACAGTGTCTGCCTCATCCTCTCCCAAGTCTCCATGCGGCTCCCCTCTCCCTTGCCACCACTCAGACAATGGAGGTGGTACAGCACTCACTCCTCTACTGCTATTACATGCCTGCATTCGCAGAGCACATTGGCGATAAAGTTGTTAGGATAAGCAGCAGACTTGCACAATGAATAAAAAGGCTTACATTTTCTTTCAGGGTATATAATATATCTGTGACCACACAGTGAAAATCAGTGATAACCTTCAAAGTTGGTGGTGGAAATGTTGGAGATTATACAGGGTGTATCAGAAAGAATCATCCAATTTTAAAAAATCATAACTATTACGTTATTTGAGACATGTGCGTGAACAACATACTACCAGAAAGAGCAAACTCTCACGTTTTACATGGTTCTGCTAGGTAGCAGCAGTGTGCGCCCAGTTCAGTTCTAGTAAAAATGGTGTCGGGACAACAGAAAGTGTTTTGTGTTCTACATTTTGTGCAGTGCGGGTCAGTAATAACTGTTCAGTGTCACTTTAGTACTAGGTATGGTGTGGATCCTCCTACAGTGTGGAGCATTAGATGATGGCACGGACAATTCCGAGAAACAGGTTGTTTGTGTAAACGTAAATCACTGGGGCACCCCTGAGTGTCCAACACAGACATCAAACACATCCGCCATAGTTTCACAAGGAGTCAGCAGAAATCCGTTCGTTGTGCAGCTCGACAGCTTAACATGCCCCCGATGTCCGTCTGGTGTGTGTTGAATCAACATTTACACATGAAACCATGCAAAATTCGGCTACTGCAAGCTCTTTGTGAAGGTGACAAATAACAATGCATGGAGTTCTGTAATTTTGTTCTTGGCAAGATGGAGGATGGCAGTTTTCTTCCACACTTAGTGTTTAGTGACGAAGCAACATTTCATTTAAATGGAAAGTGAACCGTCATAATGTGAGAATATGGGGTACACAACATGCACATGAAGTTGTAAAACATGAGAGGGACTCTCCAAAGTTTAATGTGTTATGTCCAGTTTCACAGGATAAGGTCTATGGTTCATTTTTCTTTGCCGAGAACACTGTTACATGAAGCACATCTCAGCATGCTTGAGAACTTTCTTTTCCCACAGTGGAAGACTGATTTGAATGACTTCATTTACCAACAGGATGAGGCACTGTCACACTGGCATCTGAATGTGCAAGAATTTTTAAATCAAAGAATTACTGAACGATGGATTGGCGACACTGGACCAAATGATTCAGCCTTACATTACTCGCCTCCAAGGTCACTGGACCTGACTGTATGCGACTATTTCTTGTAGGGATTTATAAAGGACTCTGTTTTGTGCCTCCATTACAATGAATGAACTGTGACATCACATAACAGCAGCTGTGGAGGCTGTAACTCAAGACATGCTTGCTGCAGTGTGGGAACAATTTGAATACCGCATTGAAATATGGCGTGTGTCTCAAGGGGGACATATTGAACAAATAATTTTTTGAGTTTCCTGTTCATCAAAAAACATAATTATTGTATATGTTTATTAGTTTCAGAAATGTAGATGTGCCAAATTGGATAATACTTTTTTGATACACCCTGTATAACAGAACAACAGTAATTGTTATTTGCAATAGAATAATAGAGTTTCTCAATATTTTAGAATGCTGTCAGCCAATCTGGGTTCAAATACATACAAATCTTGAAAGATGACTAACACTCTTATGAAATAAAAGCAAGCACCAAAAATATCATCAAAGTGAAATTCATAAAAAGCTAATTTATTACGGAATACAGTGAATTTATTACTGAACAGAATTGTAGGACCGAACCAACATGTAAAAACTGAAGTGTGAGAAGTATTTAATGATTTGCTAATTTATCAAAACTCACATTGCTATCACACTTAGGTCCTGTTAGAGGCAGGTGGCCTAGAGTGTGATTAATCTGAGTGTCACACATCAGATATGTAACTGTATAGTCTAGACAGTACATTACTGTGACGACTGTTTCTTTCAATCAATTGCTTATTATGCTATATTAAACACGAAGACATACAAGTAGCAACAGTAGAGGCAGAAGAAGAAATATTAAGGAAAAAGTTAAGAACAAAGAAAAATGGCTTGATTAGGCTAGTAAAAAGTCTGTAAAAGCTGGAAGCAAAGCAAGAAAACTATATCTTATCTCTATGACAATCAGTGTGAGAGTAGAAGGGAAGCAGTCAAAAATCAAAAGAAGCAGATAGCTGAAACAGTGCACAGTGAGAAGTGGAAGTTCAGGTTGTAGACAACAAAAGAAAGAAAGAAAGACAGAAAGAGAGAGAGAGAGAGAGAGAGAGAGAGAGAGAGAGAGAGAGAATGAGCAGTAAGAAAGATTGCAGACAAATGTTCAAAAGAACATAAAGCAGATAATGAATGGATAAAGGAATCCAACACTGATTAATAACTGTAGAAGCAGACATGTTCACTAGTAAGGAGAAGATATGGGGCAGGTGTGTGAATATTCTGAATGTAGAGGATCCACTTAAGAGGTTCCCAGTTTCTGAGGATGTAAACAAGATGGAAGAAGAAGTTGAACTCACTGAAGAGGATGTGAGTGGTGATTAGAAAATTTGAAACACAGAAAGACCCCCAGCCACAATGAGAACAAAATAAACTGCATAATTGTTGAAGACAGGAGAGAAAACACTGCAGAGCGAACTTCTAATCTCATTCAGATGGTGGTGATAATTATCTTAATGCCCAAGAAGAAGAGCAAAAGGGACTGTAAAAAATATAAAGGGATGTCATTGTTGAGTGCACAACACAAAATCCTTTCATTAATCTCATTATATAAATTGAAGAAATCGATTAAACAATTAGTTGAAGGTTACCAGGCACTGCTTCATACAGGAGGATCAACTATAGAGCAACGATTTACCACGAGACAAATCTGGGAGCATTGGGAGTTGAACAAATCACTGCAAGGCACGCGATAGCATGAAATACACACTGTTGTAATAAGATCAGCAAGACCTTTTATTTTATTTTTTTTTTTTTAATTTTATTTGCCGCTATGAGTTTGAAGCAGTGGCTCATTCTCAAGTGATATCTTATAATGTACTACCTGAGAATGGACCATTGCTAGAAACCAGTAGTGGCAATTACAATATAAAAAAGACAACTCTGATGGATATTATTACAACAGTGCACACTAATACAATCTGTTAAGACTGCAGAACAGCGTACAGAAAATGTTCAAACCATACGACAATGTCCACAGTCAAGCCTGTAGAACTTCCTGATGCAGCATGGCATACCAAGGAGTTGAATGACGCAAAATTGGATGTTGAGAAGTATTAGTAGTTGAACGAACAATGTTCAGGGATTTCTGCAGCCCACAGCAAAATGTAGATGACATTAACCAGTGGACATTTTCAGTCTTCTCAGACTATATTTGAGCAAGAGTCTTCCAATCATTGTACTTAAATGTTAAAACTGTCTCAAGTCTTGTACGAGAGGTGTTCAATGAGTAACATTTTTCTAAAAGCGGGTTGGTTTTATTCAGGATTCCAATGCACCATATTATTCCCCACTCTTTGGGCTACAAAACCCTATTTTTCAACATAATCTCCGTTCAATGTGATCCCCTACACCACCTTATGGGGGGGGGGGGGGGGGGGGGGGAGGGGGGGGCCGTACGCCCACGTGGTACCACTCCACTGGTTGAAATCAGTGCCAACATCTTGCTGCATCAATGACCACCAATGTAATGTGCAAGCAATTCTGCACTGATGATCCTTCATTCTATTTACAGTCTTCCACTAGGTGACAAAGAAGCCTGCAGGCACACACTCTGAGTACCCCAATTGAACGATGAGTGTGTCACCACCACTAGAGACGTCCAGCTGTGCAGCTATGCATTTCATTGTGATCCATTGATCACCTCAAATGAGTGTGTCCACAGATTCCAACGCTGCAGGAATCAAAGCTGTGTGTGGCCGACTGGCACGTGGGAGATTGAGCAACCTTGTTGGAATTATGACAGACACCTCACCCAACGACTCACTATGCTTTTGTTCACTGCCTTTTCTCCGTAGACATTCTGCAAGCACCTATGAATATCTGCAATGATCTCGTTTTCTGCCAAAAGAAACTCACCGACATCTCTCCACTTGGGACATGCCTCCATTGCAAATGGAATTTTGAAGCCTATATACAGTGCTGCCACCTATCAAAACTTCATGAAACTGTAGGGGCTGAAGAGGGATATTCCATAATGTTCCACAACAAACTCTGCATTTTTGCAATCAAAATAGGCCAAGAAAAAAAATGTGTTGCATTACTTATTGAACACTCCTCATAAACTGACACTAAAGTTCTAACTCCATGTCACTAGAATCACCAACATTTTAACTGTTGAGAATAAAACAAGCTCTGTATTTGAATTTGAAACATTATTATTCAAATTAAGGACCTAAATAAACTTGTAAAAGGGAGCTGAAATGCTGACATAGCTGAACAGAACTGTAAAAATTTAAGCGATCAGAAAAATAAAAAGAGGGGGTGTTAACAAAGAGAGGAAATCAGTGAATGCCTTACTGTCGGAGGGGTAAGTTGATATACGTAATTTGGCAATGGAAATAGTAACCAAAGTTAAAATGCAGAGAAAGACCTTGATTGCAGAATGTATAAACTGCAGTAGAAGTATTTATTGTACCTTGAAAACAGGTATAAAAGGATGGTCAAGGCAGTAAGAAAGGACACCTGAATCAAAAGCCTTCTGGCAACATACATGTGGTTTCAACAGAGATTTGTGCACCTGTTCAAGTAATGACTGACCAGCTTCCCCATATCGAGTCTGATTCAGCAAACAATCTAAAACAAAGGCAACTCACATTAAACTATGAACAAACAAATAATTTGACTCCTGGAAAAGGCCAAGTTATTGGAACCTCGGCCTAAATTATGATAGAAAAATTAATTGTAAACAATGAGACCTAAATGAGAATGGAAAACAGAAACATAATATGATGGCTATAAAGAAATTTTCCACTTAACCAGAATTTAATTTTCTAATTTTTTTTTTGTTAGTGCACAACACTGTTAATAAAATCACTCAGAGAAGAAACTGTTTCAGTTAAATTTAACCATGACATGGAATGTATTGATTAGGCATTGTGGAAGGAATCTGCTCAGAATTTGCCTAGGGTGGTATATGAAAACTGTTGATTACATCAGTTAGTCAGAATAACCTGCAATTGCTGCTTTGGCAAAAACAAGATATTTGAGTGGCATCTCATTAAGCATTCAGTTTTTTCCCTACACTAGTGTGGAAACAATAAAAAAAAGCATGTACAAAGACATTAATAGGTTGTACTTATTAATACATGAAGAAATAGTTCCACTGTAAGGAAACCATGAGTACAGAATGAGAATTCTCGTTTTTTAGGTAAAAATTGGTTCTTGAGTGCTAGGAAAACACAGTGAAAACAAAAGGGTTTGGAGAATATTTCTCTTGTTGATAATTACTGAAGTGGTTGTGTGAATTTCCTGCCTCTGGTCAATCACTTGACAAATCTTACACTAATAAAGTAAATTCTGGTCCCTTTACTTTCACCTTATGTACTGCTGGTGATTTCTATGCGAGATTAGGTGTCACTCTCGTCTTAATGGAGCAGATATGTTCTTTCTTATTTCATTTGTTCAACACAACTAACTTGTTCCCTTTTCAACTCACATGTACAAACTCATTTACAT
Source organism: Schistocerca americana (assembly GCF_021461395.2). NCBI lineage: Eukaryota > Metazoa > Arthropoda > Insecta > Orthoptera > Acrididae > Schistocerca > Schistocerca americana. Next base: position 268,673,186 of record NC_060130.1, on the reverse strand, counting down.
CTTCACTTCCTTTTTGTGCCCCTCCCCGCTTGTCCCACGCACTTACTCTCTTCTTCTAGTAACTGGATAGCATATTCATGTACCCCTTCCACAATTTAACTGCTATTACTGACATTTTGACGCTTACATGTCCCTTAATTTGGTCTCGAGTTCCCTGTACGTTTACACTTCCCCCCACAGTATGCTGAGTATTTTTTATTTGTCAGTGTTCAAATATTCCATAAAAGAGTGATGAGGTTACACTATATTAGCATTTTTGTTCATAAGCTGTGTGACTAATCTATCATTGTGTTCCTGATGGAACCAGTAAGTTCCTTCAGATCAATGCAAATGAAAATTTGGATCCAGATGGTTGGACTGTGATTATATTCCTTTTTTTCCACCAGATAAGTTAACGGCATTTCTTATCAACATTATTAAATGAGGAGAATGTCGTCGACACCCCCCCCCGTACTATGGCACTTCGGAGCACTAATCCATAGTAATCAAGAAATTGCAACAAGGTGAAAATGAGGTTAAATGATGTTAAGGTGTTGAAGTTCAGGTATTGTGTTCTGTACTATTATGTCATATTATCGTAATACTGGATTTTCTAAAAGATAACTATCAAAAAAGATAAAAATACGTAAATACTCTCTTACATACGAGAGAATACAGATCTGTGTAAATTAGTGTACTGCAGTCACCTTGAGAATGTATATTAAGTGATGGGATTGTCTTCAATAGCAAGTGCACCTTGTATTTCCACAGCAATTTTAATTGACAGGAAGATTAAGAGGGACTACTGTTGAACATCCTTCTGATTATTTAATCATTTGAGACAGGGCAGTGGCTTGGTGTGGATAACGGTGGGCAGGAAATCAGTTGTGGACTTTCCAAAGATCCCAGATTTAGAAAAACCTTGGGAAACAAGAATCTGGACAGACAGGTAGGAAATGACATGAGCAACCGAGTCCACTGCCTTGACCACGACCACAATACCAGTTTAGTCAGCATATTCTAATGGACAGTAGTGAAATTTGATAAAAATACGAGGGTTGGAACTTTAACAGTGGTAACTATTTACTTACAGCTTGTACAAAATAGATACGTGTTTCAAAGTTTTACTGACCTTCAAAGCAGAATTGTGTATAACTAATTGCCAGCGATGTGGTAGTCGTAGGATCCTCTTAGCAGTGCCAGTTGAGTTGACAGTTCGAACAGCGGGGTCTATTGCCCAATGAATTTGTAGCAGTTCTGAAACAAATGCCGTGAACTGTTTCCTTCAGTTTAAAAATTGAGTTGAACTTACGAGGGCTTAAGTCAGGGGAGTACAAACAAATCAGTAACGGCTTGCAATATATGTGCTTGAGCATAGTACTACAAAGTGTTGGTCAGGTCCTTGAGAAAGTGTCATCACTTCTGTCTCTAAGCTGGTCATAGGTTGTGTTCCAAAAATGAACAGCATAGAGACAGAAGTGATGAAACTTTCAGCAGGACCTGACCATCATTTTGCAGGACAAAGCTCAAGTATGTACAGTGCAAGCTGTTACTGATTTGTTTGATTGATGGGGCTGCTAAGTGCTATCCACATACTGCACTCCCCTGACTTAAGCCCTTGCAAGTTCAACACGATTTCTAAACTGAAGGAAACACTTCACAGCATTCGCTTCAGAACTGCTACAAATTCGTTGGGCAATAGACTGCACCGCTCAAACTGTCAACACAACTGGCACTGCTAAGAGTATCCTACAACTTCAACATCGCTGGCCATGGGTTATACACAATGCTGGTGACTACTTTGAAGGTCAGTAAACCTTTGAAACACATTTCTATTTTGTACGAGCCGTAAATAAGTAGATGCCACTATTAAGGTTCCAACCCTCGTATGTTTTAGGGTAACATCTCTGCCTAAAAGGCACTTTACGTTCTAAAAGTATTTTATGCCATATGAATCTAAATCAGTTTCTTCTGTTTCCCTCATCACAGTGTATCAGAGAAAAATACTTCACAAGTAGGTAAGAAACAAAGAGCCTACATCCATAACACACAAGCAAAAGGTCAAATCTATACGGTAATTAGGTTACCATTACTATTGTAACTGTTTTAAAGTAAGTTTAGTTTCAAAAATTTATACTGTATACTTCAATACAGAAATAAACCACCTAGCTGAAATGCAACAATGTCTTCTCATGCAACATCAAGAGTTGGTACACAAAACAAATATAATATTGATATGAATATTGAATAGGTGGTAGGAAGCAAAACATGTAATTTTTTGTTTTTAGATATAATGCACTAAAGTATTTTTCAAAAATTTGAATGAAATATTTAAAAATTCACAACTGTATAAAATGGTGAGAGGCACTTAGCACAAGAGAGATGCTGACCTGCAGTGCAAAAAGTAATTGCTGTAAATGTTTCATTTTCTGATTGTTTATGTTGGGCATTAAGCTGTGATGAAACCATAAATAGTTTTCTGACACATTTCCATCTGACTCCTCTGAACTGAAAACAAAATGGAGGGATGGGAAAGGGGGGAGGGGGGGGGGGGTAGTGGAGGGGAAAAAAACTACCTTACATCTCTGTGCTAATTGACCCACGTGACAACTCAACTTTACATCTGTTCACACAACCTACTCAGAAGTGTTGTTTAGAATGTACTTCATACTCAACTTTATGAACTTTACAAGGTTAGCACTGCAAGACTAGTCTTAACAAACTGTAAATGTTAAGTCTGCAAAATTTTCAGGAAACTTCCTTACACTACGCTGTCTCACTGTGTCCATAATGTTGGTTTCTTTTCTTTTCACCACAATATACAGAATGTCCCACTCAAACCTCCCTGATTTCAAGGACCCAGGAGAGAAAAACCACAGTAGATACGACAATGAAAGATGCACCACATTGTAGAGCATCTCAAAGAATTTATATTCACACATCAGAAGGGCCAAGTATCATCGCCAGAGTGCAGCGTGGTCGCATGAACTGAAAATGGCGACTCCACAACAGTGCGCGCCAGCAGTCGTGTGGTTTGCAGAAACAAAATCGCAGATTACTGTGCAGAGAAATTATCATCATGTGTATGAATATGATCCACCTTATGTGAAAACAATTAAGGAATGGTATAGGAAGTTACTGGCAACAGGAAGCGTTCTGAAACGTTCTGGCAGTTCATGTTACGGAGTTTCAGAAGAGACAGTGGAGGACATCAGACAAACATTTCTCAGAAGCTCACATAAGTCAATTTGAGATGCATCTAGGCAACTTGATGGACCTTGATCAACATTGCATCGTGTAGTTCACCAGCGTCTTTGTATGTGTGCTTACAAAGTGCAAATTCTGCGACATCTGATGACAAACCATGCCAACAACAACTTGCTGCGGATACGCTGCAGCGTATTGATATGGATGCCAGCTTCCTGAAACGATGTTTATTCTCAGATGATGCAACCTTTCATCTATCACGAAGGGTTAATAGGCATAATGTTTGGATTTGGGGTTGGCAAAATCCGCATGTTGTTATTGAACATGTTCATGGTAGCCCTAAACTAAACGCCTGGTGTGGGCTAATGCACGAAAGGATTGTTGGACCGTTCTTCTTCACGGATCAAACAGTGAATGGGTCAGTGTATCTGGACATGTTGGAGCAGTTTATGTACCCTCAGATTCATGACTTGCTACCCAACATTATTTTTCAGCAAGTTGGAGCTCCGCTACATTGGTCAACGGCTGTTCGCAAATCCCTGAATAGGAAATTTCCCAATTGTAGAATCAGATGCAGAGGACCCGTTGCCTGGCCACCACATTCAGCCAACATTATATCGCTTATTTTCTTCATGTGGGGATTCGTGAAGGACCGTGTGTATGTGATCAAAGTGGATGATATTCCTATGTTGGGACATCGTATCACTAATGCGATTGCAACAATAACAGAGGAAATGTTACAAAGAACTTGGCAAGAAATTGCATATAGACTCGATATTCTTTGTGCTACAAATGGTTCACATGTAGAGGTGTACTGATGATAAATAAATAAATTCTTTGAGATGCTCTACAATGTGGTGCATTTTTCACTGCCGTATCCACTGTGTGTGTGTGTGTGTGTGTGTGTGTGTGTGTGTGTGTGTGTTTTTTCTGGGTCTTTGAAATCAGGGAGGTTTGAGTGGGACATCCTGCACTATTTAATAAATTATGGTTAGTTAAATTACATGAGAAGTAAACACAGATTTTTTATATTTCACTTTAATTACATTTTAATACATGCAGAGCCCTGCACTTAGAAAGAAAAAAATTAATGAAGACTATCTGAAGCAATGTACACTAGTTTCTTATAAAATCTATATCATGCAAGAAAATACCTCATTTCTGACAAAAAAAGAACAATAAGTAACAGCTTTGCGCACAGTGAATGCAAACTTTCAAAACCAAGTTAACAGAGGTTTTGAAATAAAATTTTCACCACTATTGATAAAAAAATGCATAGAAAAGATATTACATCACAACAATTTATTAATTTTGTCATACTGTACATGAACCGCTTTATCATTAGTGGAAAACCAAAGTCCTATCAAATAATATCAAATCTAATAAACTTTTGACCCAAATCTCAAATGACAAGTATTTCGAAAACTGCATTCAGTATGCTGCTATGTAACTATACATTACCAAAGTAAAACTTTCAGTAATAGTCAAAATTACTGCTAAGCGATATGCATATATTTAGAATTACATGGTATCTTATTCTAAAATTGTATTTATTTATATCAGTTATTACAATTTTGTGAGGTATACTCTTTCATATTAATTATGCATGGACTGACATTTGGTCCTCTTAATTATACTTAAATTTATGAATATCAGCTATTTGTAGCTGCTACTCTTAAGAAGCTTGTATGTCACTATCAAAATTGAAGCTATGGTGCTTGAATACCTACTATCATACACTCTTTCTTTTAATCTGATGGGCAAATATAATTCCGAAAATCTTCTCAGTGTCTCAGCCAGCTGAGAAGTTGAGAAGGTTTCCCGAATTATACACAATGCTTATAAAATACAAATGTTCTACTTATGGTGATCTATATTTCAACAACGTATCTTAAAATTTCAAGTATAATATTCATAAGTACTCTTGTATTATTTATGTGCTACACATCATTTAATAAGTATTATAACCATCACACATATAATCTACAATTATCAATACAATAATTTTATTTGATTGTTCTTTTTACAAAATGAAATTTTAAAAAATGAATAATTGAAGTATCTGTTACGTATCAGTAAACAAATGATGTGCATTTTAATCCACTGATTTGCTCTAGCCCACATCGCAATCAAGCACTCAACTGACATATTATCACTTGAAACTACAAGCAGCAGCAAACACACAGTTCACACTGCTGTAAACATATGCACTGTCAATAAAGGAATCAGTTTCTTGATTTGCACATTCATACAAAACAGATTTTTTTTTAAAAAAAGTGAAATATCACCTAAAACTCCACGTTTCATATAGGACTATGCATTTGTTAGTTTTATAATTGCACCACAGAACTCCATTATTAATGACTATTAACTCATATACTGAACATTGGTCAGTAATTAAGACGACAATTTGGTGTTGCTCCTGTATAGGCACTTTTTGACAATTTATATTGAAATAAAAATTACATTTTCAAAAACTTACAGTTAAGTCATACCACGTAAACTTCAGCACTGATGCATAACTACATACTACACTCACCTTCCTGTTTCTCCTCATAATCAAAGTTTTTCAAGTGTGTGTGTGTGTACTCCTAGATAAAATAAATTATATTTCTTAATCAATTCACATAACTCTTTACAACATGCTCTGTTGTGTGAAAACAGTAGGCTTTCATTAATTAATCATCAGATGCTGACAAGTTCACAAGTGTTGCCAGGTTCTTTCACAAAGGAAAAACATTAAAATGATTTTTTTCTAAATATTAATTCTGACACAAGTAACATTTGTGGACAACAACTCATTTAAAGGTTCCTACAACAATGTAAATTGCTTTTCATCTGCTATTATAGATTATTCTTTTCTCCAAGACTATAAGAAATAACTCTCACTACATCTGCCTCTTTCCTTATCATAAAGACTATTTCCCTACATCAGCTCCAATAGCAGTTATTGGGACTCCTTTCTTTCAAGTGAAATTAATCCGGTGATCAGATGAAACCATTCTTGGTGTGAGAAAATTTTGCACAGCAAGCAGCATACTAATCATTTAACGTCTACCAGAATAATAGCAAAGCTGACTAAGGAACCAGACTGGATAATTATTGACTTGCATACATGCATTCATATACTGGCTGTAATTACAAATTTGAATAATCACTTTTAGTCTTGTTTAATATTAAATACAAAGACATTAGGTTTGAAAACAATTATTGGATTATATCTCTTCCTTAATTCATAACCATTGCTTCATTCTAAGGGATAAACGTTTTACATGACCTAAATTGGAGCACCTGTCAGAAGCATGCGATGTCATCAGTCTCTGTTAATCCCTGTAACTGCACTAAATTTCTTGCAAATTTGGTACATCCCAAAAATGTTTCAAGATTATTCTAACCATTACACACAGCAATGTATACTAATTATCTACAACTTTGTTGTTTAACAGTAGGAAGTTAGTAGTCTCAGAGGTGAATCATTCTTTCACAATACATACAAACGTTTAAATATTAGAAGGTATTTGTTAATTACTAAGCAACATGTTCCACCACTTAAGAAAAGAAAATAATGTTGACTGATTCATCACTCTTGTTTCATTGAGGCACCAAAACTATTACTATTGATTTCACTGCTACTGATTCTGACAACACTCATGACCTTCCCAGTGAGGGTGGAATTTGTCCTTCAAGAGTGTTTATTATTTCATTTAAATCTCAACTGCATCAAGTTCATTTTCCCTCTTAAATAATGATTTCAGAAAAGCCAACAGTTGTAAAAGCAAACAAGTATTCTCATTGCAAGTGGCAATATTATTATTTTTGCTTCATTTGTAATTACATTCTGATCCCATATTTCTCCCAAAGAACAATGACAAAGGCACAAATGACTAACTAGAAAATATTTAAAAACTCTCATTTAATTTTAAACAAAAATGTTACTATATTTGTACATAATGGAAGACTATTTATGAATGGTTGTCACGTCCTGACGGACACCTGCAGCTCAGCTGACAGCAAACTGGTATTTATCCTGAAACTCTGCACACACTGTCCCCATGTTTTCCATTCAATTTAGAGATTATTACCCGAATTAAAGTTGGCCAACAGATACACAGAATTTTAAAATGGCCCTGTGAACACTTTACTGGCCAGGTATACTACCTAACTGAAGCCTAGATCATTGTTCACTCATCGCCCCTGATATCACATGGCCTTAAACTAGTCCTGATATCACATGGCCTTAAACTAGTATCAGCATACGCCTTGAGACTCCAAAGTGAAAATACTACCTTCTGTCAAATGACATTTCAATTTGCTTCCGTTGCAATTCTGAGACACAGACTGACATTACCATACATAATTTCCGATGGATCATTCATCACTGCTCATTTAGAATATGTTTATGATAGGCTTGTTGGTCTGTATGTGAACTGAGATATAGAAGTAAAACAGAAAATTATCATACTGGCATCACAAACCACCAAGACATTCATTCACATTCACAAAACCTGAGAGAAAAATATTTTCTCTTAATAAAGACATATTTGCTACAACTATTAGTAATTCCCTGTCCCCCTGGTGTTCACACTGCCTTTTAAATGTTAGACATCAACAATTCTTGCTTATCTGGTGTTTTATTAAGGCACAGAATCGTCTTATGAAACATTTAACACTAATTACAAGCTTGAGTTGTCTTCACAAATTAGGTAATCAGATGTTTAAAATTATATTAAACTTTTGTTCACATCTGTGTAATTCTATGCATCAGAATGGAATGACTTCGCCTGTAAGGCATATATGTTGCATTATTTTCAGATACAAATTGACCATTCCAACAATATGCATACTTCTGATTGAAAACTCATGCAGACCTCATACTCAAAAAGCTAAATCATAGCTGCAAATAAAATTTTCACCCGGGATCATTCTACAATCATGGTTAAAATAATTACAACCCGTAATGCAACTTTCAAAAGTCAATGAGACACATTTACATATTTAACATGTGTCTAGGCACGCATGAAGAAAACTCACTATTGCAAATTTTGTGCACATTAATCTTTCAAATTTATAATAATTTGTTCTATATGACATGCAATGCAAAACAACAGTTCTCGTTCTCAAGGTTTACCACAGTTGGAATTCAATTGCCGCACTATGACTAGTGCTCTCTGACACTCAAGCAAAAAATTGAGTACCGGCAGTGATCTCCATGAGACAAATACAAATACATTTCTTTAACAGTACGTTGAAAAGAAAATGTGCAACAATTTTATCCAAAATACAATGACACACAAATTCACAGAAAACTTTGTGAATAACTAAATATACACTGTATCCTCTAATCCTTCCCCCATCCGGCACACTTCTATTGGGATTCATATTAGCCATTACAATGTTTGAGTGTGACAAGCTTAAAAATGGCTTAAAAAATTGATGACAGTAAAACCATTATTTTCTAAAACACAAAATTTCTCACACTTACTTAAAAATTGTATCTGTAGCTGTATTTACAAATTGAAGCATTAATTTGAATTTTGCAGTTTACCCCAAATGGAACAACAATGCCTGGTAACAGAAAGTACAAGGTTCATCTCCGCTTGGTACTTTCGGATATTCATAAGCAATATTACACTAGTTATTGCTTTTTGTGGGCACTTCCATTGATGGGATGTAATTTTTTTGTGGTGTTTTTTTTTTATTTTTATAAAATAACATAAATGTCATTTTAAATTCCTTGCAATTCTAGCCTCTTTCGGACTTCAAAGGATGGATTCATTTTCACCACGTTACTCCGCTGTAAATATTTTTGTCACAACAGACTAGAAATCTAACTTGTTTCAATGGCATTTTCATACTACTAAATAGACTGAAGGTCAACAGCTACTAACTTCTTAGAAATTTTTGTTCTCCCAAAAATGGTATGTTAAAAGGAAGAAAATGGAGAAGTGAGTATATTTTTTGATGAGCTGCGTACAGTTCCCAATAAAATTAGGTGTCCTGCTCAAAAATCAAAGGTGTAGAAACACAAATGAAGTTTGTGAAAGTTAAGTTCATCATTTGTATTTATCATCTATCTAATATTACCACTATATACGTAGCATCTAAAAGCAAATCATGCACTTCACACCACAACCTCAGCTAGTATCTGGTAACGAACTCATTAAATAGTTTCCAAGCACAGCAGGGTATGTCGCCCAACAAAGTGCTGTGCCCGCGCATGCACGCGCACACACACACACACACACACACACACACACACACACACACACACACACACACCTCAGGCAAGCAATGGATGCAGAAATAATGAATGGTTCACGACAAATGATGTTAACCTCTCTGTGTGTAGGAGGGAAGATTTGGGAGGGGGGGGGGGGGGGTTTGTAGGTGTAGTGGCAGCTGTCACGTGCATGGATCAGAGGAGTAGTGCATGCACACATGGGCATGTGACAAAAACCCTCTCAATAGTTTTCAGACTGCAGCAAACCCACAACCAAAAATCATTCACTACTTATGTTGAAAAAAAAGAATCCAATTATACTGAAACAACCCCTAAGGTAATAATAGTGAGAATTAACTGTAACCCACCATGTTACTTATTGAGACAGGAAATGAAATAAGCCTATAGCAATCATTCAATACCATGTAAAATTCAGGCTAGGAACCACATTATTGATAAACCATTAGACACTTTTAGACATCTGCATGACGAGCAGAGATATTATGAGCAACACACATGTGATAGTACAATGATGGGCAAGAGAAGATGCTTCCAATACCAAACCATATGTAACCATTCATTCTGAAAGAAGAAGTAATAATCACAATAATAACGAAATGTGTTGAAGCCAAGCAAAATAACAGCTGGGAAAGGAAGTTTGGATAATTATCTTTAGTTACAATAGAAATTAATGGCTTTACAAAGCAAGTCATGCCCACTATTTGAGCAGATATTCGCATTGTGGCAATAACCTGATACACGAAAGTGATAAATAAGAAGAAGTGAATTTAAAGTGGGAAGTGACCTCATGTGGCTTCTCAGTTGGAAATGTAGCATTACAGAAATAGTTTGTTGTACTCAAAAGGTTGAATTAAATTTAAATAAACAAATCCATTACTGTAAATGTAATGCATTGAGAAGTGGCTACAAAAACACGTTCATGTCAAAAACTGAAAGAAGTTATTGTATTAGACCAAACTGGATATACGCAGAACAAAATTGATATATAGTTGCCATTTACAATCAAGATCTCTGCCAAAATAGCAAACAGATCCTGCAAATAATATGCATTTCATAGTATTTTGTTAAGGAGCATTAGGATTCACAACCCAAATCATTATTTTGACATGTTTACAAATAAATTTAGGAAAATATATTTGACAATTGTTTAGGTGGTGTTTTTAAAAAAACACTTATGAATTGATTAAAAATTTTAGAGAAGTACACTGTTCATGCCACTTTCATATAAAATTATTTTAAGTGGAATTATACTCTCAGCTGGACTGAATGCAGATGGCCAGTGGTTCATAAGAGTGAACACTGGCCATCAAACTGTATTACAGCACAGATACAAAACTGTTGGACAATACACTAATGAATATTTAAGAGTCCTAGTTTCTTACAAGAATTATGACTTTAGGAGTCAATTACTGAGGGAAAAACACTTCCACTGCAATGGCAAATTAATGGAGCAACACTATCTTCTATTGCTGTTGCAAACAGTTACATAGCAATTTGTGGCAAGGAACCTGAAAATCATTTTTAAAATATAAAGAGTGTTTGCCAAGACATTTGCTATAAATGGCCTAATTCTCTTAATGTAAGGAATGAGCCAACATGGATGATATAAAAACAATAAAAGCTCTTTAAGAGAGAATTGTGACATGGAAAGTACCCAATTGCTTGTAAATAAAGTTACAAAATGAAAAAAATTTATCTGTGTGAAGTTTTCCATTTCTGTGGAATGGCCCAGGTAGGGAGAAGTGCAAGATCATGCCAAACATTATAAAATATGAGAATCATAAAAAGGGCAATAACACACTAATACAGAACTTATGACATTTACAATTTGGCTAACACCCTCAAAAATAACTACCAGTCATGATGTTTTCTATTCACACTGGAATTTCCTCACGAGAAGACTACCATAATGGCAAGCTCTAGCATAAGAACTAATTTATGATACTTTCCCAAATTTTAGCCAATATGGTATTTTACATGATAGCATCTAATGTATTAATTTATGATTTCTTCACTGAATCACGTATTTTGTAGATACAGCTCTGATACACAGCTGTCAGTTACTTACAAATGTACAATTTGTGTTCCCTGTTAGTATACACCAGTCAGTTATCTCTGAATATATTGGAAAGTAGTATGAATCACATGGGAATTTAGGGGAAAAAATCACAAATATCAAAAGGAAAATTCACCTGAGAAACATGAAAAATTACAAGATGACAGTATGACTGGCCAATATTTACATTCTGGAGGTGAAATTCTAGTACCAATACTGCCAATAGATGCAATAGAAGTAGAAAAAAAAATTATTCCTACCTTTCAGAACGGTCAGGTATTTCATGGAGAAAAAGAGGGATGGGTTAGGTTAGACTGGGTATGTCAACCAGACTCCACGATGAGAAGAACCCATTCAATGCAAGGAGAAGGGGATTTCTCCCTCTTTTCCAACTTTCCAAAATGTAACTATCACTACTCCCTGAAGAAGGAACTATAACAGTTCTGAAAGCTGAGAATAGTTTTTCCTATCTTCATTGTGTTTACTGGAAGTATTTGAATTTTGTCTCACAAAGGTAAGCACTGGTTAGCCATACTGCCACCTTGGGGAAAAAAATCATGACAAATACGTGCCCAAAATAAACTGAACTCTGCAAATATTTATAATATAAGTTACACAGCACTCATGACTTCACTCATCAAAACTGGACATATCCTGCTTGAACTGTTTAGGAACAGATAAAACTAATTTCAGCAGATTGTATCATGAACTTGTTAATGACTTTCTCTGTGGCTTAAACAAACCTAATCCTGACATTATGTATCCCATTCATCAATAAAAACACTAACCGTGACATCACTCAAGTAAACACAGCAGTAAGTTTCAAAGTGACTAGGAAATTTTTAAAAAATGTATTAAAGGGCTCATTATTTTGAACTCTAAACCATAATATAAAATCATAGCTGATAGGAAACTGTCCTCATAATAATAGCATATTAATAAACAAATCTGTCACAGTGTTACCAGAACCTTTTTTTACAATGATCAAAACTTTTAATCCAGAAGGGAATTTACTTTTAGACTGCACTAGAGCTTGCAACACTACACACAACATGCAGTACTTTCAGTTTGAAACATCAGTTGTAAATCACAAGTTTTGCATGTATTCCTGGAGAGGATGATGATAATCATGCATGCTGAGAGAGGAGCCATATTAAATACCAATTATTTTACAAAACCTGGAAGGAAAAAAAAACTTTTTTCATCTCTCTCTATAATCTGCAATAAATTATTAATAAACCCACTATTTAACTTAATATACTATTGAGATTGGTTATATGTTTGCCAACTCAAGCTGTTCTAAAAGAGAAAGCCAGGATGAGCATTCAACTGCAGGCAGTTCATAAGGAAAGGCAACTGTAAAATTCAAGCATTGTCATCCATTCTCATGTAAGATTAATACTAAATATGATTTCTGTACACATATTTCAGTTATACCTACTTCAAAGCTTAAGTTACCAGATGTTTTGCATGAATATAAATGAATCTCACTATCCATTCCTGTAATTACTATGCATCAACTGGTACAGAAATGGATTATGATTTAAGATCCTCAGCAGAAATTTGAGAAAAATGTAGTATGCTACCAAATCTGAGTTTTGTTGTTGTTTTCATACAATAACATGGGGTTTGTACTTTTATCACAAAATCCTATACAAAGACTTAATAGGCTACATGACAGCTTCCATTTCCCACTTTATTAATCATAGCATTTCTTACTTCATGAAGATAAGGCTGTCTGCAGTATGGAACTGACGATAAAGGCACCTCGGCTTCTTGTTCATATTCTTAATAGCTTCCATAACATACATACCATCCTGACACATTAAATATGTACATCAAATTACGGTGTATGTTTCCATAGATTAGTAGGATTACAGCCTACAAAAAATATGTCAATTTAGAATAAAAATGTTGCTCATTTTTCACTATGATATGCAGAACTGAGAACACATTACATCAGCGATTGAATGTCTGTCGCCACTGAATATTATGAAACAGTGCAACAAAAAATTAGAAAACTCACACAACAGTCCTTTCATACAGTTCACATACCAGTCATATGAACATTGCTCTGACAATAGCAATTAAAAATCCACTCCATATATATCACTGTTGTGACTATGTCTTTTATACTGTTTTCTTCGTAAGAATCTCAATTTGTGATCACAAATTACAATACCAAGATTGGTAAGCTCAACTGAAGCAAACCAATGAGACGACTTTTTCTGGTGCAGTAGGTTGAAGAAAAAAATCTAAAAAAAGGTACAATATGAACAGGTGACTTATTTAACAAGAATATTTTTGCAAAGAGCTGATATGAAATAAATATATGTAGCCATGCTGCATCATACTTATGAAACTATAAAATGGAAGATTAATACAGAAATTCATCTGCAAAATACTAACATACAAAAGCCATATATATAGTGCAGCGCTACCTTCATGATATTTTTAAGAAAATCAAACCAAATGAATAAACAAAAGTACATTTCTCATGCAAAACTGTACATTAAAAAGGAACTAACAATCTTCTTACAACTTAGGGTGCTGCATCACAGATAGTGCACAATTTTTTTCCCTTCTAGTTCAAATTCACAGACATGTCAAACTGTGTGCACATTTTTATACATACATATATACTCTGCATAATGCTCATGCATGTAAGTCATACAATCATACAGATTGATATTAATTATTAGTTTTCATCAATTACAGAGTTATTACCAAACAATTTTAACAAGGGCACTTCCTAAACAAAATTCTGCACCCCATCCATAAATGAAAATTAAAGTGCCACAGTACCTTGCACTTGTCACTCAATTTGAGTGCAAGCACGAGATCCCCCTCCTCGATGTCAGGTGATGCAGACGTGAACACAGGAACACCTACCTTTGAAGTTACTTATGCAACTCAGGAGATAGCTAAATGATGGCTGGTTATTCAACTTAAGATTTGACAACAGATTGTTCTGCATCTGGCAATTATGTATTTACCAACCAACAAAGTTGCAAAAACTATGTAGCTGCGTTTGTAAGGACACAGAAAACCACACTGTGATTGGTTTAAATGTACATCATGGAAATTGGCAAACTCCTGTTGTTACGAACAATGCCTGCTATTACACTACCCATTATGTCACGAAAACTTCAGATTTTATAGTCACAGTAGGTCTATTACTCACAATGGTACATCTGATATGAATTGGTCTTTATCATTATCTACTAAATACAGTTAAAAATTACGCACACTGTGCTAAATCATGTTTTAAATTGCATTTAACATTTTTCTGGGTCCCATTTCTTTTCTGAGGATTAAGTATTTCAGAAATGAGTAGAATTTAAACGAGAGAGCCACTAATTACCTATTCACTGGAGAGACTTTTTACTTTCAGATTTAAGCTAATCAGAGGAGTGTACACATTCGCATTCTCTGCCAAAAAGAATCAATGAGATGATACACACAGTGACACAGCAACTATAAACTTCTAACACATTGAAAAAATGCAGTAGATTCTCAGTTATAAACTGTGGTATTGTTTTGTTTATTCGATTTATACTGCCTCAACATAATATTGAGCACACAGTTGTCCAAAATGCTGTTTCTTGATTAACTATGTTGGAATATAAAAATGAATTGCTTCAGATGATCCAATGAGTGCAAAAAGTATGCAGTCACTGAAAAATTTTTAATAATGGAAACTCATTCAGCAGTTAATGAATGACAGAACTAATAATTCAGGATGGAGAATTAATGCTCTTCTTCACAAAGACTGTCAGATGCAGCTGAGCAAAAAATACATTCTAGGTCAAGTTATTCATTGCGATTAAGATCCTTTTGTGTCCTTTTGGCAAATCATTTTATTTATGTCTGCGTTAGAATATGAGTAGAAAGTTCACATTCTCCTGCTGTCTATGGTGTGTTATGGAATATCTTTTATATTACCTGTATGGGGGAGTTGAGGTTCAACAGGCCAGCAAATGAAGTAAAACATTTTTTCCTAACAAATATACATGCATGACTGATTTATTCTGAATACACAAAATGAAGGTGGTATCAGATGGTTACCATTCTTTAGGTGTGAAGTAATGGCAACAAACATGCCTGTAACATTTCTGGTATTCAGTTTGTGGTCCTCCAATATCCTTATTCAAATATTCTTAATTTCATGACTTTCAAAAAGTACTATGAATGGTTTGTTTTGCTTAATTTTTTGAAGCACAGCATAGTATGTTAACTTGCCTATGTATGACCTGATCGAGTACTATAAGAAATAGTTGGAGGTTAGAACATAAAAAAATTAAAATTAATTAATTTAAAAGCAATTTATTTAATGAAGCTACTTTTAAATGAAAGAAATATTTATTTTCTGATTGAGAAGCAGGTCATTAGTTTTATTTTCTTTACAACAATCAAAAAGATATAGATCAGCATCTAAGAATCGTATAATTCATCAGAAAAACTGATGTATTTTATGAACATAGATGTAGAACAGGTGTCCTGATCATAAAGATGCACCTGAAGTATATTTTCACAATTTTGCTCATAATATATTATCCATGTTAGGTTCCATGTAGTTAACATTAGTAATATGAGTCAACTCTCACAAAGGCAAAACACAGTATCTAGAAATCTTCAGTCTCTCACCTCATAAACCTTCTTACAGTTCAACAGCATATTTTAGTCACTTCAGCATTTGCCTGTTGAAACCTCATTCATCTCACTCCCATGCACACTATTATTAATGGTGATAGTTACTTAATCTCACACAATACTCCACAAGTGTACGACTGGCACTGGTCATATTTCCTTTATAATCATGTCACTTAAACTAATTGTGTACACAGATAGACATTTCTATAAAGCCAGCAGCAATTTCAGCAAAATGTGCACTGTTTACTGACAAAAAGAAAAGTCCCTCAAATTTAATAAGTACTGAATTTTGTCTTGTGGATTTATCAGTACTAATTTCAATAACAAATCAATTACACCAACATGTTTAATACATTGCAAACTTTCCCTTCTATCATACACATTTAGCTTACAAAGTTATAACTGAAAAAAAAAAAAACCAACTACAGAAAAACTGTGCGCCTGAATTGTAATGGATTCTCTCTGAAACTGAATCCAACAAATACCTTGGGATTAGGTCGCCATAGTGCAGAAACCCGCAACAGACAAATATTTACATGAATGAACTAAGACCAAACCTGCAGGGTACCAAAATGAAGTGGAAAACATGGAAAATGTGCTGCAAAAATAAATTATACATCAGAAAGATGGGGTTGTTACATGCTGACAGACAGCCAAAAACACTGACCCTCTAAGAGATGAGGGGGATGGGGGGGGGGGGGTTGATGGGAGGGGTGATGGGTGGGGAGACAGAAAGGGAGAGGGGGGCAGAGGGAGAGGGTGGGCGGGACAGAGGGAGGGAGGGAGAGAAAGGAGGGGAGGGGAGGGAGGGAGGGAGGGAGGGAGAGAAAGGAGGGGAGGGGAGGGAGGGAGGGAGGGAGGGAGGGAGAGAAAGGAGGGGAGGGGAGGGAGGGAGGGAGAGGGTGAGGGTGAGGGTGAGGGTGAGGGAGAGAGAGAGAGAGAGAGGGAGAGGGAGAGGGAGAGGGAGAGGGAGAGGGAGAGGGAGAGGGAGAGGGAGAGGGAGAGGGAGAGGGAGAGGGAGAGGGAGAGGGAGAGGGAGAGGGAGAGGGAGAGAGAGGGAGAGGGAGAGGGAGAGGGGGAGAGAGAGAGAGAGAGAGAGAGAGAGAGAGTTTCTACCCATAAAAACATGTCACTTCATCAGATAAATTTGTGTTATTGCACAAAATCCCAATAAGCACAATGTACAGCACACATAATATTGATAAATAAGAAATGCACTATTGCCCACTTGCTGCAGATAATGTTTATACATACGTATTTCTTCCTCTGTTTATCTGATTGTGTCCATTCTTATTCTGATCAACTGAGTGTAGCAAATGTTATGGGCTGATAGACAATAATTGAGAGCTACTTCTTTCACTTAACCAATAACTAATTTGTCTATTTCTTTATATAAATTGTAAACCCAATCGCACAGATGCTTATCATTGGCCTGCAACTTCAGTAAAACAATGTTTTTGGTACAAGTCTATCTCTAGTGCACTCAAACAACTGTTTTATTTTTTTGAACCTTTTATATTCAGTATCAAAATAAATATTTTGTAATGCCCTAAATATTTAACTATCCTAAGAAAAGTGCCATCACCAAGCAGTGTTGTCAAGATTGGCAGTAACATAAGAGTGTCAATAGTCAAGCTATAGTTCTTGAAACAGGTCACTTGTGCATTTCCTACTAGTGGAAAATAAAAGATGAGATGTATAAAACTGGAACACAAAAAAAGTACCCAACAATGGGTGTACATTCAGAAATGAAGTGTATATCCACCCCCTTTCTCCCACCATCACCATTTGCCTAAAACAAAAAAATTCTGGGTTGCAAATGGTGGTCAAAATATCATAATAGTGAAGTGTAAAAATAAAACAGTTTTTTAGGCTCAGAACAAATAGAAAGGCACAAAAACATTGGATTTTTATCTGAAGTTGTGTAAATATGATACTGCAAAGATCATAAAGTTATTTTTTATCAGAATCTGTCCTAGAATTACACCTACTAAAAGCTATTTAATGTACAATATCAGAACTCTCACTCCACCCAAGAGACTAGAATACTAGAGCACATGATACTGTCATCTAAAAAATTAAAAGAAATATAGTGTGCATATTACTAATGTTAAGCTGAATTAGGATTGTGGAGAACATTTACTACTGTTGCAACCAATATTTTGAAAAGAAACAACCAGGTAAAATGAAATGAGGATTGAGCACAAAAAAAAAACTTTCTATATGTATCATCATCATCATCATCATCATCATCATTTCCAAGAGCTAAGGATAGGGGCAGTAAAATAGCGAACAAGTATATTAATGATCTAGTGCACACCATTAGTTGTAGTTCAGAAATGATTTTGTCTTCATGGAGAGATTTAAAAACAGAAGACTTATCCAGATGATACACAGGTTTTTCATGTGTTACAGTAACACTAGAGTATATCTGATGACAGATGAGAAAGCACTGAACTACATGTAACATTTTACAGCTAAATCTGTCTCCGGCTTTTTCTGAAGATAAATGGGTATCATACTACTTAATGGCACTCTGTTTCTGTTTTTCAGTTGCTGCTTTTATGTATGCATTAACTAAGGCAATGATTAATACGAGTCCAATGTTATACCAAGACTTCACCACTTTACCAGCCATGAAAAGTAAAGCAAAATTTCATACATATGTAGATATGATTTACAACTGAATGGAAACTATTTTGGGCAACATCGCATGAAAATGTAATTTTTATGCTACAGTAGATACATCACCACAGCCATATACAACTGTGAAATTTGCGAAGTCTTTCAGTCACTTTTAAGTGAATTTAAGCATAGTGAAAGAGAAATTCAAGGTTTGTAATGTCATTGAGGTTCCCAATAATGGAATAAGAAGAAAAGCAAGAGCATTCCCAAGTGCTTGCTCAACACTGCATGTCTTGTTTGGTGTTCAGTAGAAAGCAGAGATGAGAAATTATTACAAAAATAAAGAGGTATTTTCTATATGGTTATTCTACTTCATTTGTTACACTTTATGGACCACTCTCACTTCTTAAAATAACACTCCTAGCACACACAGAATTATTTACACAGCCTGACTTTTGCAGAAAATGCTGCTGGCTTTATTGCAAAATTGATACATAACATCATAACTTGTAATGAATTAGAAAAATGGGTATGTACAAATAGATTTGTAAATATTGTACTCATTGTCTTCATTATACATTCCCGAACACTGACATGAATTGGGAAGCCTGACCTACACGACAGTGAAATTTATAATGTCAACTGAACAATTAAAAGAAAGGGTCCCAACTAATGATGACATTAAAAACTTTTAAATAAGGAAAAAGCTTCTGGATGAACAAAGGGAGGGAAATGAATGAGGTTTATTATTTATATAACATATCACTCCCAACATTTTGTCTTTCTATTGAGGGAACACATTGTGTCAATAATAAAAATAGTTCAGATTCTCAGATGCTATGTGGAAAGAAAGCATGTTGAAAACCAGCCATTTTGCAACTACTCAGAACAGTTTGGAAATGAAAACTTTTAATAAAACAACATTTTCATAAAACACTATGAATAAAAACTTGATCATAAACCAATGTGGTTATTCTAAAAAATAACTAACTCCACAAGAGTTGCTTGTATATATCACAGATAAAAATTTCTTTGTCTTTATTCAAAAATTGTCCTGTGTTCACTTGCATGCCCAAAAACAGTCTTTTAAGGATGGCAATTTTCGTGCACCTTGTACTTATAATTCTATCATAAGACTTAACAACATAATTAATTTTAACTGCAAATACGGTAAATTAATAGTATTTCACCATTACATTCATCAATCAAAACAAGATGGACGTGCACATTTCAACACAGAAACACTATTAAAGGAGCAACAAATTAGCAAAACATACAAAAATTATTAGTACACGATATTTTAAAATATTTGTTCCAATCTCCTCAGCAAGTACTCCTTTACATCACACAAGAAAAACACAGATATAAGAAATGTGTGTCACACAAACACCATGGGGTGCTCACACGTTTAACTGCACAGGAAGTCTTCAACCTAATACAGGCTTAAGCTATGATAAAATGTGACAACATATATCTAATCAAAATATCTCTTGAAATACTGTAACTGAAATACGTATGAAATTATGGGTTCCTAGGTATAATTTGTAGATCTGAAGAAAAAGTGCAAGCTTTACGTCATCATGTCAGAAAAAAGTCATTTTATGCTCTAAGTTGAAATCTTCAAGGAAAAAAAGATCTGAAAGGAGAAAGGGCACAATGAGTCATGATGACTGGGGAAAATGAAATTACAGCTGAACAAGAACACAACTGTTCACTGTTATATATTAGGAGCAACATAATAAATTTTTGAATTACACTGTGTGTTTACCTTCTTTTACTTATATCACGTTGTATTTGGTTCCTTTTTACAAAGAAAGTCACACTGCAGTCCTTAGGAAAAAATTAATTGACAATTAGAGCATTCACAATTGTTTTCTAGTGAAAAATAAATAAATAAATAAATTGGGTCTGCACGTGTCATACTTATTTTTTGAACATGGAATTGACTTATTTCACTTGAAACATTTCCGAAAAAGTGACACGAGAATGTAAACATGGGATTATTAACATGCTTTGCCATTGAGCCACAAAAGTTTACATGCAAGCATTGTATTCTTTTGTAAGAGAGGGTTGTTTAAAAGAAGATACTGAAATTACAAAATTACCACTGACGCATTCACAGGAAGTGCTCCCGGTGAGCAGCACCAACTTTTTGATGAAATTAACTGAATTTAAATACAGAGAACTATCACGTAAATGCAACTAACTGTAAGGACACCTGACAAGTGGACCGTTTTTGAAATGCATAATACCTTTCAAAAATGTAAACAAAATCTGTGACTGATACAGCAAAACATCTTCATTCATAGGATGACAAGATTGAGATTTCTATTTTGGAGGCAACAGAAACAGAGACTAAGCAAATGCATTACATTTCCTTTCAAATGATTTTTATAAAATGGAACATATTGCAATGAGTCAACAGGAAAAAATTATACTAAAGAGCATAATGAAACAGAGAAATAGGATGGTTGGCACACATTACAAAATTTGTTGTTTCTAAAAACCATAGTTGAAGGAACAGAAGGGGGAAAGAATCTCACAGGCAGGTTTAGATATGAGTGCAAAAGGCAAACCATTAATGACATGAGGTGCAACAGTTATACAGAAATGAAGCGAATAGCTGATAAGTGACAAGAATCAACCTTGTGATTGGTGACCAAAAAGAGACATTGTTAACATAAGACAATAACTATCAAAAGTAAGCAATAAGGAGTGACCTATAACCCAATTTACAGTAATCTGATTCTTAAAAATACTGAATGATTGGGCATCAGTAAGTCGGAGACTACCTGTGCATTATTACTTCAGTTAAACACTTTTATCAGTTTTCATTCCCCATGTTTCTGTGAATTAGTCTTGAGACTAAAACATCATTCACATTTAGTAGTTGAGGAACAGGAATATCTGAAAATAAGAGTGTTTCAAAAAATTTTGCGGGGTAAGAGAAATGTATCAAAATATTTGTAAATATGTAGCTTATTATGCTGAAGTTTCATCACTATGAGACGCTTGAGTGACATCAGCATCAGACACTTGAGTGGTGTCATTATCAGATAGTTGAGTGCTTGGAGTTTGAGATACCTCTGTGGCCTCAGTACGAAACACATCAGCAGATTCTGACTGAAACACTTCATTGGTGTCTGTACTAAACACATCAGCAGTGTCTGTATTAAACACATCAGTAGTGTCTGTATTAAACACATCAGTGGCATCTGACTGATACGGCTCAGTGGTGTCAGTCTGAAATACATCAGTGGCATCTGTCTGAAATGCCTCAGTGGAGTCTGCATGAAACTCATCAGCAGAATCAGCATGAAACTCATCAGTAGAATCAGCATGAAACCCTTCAGTAGAGTCTGGATGAAATGCACTAGTAGAGTCTGCAGGAAAAGCCTCATTTGGATCTTCATGAAAGGCCCCATTAGTTTCTTCACAAAATGCCCCACTGATGTCTTCATGAAACGCCCCATTGGTGTCTTCAGGAAACGCCCCATTGGTGTCTTCATGAAACGCCCCATTGGTGTCTTCATGAAACGCCCCATTGGTGTCCTCATGAAATGCCTCACTAGTGTCTTCGTGAAACGCCCCATTGGTGTCTTCGTGAAATGACCCATTGGTGTCTTCGTGAAATGACCCATTGGTGTCTTCGTGAAACGCCCCATTGGTGTCTTCATGAAACGCCCCATTGGTGTCTTCACGAAATGTCTCATTTGTGTCTTCACAAAATGCCTCATTTGTGTCTTCACAAAATGCCTCATTTGTGTCTTCATGAAATTCCCCAGTGGCATCTGTACGAAATGTATCGGCGGTGTCTCTATGATATGCCTCAGTGGTCTCAGTATGAACCAACTTAACGGTGTCGGTACGAACTACCTCAGTTGTGTCAGTATGAAGCACCTCAGTGGTGTTAGTACATACCACTTCAGTAGTGTGAGTCACTTTAGTGGTGTCAGAATGAACTAGTTCAGAGGCGACAGGAGAATTAATCTGACTGGTGTCAGTATGAATCACTTCATTGGTGTGAATCATTTCAATTCCGTCAGGGAAATTGACTTCGGTGGTATCTGTATGAGACAGTTCTGTGCTGAGAAACACTTTGGAGGTGTCACCAAAATTCTTTTCTCTGGCACCAGAAAAACTCACTTCTGTGGTATTATCAAAATTCGCTGCAGCAGATGACTCTTGATCATTTCCTGGTTCACCTTGGGAACTTACATGTGATTCATTATCCATGACTTGCTTTTGGTGGTCCGACTGATTGTTACTTGGACAAGGAGTGTTTTCCCCACAGTCTAGATCTGTTGCAGGTTCTGAAGTCACACATTTCTCAGAATTAACACTTTCTTTCTGTTCACAGTGCTCTTCAGATTTTATAGAACACAGTGATGACTCATCTACTGCCCCTGACCTTTTAAACGTAATGTCACTATTATTTTCCACACTAACTTCCTCAAACTTGTCTTCTTTAGGAGAAGCACTACTCCACCGGGACCGCCTATTACGATCCCTTTCTGATTTTCTAAATACCTTCTCCTCCTTACATTTTTCTGTGGATGGCAAATCCTCAGCTTTTGCACGCTTTGCTGGACTCTGAAGTAGTGGTGACTCCTCCTCACGTCTACGGTTTCCTGCATGAGGAGCAAATCCAGGTCCAGGTGTTCCAGGACCTCTTCTTGGACCCTGTCCACGGCCCCGTGCATGCCTCCCATCTTCCCACTGCCGCCGCTCCATGTCATCAAATGGTGGTCTCTGAAAGAATCCATCTGGCGGTGGGCCCTCGCCAGGAGGTCCTTCGAATCCTCTTGGTGGATACATAGGAGGTCCCTGATTATCCATCCACATACCTAAAAACACATAAACACTACATTATACAGTTGTCTATTACATATGAGATTATAAAATTATTAAAAATTTTGTATTTCAATAGCTGTAGTTGAAAACTGCAACAGTTTGATAATTTCTCTCTTTGCATTTCTATACAACAGAACACAGTGACAGTCCATAACCTAATTGTGCAGATATCATGCAAGCTCTTAAATCTGTTACAATTGTAATAAATGTTCTTACTAACAGAACAAAAAAAATGAAATCATTAAAAAATTTCACAATGTTCTTTGCTCTCTAGCTTCCTATAAATGAAATTTGTTTTCCTAACCTATGCACACTATAGAAGAAAACAATATTATTAAAGAAAATATTCACTGAATAATTATATTTACCAGGTCTTGGACCAGGCCCTGGTCCTGGCCCCGGTCCCGGTCCTGGTCCCATTCCTCTCATTGCCATTGGATGAGGTGGTCCTCTTGGGTGAAACATGGGTCCTACAGAGTTGCAGAAATAATGGACAAATAAGTTGGAAGTCATTTTAGACCATTAATAAACATACTGACAGCAGGACACAGTCCGACATTTATGTCTTTACATGTTCTGGTTTCCCACTTTATGATAAAATGCTGTAAGCTGATTCAATATTCTCTTAATTTTGACAGACGAGACAGCAATCGTTTGGCTAATAATAATGACGATGATGATGATGATAAATAATAACAACAATAACCTTCTGTTCTCTTAACACAAAGCATAACGATCTATATCAGCAGCACTACAATGACAAGAGATTTACACCAATGAGATATCAAATTAACGTTAATTAAATGAAAAATTTCTCATGATGCAGACTCTCACAAAAATATCATTAGTAGTAACATTTAATTTACTATATTAAGACGATTGTAGGGGAGATATAAATGCTAGTATTTACAGTACAGTCATCAATGTAGTTATTAACCATGAAACCAGAATGTAGTAAACTGCAGGAAGAGCTGCAGAAGACCAATATTTGATGGAGGAATTGACTGTTGACCATCAACATAAATAAATGTAATACATTCCACGTAAATAGGCAAAAAGGCCTGTTATTGTATGAGTGCATGATTGCAGAACAGTCACTGAAAGCAGTCACTCTATAAAATACCTGGGAATATATGCATGGGGCAATTTTAAAGTGGAAAGACCACATAAAACTAATCACAGGTAAAGCAGATGCCACATAGATTCATTGTAAGAGTCCCCTAGAATTGCAGTCTACCCACAAAGTATGTTTCATTGCAAGTTCATTTAGTATGTGTGAAAGTGTCACAAAGACACTCGGTCAACTCCAGTTGCAGATGCTCGATGCTATAAGTGAGGCATTGTGGATCATGGTGTGGTTTGCTGTAAAAATGTCAAGAGTGTACACTCCTAGTAAAGTCAATCAGTATAGTACTTACACCTCCATATACTGTATCTTGTGGAAAGACCACGAAGATAAAATTAGAGAGAGCTGAGCTCAAACAGAAGCTAAACAATAAACATTCTTCCCATGGACTATCCACAGTTTATAAAGAAAAGGGAGGAAGTAATGATAGTGCACTCAGTACCCTCTGCTGTGCACCATAATGTGGCTTTTTGGGATGATGCAGATGCAGGAAAGTAATGGCGAATTGATCTCATGTCAGTTAAAATCCACACGTTCCTAATTATGCGTGATATCCCACAAAACATACAGAATGACCAAATTAGTAAAACATTACAATGAAAATACAGCCCTTACTTATTGTTTCTATCAATATCATGTAGTAAAAATCATAAATGGTGAAATACAACTTCAAATCACACAGACTGTTGACATACTACCACCACACATTAGCCACCAAAAGTTCCCACCACGTAACATGAAAGATTTCAACTGTCATTATGAACAGTCCTGAAAGCTGAAAAACCTGGATTTGAAATAGTGACAGAATATTTCCATTTCTTATAAGTGACTATCTTACACTAAGGCCACAAACAAGTTTACATTCCTGAACTCTGCTTTGTAAGCTCTATGGGAACTTATTTCATCCTGACACAACTGCCCAGTATAAAAAGCAAAGTATGCCTACCACCTGATCAATTTTCAAAAAAGGTACGAAATCATGGAATAACAGAATGACTTTTTAAATGTAATTAAGAGTGTCATTGCGTCGTGTTTACATCGTTGTGTGTAACTACATTAGATCTTAAACTTCATGACAGATTAAAACTGTGTGCCAGACTGACACTTGAACTTGGGACTTTTGCCTTTCAAGGGCAAGTGCTCTACCAACTGAGCTACCCAAGCACGACTCACGGCCCGCCCTCACAGCTTCGATTCTGCCTGTACCTCGTCTCCTACCTTCCAAACTTCACATGGCTAAGCCATGTCTTCGCAATATCCTTTCTTCCAGGAGTGCTAGTTCTGCAAGGTTCGCAGAAGAGCTTCTGTAAAGTTTGGAAGGTAGTAGACCAGGTAATGGCAGAATTGAAGCTGTGAGGACGGGTCGTGCTTGGGTAGCTCAGTTGGTAGAGCACTTGTCTGCAAAAGGCAAAGGTCCTGAGTTCGAGTCTCGATCCGGCACACAGTTTTAATCTGTCAGGAAGTTTCATATCAGCACACTCCGCTGCAAAATGAAAATCTCATTCTGGTTCTACACTAGATTTGTTAGAACAAGGGTCAACACAGTTAAGAACTGTACAAAGGAATACAGAAAGCAGTGGAATGAAATTTTGCCTGGAATGCAGCAGAAATAGAAATGAATGTTGTGGGAGTGATGATAGTGGACATCATAAAGGAACCATAAGTATTTGGCATCACCCACCTACACCTACAGTTCTAAATGATTAATGATGCACGACTTGCATGATTTCACAACACAACGAGAAAACGAAAATCTGCTGACATCAAGTACAAATGGTGCACATTTCTACCCACCATCACTATCAATTTTTCATACCTTTAAGCAGGGAACAAACTCAATGGGAATTACACTTAGAATCTTAGTCTGTAAACACATATATTCTTCACTACTTCTTTTTTCTCTATAATATTACCCTCTGTAATACTTGCACCTTATAACAGAAATCAAACAAGTTTTATAAAATGTAGTAAATACAAAAGCAAGACTGCTAATGTCATGTTTGATACTATTATTACCAAAAGGATAATCTAGAGAGGCGTGATTACAACTAGATTACACATTTCTTTCCCCTCTTCTTTTTTAAGTTCTGTATCGAGTGCTTTAAAGTCAAGCTAGGCAAAACACACTTACTATGGGTACAATAACCACCTCTTCTTACAAGATAAACAAAAATAATCTTGCCAACCATTACTGACACACGTTCCTTCTAAATTTGCTGGAATTTATATACGAAAGAACAACAGATAAACATTTTAATTGTAAGAATTTCAACTTACCAGGTCCACGCATTAGCATTGGACGAGGTCCAAAGCCTTCAGGTCGCATTGGACCTCTGGGGCCCATCATTCCTCTTGGTCCAAACATTTCTGGGCCTCGAGGTGGAAACATGTCGGGTCTAGGACCTCGCACACGGCCAAAGTCATCAGGATATGGGCCTCTCGGTTCAAACTCTTCAACAGGCGGTCCACGGGAAGGCCCTCGGCGTTCAAAATCGTCTGTTCTCAAAGACATATTGAAATCTTCTGCATGGTGTGGCCCCCTTGGAGGAAAATCTTCATGACCTCTTCTATGATCAAAGTCTTCCCTGTTCTGTACAAAGTCATCAGGTCTCTGTCGACCTTCAAACATCTCATGAGGTGGTGGTCCCCTAGGATCAAAATTCTCTCTCTCATGTCCTGGTGGCAACGGTTCAGTAACCCCTCTTGCTAAAAACTGTCCTGGACCTGGTGGCCTAAAACCCATTTGTCCTGGAGGAATGAACCCATCAGGACCTGGAGGCCTGAAGTCACTTCTAGGACCAGGAAACACTGGTGGTCCAGTAGCTGAAAGAAAATGGAAAGGAGGTGTTCACAATGACAATAAAAACCACCAATATTCTTAGAAACTGACATTATTTTATTATATGATGTAAAGAGAGTTCAGCAAAATTTACATCCTAATAAGTTACTACTCCAAGTGCCCATCACAAACAGTTGGTGAGAGTTTAATATGGTGTATTAGATGACCCAGTCCACAAAATAGTAGGCATTTGTTAGAGAGAACACACACCGATATGAGGTCAGAAAATTTACTCAAAATTTCAGTTTTTCCTGCTCCTTGGTATTTTTCCCATTTCAAAATAATCTCGGCTGTAGGTTTTGCTACCAGACCTCTTCCCAGTCTTCAACATTAGTTTGATCTACCCTGCATGTTGAGGAGAGTTAGGCACAGGCGAATTCATAAAATTCACACAGGGTCACTTGTGCACCACACCAATGGGTAAATATGACACTTAAATGGTTCACATTCCCAACACTGAAGGTAAGCACTTGATGTATACCAGTGGAATCTATATATAGTTCCCACTGTGTTATATTCACTGTTAAGTTCAGGGACAATCAACGTTCCAAATTATAGCTTGAGCACCTATATTTGTTATGGTGTGCTAACTGTGTGTAGTATTGTCAGGGGGCATGCAGATGTTGTTGTACATCTACATTCTTGATCAATTAATGCGAAAGTATTATTTGTGAATAAACTGGATTGATTATTTTGGTGGCAACAACTTATTTTTTGAATTCTGTGTTCATTGCGTAAAATATTTACTAAAATGGTCAGCGGTTTCAATCAATTACAATCATATTCAGAAAAAATCTCAGAATTACAGATGATGTAACAACTTAGAAAACAATGAAGTTAAAAAACTAAGACCAATAAAATACGTAAAATTAATGGAAAGATGTTTATCTCAGGTGGTGAGTACAGACGGCAGTCAGAGCACGAAACATATATGCAAAGATACAAATGTCAGTTGCTGGAAAGCTTGAATACACCACAATTATAAATTTGAGCACTAAAAATTAAAAATAAAGACATTAAATTACATCAGCATTAACTGGTACAAGCCGTAGTTGATCAGTAAAACAATGATAAAAAGTAAATGCAAAACAAACTAGTAACAATCAGTTATATGAGTATTAGCTGCCCTGTGTGAACAGTATGTAAAAGTGTAAAACAAATCAAAGGAATACGCAGTAAAGATGATTAAAAGTGAAGCCATCAATTGTCATGGAGATGGCACAAAGAGTATCAATATGGTACGTCATTGGTAAGCAGACTATAAACCAAAGGTGTAATGCCGACAGGTGACACAATCTGTCGCTACACGGACAAAGTTTCGGTGAACCACTATCGCATCGAAAAATGGATGCCACTGATCCCTGTGGAGATGTATACAGTTGATGAGACACCAGGAACTGATGAGTTTAAAAGTCGTAGTTCTGGTATCTGTGGTGATGCACATGTTGTGCCATTGTTGTTGTGGCAAGAAGAAGATGCCACTGGACACGGTGGAGATGCGAAGATCGGTGAACAAACTGGAGTATGCAGGTTGAAAAGTTGTTGGCCTGGAACTTGAACACAGAAAACATATACCAGCAGCCAAAATATGCTGTCTAAAACTAGTCAGCTGGGAATTGGAAAAAATATACAAATAGCCAAAAATAATCAAAATTACCACTAACTGGGAAATAAGTACAGTTTGAGACACTTTATACCATCTATGTATCATGTAACCCAAGAATAAAATAAGACTGAAACCAATAACTAAAAAATGTAAAAATATATGTTATGTTATAAAGATGAAATAAGATAAAAAAGGGAAACGAAAGAGCAGGAATATTTACTGGCAGACCATCGAAAAGACAATAAAAATGTTTTTAAGTCCAGTTGCCCATTTAGTGAAGAAAGATGGCTCATTTCTGTAATGTGCATAAATCTCGATTTCCTCAAGGATATTAAGAAAGTACCCTTTGGGGGCATTATGAAGAATTTTTAAGTTATTCTGGAGAGAACCTTCAGAATGCTTATTTTGCATAAGGTGTTGGCCAAATAATGATTTACCACAGGCACTACCTGTGTGTACTGTAAAGTGGATACGGAAACTTTGGACAGTTTGCCCGATGTGTTGTTTATCGCAGCCATCACAAAGAACTTTGTAAATACCAGACTTTGATATTCTAGCTACCAACTGCAAGTTTATGCACCTTCTGTAGAAAATTGTTGGTAGAGAAAAATATGGTGATGTCAGTACTGTTAAATAATTTATTTATATTACCCATATCAGTAATTAAAGTAAATTTTAAATTCATTGCATTTTGAGAGTATCAATTTCCATAAGTTATCGACCAAATCATCAACTTCATTAGTATTGAAATTGTTGGCCGTAGCAATCTGTTTAAGAATAGCTATGTCTTTTTGGATTTTGTCTGACTTTAGCCAAAATTTTAATATTCTACGAATCATTGAATGAAATAACACTTTTTTATATTTGAGTGGGGAAAAAAAGT
This sequence comes from Schistocerca americana, assembly GCF_021461395.2. NCBI lineage: Eukaryota > Metazoa > Arthropoda > Insecta > Orthoptera > Acrididae > Schistocerca > Schistocerca americana. The sequence goes on along the minus strand of NC_060130.1, from coordinate 268,643,117 downwards.
TTATGATAACATTTGTTGCAGTTGGTTTCCTGTAAATAGTAAAATAAATTTATGATTGTGATTAGAAATGGTGTAAGATCAAGAAAATTGATTCTTCTGACATTCTCATGTCCTGTAACAAATGAAAGTTTGGGACCAATGTATTTAAAAGTTAGGCTGAAGTATCTGTTTCATCTTTTTTGAAGCAACAGTGTATTGGCACGACATATTTCTTATAATTAATGATTTACTGGTAATTTCAGGATTTTCTTCAAACAGTTTAATTTCAAAACGATTAACAAAAATGTCTGCTTAAGTCCCAGTTAAAGAATGCCCCACTGCTAACGCATTTTTTAAAATAAATTTTATCATTGAAATAAATGTAATCAAAAGCAAGTGTATTTTCAAGCAGTTCAGTACGTTCAATTATTTCTCCTACGCTAATTATATTGCTGTTGTTGTTGTTGCTGTCTTCAGTCCTAGGACTGATTTGATGCCGCTCTCCAAGCTACTCTATAGTGTGCGAACCTCTTCATCTCCAAATAACTACTGCAGCCTACATCATTCTGAATCTGCTTACTGTATTTCAGCTCTTGGTCTCCCCCTATGATACCCCCCACCCACTTCCTTCCAATACTATAGAGGTGATCCCTCAATGTCTCATAATGTGTCCTATCAAACGATCCCTTCTTTTGGTCAAGTTGTGCCACGAATTTCTTATCTCCCCAGTTCTATTCAGTACCATCTCATTAGTTACATGGTCAACCCATCTAACCTTCAACATTCTCTTGTAACATCACATTTCAAAAGTTTCTATTCTCGTTTTGTTTAAACTGTTTATCGTGCATGTTTCACTTCCATACATGGCTACATTCCAGGCTAATCCTTTCAGAAAAGACGTCCTAACACTTAAATCGATATTCGATGTTAGCAAATTTCTGTTCTTCAAAAATGCTTTTCTTGCCATTGCCAGTCTACATTTTATAT